>NC_080787.1:16102295-16433128 GCF_028018385.1 Neofelis nebulosa | reverse complement strand
ACTTACCCATTGGCTCACCTGGTCCAAGGGAAAGAGTTCTAGGTGTTTCCTCTTGCACGATGATTGTCCCTTACTCCAACCTGAGACTCAGTGGCCAAGTTCCAAATTCCTTATGCGTTCAGTAGACACTTGGGCAACTTGGGGCTTCAGTGTCTCATTTCATAGAAGACATGAGGCTTAACACCAGCTGAATATTAGCCCAGAGGAAATAGCTGAATCCCAACATAACTAGTTGAAAGGAAAAGAAAAGGCTAATTTATTCGATCTTTTTGGAATAGATGAAAATACTCTGAAAACAGCCTTCCTTTCGTGACCTTTGAAGCGTTCCTATTAAGATCAAATATTTCTCTTCCTTGAAGATAAATCCTTTCCTTCAAATATCCTTGAAATGTTTGGTCAACATCTAGACCGAAAACACTGTGTACCTTCGGTAGTTATCAAAGAAGGAGCCAAATGTTTTGAAATGCTTATAATATTTTTTATTGCAGCACAATTGACATGCACTATTGTATCAGTCCCAGGTACACAACATAACAATTGGGCATTTATAGGGATTACAAAATGATCGCCATGATAAGTCTAGTCACCATCTGTTACTACATGAAATTATTATAGTATTCCCTATACTGTACTTTACAGCCCTGTGACTGATTTATTTTATAACTGCAAGTTTATAATCCCCTTCACCTCTTTCGCCCATCCCCCCCGCCCCTTCCCCTCTGGCAATGACCTGTAATAGTTTTAAACCACCTGATCAAGATCAAACTTTCTTCCTGATTTCCTGCATTGGTTGAAAGAAGAAAACACGCTTATGTTTAGAAATAGAGTCCTGGCACTGTGGAAGAAAGAACGCACAAGAATTACTAGGTAAGTATTTCCTTTGTACCAAGAGCCGTGGTAGGCAGTTGATGGGCTATTTCATTTAATCCCAAGGGAAAGTCCCTTCCAAGTAGCTCGTGTTGCTTTGCTGTCCCCACTTCGGGGATAAGGAGACTGAGGGTGAGAGTGAGTCAGACCCAAAGATCATTCTCTTTACTGATGGTTCATTTTATTTATTTGTTTATTTTTAAAGTTTATTTATTTATTTTGAAAGAGAGAGAGAGAGTGCAGGTGAATGGGGGAGGGGCTGAGAGAGAGAGAGAGAGAGAGAGAGAGCCCAAGCAGGCTCTGTGCTGTCAGCGCAAAGCCCTGTGCAGGGCTCGAACTCAGAAGCCCAGAGATCATGACTTGAGCCAAAACCAAGGATCGGTCGCTTAACCAATTGAGCCACCCAGGCTCCGCATGCTGATAACTCATTTTAAACAGGGAGTTTCTCTCCTTATAGAATTAACTTCTGAGAACCCCCAACCCCCACCCTCAAATGCCGAATTCCAAAGATGCTTTGTCTGCAAATTTTTAACTGTAACTCATAATTTTACAAGTCGCTTCCTTTGTCTGAGGATTATAGTTAAGACACATGCGGTTGTAGAAGAAAATATAATTCTCACATTTCCTTAGGTAGGGTCAAAGAACTGTAGATGGGGTTGTTGACAATCCTTTACTATCCGACTCTTACTCTATTTCATGTTAAATGACATCGCTAACCTACAGCTGAAAAAATGCATCATTTCAAAACTCGAAGAGTTTCTAGAGGTTGTCTGCTTCAGTGTTTCTCAAATGTTGGTTTGTACACAGGCTACATCAGAATCATTTGGTGAGTGTTTTGAAAACACAGATTCCTGGGGGTGCCTGGGTGGCTCGATCAGTTAAGCATCTGACTTCAGCTCAGGTCATGATCTCACCGCGTCGGGCTCTGTGCTGACAGCTCAGAGCCTGGAGCCTGCTTCAGATTCTGTCTCCGACTCTCTCTCTGCCCCTCCCCTGCTCTCTCTCTCTCTCAAATATAATTAAACATTAAAAAAAAAATTTAAATACAGATCCCTGGGCCTTTGCCTTAGGCCTTCTTTTAAAAGCTTCAAGGCAGGATGCCGGGAATCTGAATTTAAAATTTTTTAAATTGATCCTCAGGCATATCTAAATCAGAAAAATCCCCTCCAGCACACCCCCAACACGTCAGCAGGCAGCCTCATGGCAGACACATGCAGGAGAGAATTTACAGCCTCAGAGAAAACTTGTTGTTTAATGGGATCACACTATTGCTTTCTTAACTCAAAACACTATTGCTTTCTTAACTCAAAATATGACACCTTAAAACTTTCATTCATTAGTTCCCATTTCTGCCCTCTAAAGATACACAGAGCACATGAAATCCCTTAGAACGTGAGCATTCAAATATTCCAAGACAGCTAATACAGTTCCCGTTAGGCTTTTTCTTCTCTGGGCTAACATCATTCTTTAAATCTTTTTCTTTTTTTTTTTTTTAAGTTGATTTATTTTGAGAGGGGGAGGGGCAGAGGGAGAGAGAGAGAGAGAGAGGGAGAGAGAGAATCCCAAGCAGGCTCCACACTGTCAGCACAGAGCCCAACGCGGGGCTCTGTCCCACAACTATGAGACTGTGACCTGAGCCGAAACCAGGATGCTTAAATGGCTGAGCTACCCAGGTGCCCCGTAATCTTTTCTTATAAGTCACAAATTCCATAACCTTTTTCCTATCAGAAAGACAGTTCATAGAAGATCAAATCTGAGTGACCAATGTATATAAAAATTAGCTAATACTAGAGCGTGCAAATTAAAATAACAGTGTCGTATTTTTTACACCCATCAGAATGGCAAAACTTAAAGAGCAATCCTATTTATTGTTTGTAGCAATGGAGGGAGAAGAGTATTCTTTTATATTTCTGGTGAAAATGTGCAGGCAAACAGACTTTTTTGGAAAACAATCTGGCCACCTGTGCCGAAGTGAAAATATATATACGCTTTGCCCCAAGAATCCCACTCCTGACAACGTATCCCATTGAAATAAACTTATGTACCAAAAAAAAAAAAAAAAAAAAAAAAAAAAGAAGAAGCCAAGTTTTGGCAAGAGTGTGGAACAATCAAAACTATTATATACTCCTGGTAGATGTGTAAATGGATGTAGCCACCTTGAAAACCTGTTTGCCGGTGTCTTGTAAATCTGAACATACGTATGCCCTGGGAGGTGGCCATACCACATTCTGTACGTGCCCACAGAAGCGTGTCATACGTTCACCAGAAGAAACGTATAAGAATGTTGTCTGCGGCACCATTCGTATAAACCCAAGGCCAGAAGCTGCCCCAACATTCATGAGGTGTAGACTGAAGAGGCTAATTGTCATATTGATTTAATAGCATGCTGCACAAGATAAGAATGAGCACATTATAACTCCAGACATCAATGTGCATGGATCGCACAAAAGAAGCCAGGCATGCTAGAGCACGAATGCCTAACCCCATTTATATATGGTTAAAAATAACGCAAAATTCAGAGAAATCAGGAGGGTAGATGTTAACGACCACAGGAAAGTATGATGAATGCTTCCTACGAGCAGGCAATATTCTGTTTCTCGACCTGGGTGCCGGTTATATGCGTATGTTAGTTTTTAAAAATTCGTCGAGCTGTATACCTCCTATTTATGCACCAGAGCTTCGTTTTGCAGACAGTCACATGCATAGGATGTTTAAAACATCGTTATTAGAGAAAAGTTATAAATAAAACAGTCAGTAAAATGATCCGTAGAAGGATAGTGAGTAAATTATTATATATCTGCATTATAGATATTATGCAGTCACTAGAATGAGTAAATTGGTGCCATACCAGATGATTTTTAAAGATTTTCATGAGATAATATTGGATACGAAAAGGAAGATGAAAATAATTATATATTTCTCATCCCCTTTTTGCAAAGCAAAAAGTAACCAAAGCAAGAAGTGCATCGTATACATTAAACATTTCATCCTTGGGACAATCCCATAGTATTGGTAGAATTATTATTCTCATCTGTAGATGAAGAAACAGAAGCAAGAAAGACTAAGTGAGTCACTCAAAGTTGCAATGCTGGTACATGGTGGAAATTGTAGAAGCTAGAAATTCCTTCCATTTCTTTCTTTCTTTTTTTTTTTTTAACGTTTATTTATTTTTGAGACAGAGAGAGACACAGCATGAACGGGGGAGGGGCAGAGAGAGAGGGAGACACAGAATCCGAAGCGGGCTCCAGGCTCCGAGCTGTCAGCCCAGAGCCCGACGCGGGGCTCGAACTCATGGACTGTGAGATCACGACCTGAGCCGAAGTCGGACGCTTAACCGACCGAGCCACCCAGGCGCCCCAAATTCCTTCCATTTCAACATGGAGACGCGTGGAGAACTCTTGCCTTCCATATTGACCCATGAACCAAAATTCTTTCGAAATGGATGCTCCATAAGGTGCAAAGCCAGCTAATATTACATCCGGTGAATGTTTAAATGTCTTTCCACATGACTAATCATAGCTAATGGATGTGGGGCACTTAGCATGAGTCAGGCACAGGCCTAAGTCTTTTACTTACCTTTCCATTAGACGGCCTGACCGCACATGAATAGTTCTGATCACCTCCATCCTAGAGATCAGCACTGAAGCCTGGGCCTTGTCTTCCCTAGCCAGTCCCCTCACCCGCTAGGTGCACCTGTACTCCTATCCAGGACTTCAGGAAAATCACATCTTCTAAAGTCAACTGATCTCAGTCCATGTCCCATTGTCTTACCAGCTGTGGGACCTTCAGCAAGTTAGTTAGCTTCCATGTCAAATTCTATAAATGGGAACCTAGTGGAGTTGTGAGGAAAAGCGAGATGAGGAATTTGAATCAGGAGCATCCTATCGGGCACATTTCTAGGCTATCAATAAATGTTAGTGTCCGCTTCACCAAGAAATAGCCTTCCACTGTCCTATTCCAGAGTCCGTCATGATGGAGAACTCATCGTTTTCTTTAATTCTTAAACCTGTAGCCGTATTACAGCTTTGCAGCACAAAGATGACTGTTCAAGTTCTTTAGAGTCAATATGAATGCCACTTACTGAGAAGTGCTGTGCGCTAGACCTTGTACTATGTACTCGATAAATCTCATCTAAGTCTCCTGGCTCTAAAAGGCAGTTGATACTCATATAGGTACCCTGCATTCACCCCAGCTGCCTTCCGGTGTGCTTTCCTCCGCTTTGGAGGCTGGAAAGCTAAACACCGCATTTTCCAGACTGCCTTGTATCTGGGGTTCTGTCCGGGATTTGGGATTCCCCCGTCGGATGAGATTTGGAAACTGGGAATGAGATGGGAGGCTCCTACCTGCTGGTTCCATAGGCCGTAGAGTGGTGGAGGCAGGCGCTTTCCACGGGCAGCATCGGCAGAGGCCCCTGTATCCAGTCTTAGCTACCTGGTGCTAAAAAGCAGAACGCACAGCATTCATTTTACTGGTAGTCATCGTAGCAGGCATGGTGAGACAGCAACGGCCAGCCTCCTAACCTTGGGTGGCTTCCTAACTGTAAGGTCCCCTGGCTCATGAAGGTGGTGTAGCTCAGGGGCTCAGGGCTTCCTGATCCAAGAAGAGGCAGTAGTTCCCTTAGACTTGTTTGTGAGGCGTGGCTTTGGGGCGTCTGCTCCTTCGGGTGTCTCGATCAATCGGTAAGCCTCTTGCTATCTCTTCCTGTGCAAATACGCTAGCATGGATTCTTTTCTCTGCAACTAAACCCTGGCCGACATAGTAGGTGTTGTTCTGGTTATTCTGTAAGTGTGAGGACAGGCCCAGAAGGGCAAACTTGCTCAACTGATCTTCGGCCTGGTGTATTTATACTCTCTGAAGCTGGAATCGTGACATGGCGCCGTTTTCGGTGAGAACTCTTTGTCAACTTGAAATCCAAGGGGACTCAACTGGGTCTGGTGGTGTAAGGCGTGGAAACTCCTCACTCTGGACTTCGTTCTCACTGGGAACACGTAGGAAACATGCCCTCAGGGGCAGAAATAATACTCGGTACCTATGTGTTTCAGATGTATCGCCACGGTATTTCCCTTCTGAGAATGTGTCTATCTTACCGCTAACGTGGGAAAATTGACCCACTGGTAAATAACTGTGCCTAGATTAGTGCTCTTGGTTCAGATTTCAGATGTGTCCAATCAATAAATCCTAATTATATTGAATGTCTGTTCCTTTTCATTTCATCCAGGTCAAGCTCAGATCCTGTCTGCTCATTCCTTCCTTCATTCATTCCGTGAGTATTGAAAGCCTACAACAGAGCCAGAGCTGTTGGGGTAATAAACAGGTGAGTAAGCCATGTTCCCTACCCTCTAGGAACTCAGCCTTTGGAGAGAGAGCCATATCAATAAACATGCAAAATATACAAGATGAAGTGTGTGCTGTCCCGCGGTTACTTCCTGAGTCAGAGGAAGAGAAAACACCACGTTCTCTCTGGAGGAATCACGGAAGACCTTCCACCCTTAACGGGAGGTAAATACAAAAACGCAAGAACCATTAAGGAGAAGAGTGCTTTCTGCTGCATCAGTTACAGAAAGGAGCATTTGAGGCAAGGCTTGGTTGGTAGCATGTCAGTTTTCTTTTTTAATACAAAGCAGATTTATTTGCATGTCCAGCAATGAGGATTAGAATATTAGATAAAAAGGAAAGCAGTCTTCTGACCAAGGGAGAAGATTAAGATTCTTAAGGAGCTGACTTTGGGACCTGCTGTAATGAGAAGGACTTGCTACGTTGCCTTCAGAGGTTAAGTCTCTTCCCCTGACATTTCAGCAGGCTTTTCAAACACTGGGCCAGCTCTGCTAATTCCTTCTAATAGCCAAGATATTAGTATTAGTATTTGTCTTCATATTCGTGTTAGTGTTAGTATTAACATTAGTACTCCAATCTGTGTTCTTCATCTGTTATTCCAGGTATCGCGAGAATCGAGGCTTGCATTGTTGGTTTTAATTCATGCTTAGCTCAGACAATGACCTATAAATGTGCATGCTTCGGTAACCCACGTCTCTATAGGCTGATAATTCATTCTAATGGACTTAATTTTTTGGCCTGGGTTTGTGAAGTCACCTACAGGGTTCTTAAATTATTTCTTAAAACGTCTTATTTTGGAAAAATTTAAACTTACAGAAGAATTTCAAGAATAATATAAAGAACTCCCCTGTCCCTTTTACCCACATTCACCTGTTTTCACCAATTTTTAATTTTCACCACGGACGCGCACTCGCATGGACTCTCGTTCTCTGTCTCTGTGTGCACACGCGCACACACACACATTAATTTTTTCCTGGCTCATTCCGGAACGCTTTGCAGACATTGTGTCCTTTTACTACTTTTACTGAGTGTGTCTTTTCTAAGGGCAAAGCAGTTATCAAATCGGGAAATTGAATATTGACGTAATACTTTAACCTACAGTCTTAGGACAATTTCACCGAGTGTGTTAATAACGTCTTGCAAAGTAATTTTGGTGTGCTATACGGTCCAACAACACACTGATATTCTTTAGAGGCTCTAGGAAACCAATACATTATTTTTGAAAACATTTAGGTGTCACGAATTAATTTATTTTTCATGTGGGCTTTACATAAACTTTATTCAAGGATAGACATTTTTTTTTTTTATAGAGATCAGTCCAGTCTTGAAAGGACCAGGCGTGCGAAGGTGATTTCCCTTATCCATTCACTGCAATGTCAAATTGTTCTTTCGAATGGGGAAAAAAAGGGAGTGGGGGAAGCTTTGGAAAGATTTCTGTTTGTTGTATGCCAGCGGCTCTTTAATAGGTAAAAGAAAACAAACTTGTTTCCCACTTGTCTGTCAAGTTCCTGGCATGTGGGCCCTCTGTTTTCTCAATTAGGTGCAGAATCTTGACTGCTGAATGGACATTCTTCAACCTGAGCTGACCATTTGAAATTTAAAATTAGCAATGTAATTATATTTACTGGGCCACTGATTGAAGGGAAATTGCACTCAGCTGATGAATTTGCACGTTGTAAAATGGGTCACGGCAGCAGATGGCCTTCCAAGAAGCAAAAAATAACTTTGGAGTTGGTTGCTCTTCCCCTGGCTTCCTTAGTTGAACCCTGCTGCATGAGAGTTTGAATGCTCAAATCAGGTCAGGGAAATTTGGGGTGTCAGGACACATCATCAAGAGGAGCTATGAGTTGTAAAAGAATAACATTTTGATCTTAAAATAAATCTCCATATATTGAAATCTGAATATTAAATTAATGCTAGGCAGGACACCATAGTGGCTTTTATTTGTTAGGTGCTCCCTATCGCAGACACTATTCTAGATCATTTACGTGTATTGATTTGTTCAATCGGTACCATAAACCTGTGAGTAATGATTAGTATAGGCTGCATTTTGCAAATGAGAAAACAGATTCACAGGGTAGATTGGCCACGTTCAAAATAAATGCTTTTCTCTCTTGTCAAATGAAATATTTAATTAAAACCCTAGGAGATTGTGTCTATATGAAGCTCTAAAAGTCCAGATTTAGATCATGTTTTCTAAATTCCATCTGCCACTTTTAAAAAAAGAGGGGGAGACACCTTAAAGAAATGACCCATTCCAGGTCTGGTGCAAGACAAGCCTAGAACATCTCGTGATACCAAATACCAAGAAGTGTATCAAAAACTGTGGAGATTGTGTCACATGGAATTGGAAGCTCTTACTGGACAAAGAGGGACACATTTGAGCAACAATAAGAATGGTAATTAAAATAGATTTAAACATGTAGAGTATGTTTATTTAAACACACCCAAAATATCTAAACCGATCAGTTCCTAATAATACCTAATAATACCCAAACAGCAATCCACTGATACTCTTTTTTTTTAAGTTTATTTATTTATTTTGAAAGAGAGACAAAGTGTGAGTGGGGGAGGGGCAGAGGGAGAGGGAGAGAGAATCCCCAGCAGGCTCTGCACTGTCACTGCAGTGTCCAACTTGGAGCTCGAACTCCGGAATCGTAAGGGCCTGAGCCGAAGTCAGCCGCTTAACCACCTGAGCCACCCGGGCAGCCCAAAACGCTGATATTTTTTCAAGGCAATAGGGAACCAATGCACTATTTTTGAAAACTGATGAGTAGAGAGAAAAAAATCAAACCTTTCTTCCTGCCTTTCCCATAGGAACTGTATCTTAGTGTAACCAGGTATTTAACAAGAGGAAGTTTCTTTTTAAAGCAGTAATCTAGCTGATAAATGAAGACGAAATACTATAAATATATCACAGTTTGAAACTTCTGATGAATTAGTGTCTTTAGGCAATGATCAACTATGGCCAATGGCAGCAATCAAAGGACATTATCTGCCCCTCGGGGGGATTATCCACACTACCTATATAATAGTCCTGCCAGAAAAACCAAACAGAAACTGTTCAAACTCCTGTATTTTATAAGAAATACAGAGGGCAGAGGAACATGCCTACTGACACCATGAGGGTGCAATCCAAACTAGAGGAAATTCAGGACCAATGAGCTTTGTTGTTGTTGTTGTTGTTTTATTTTATTTTTTTTTAACGTTTATTTATTTTTGAGACAGAGAGAGACAGAGCACGAACGGGGGAGGGTCAGAGGGAGAGGGAGACAGAATCTGAAACAAGCTCCAGGCTCTGAGCGGTCAGCACAGAGCCTGATGCGGGGCTCGAATTCACGGACCGCGAGATCATGACCTGAGCCGAAGTCGGACGCTTAACCGACTGAGCCACCCAGGCGCCCCTGTTGTTGTTGTTGTTTTAAATGACATTAAGCATTAAAAGTGAGCCTTCATAAAAAGGCTTGAGAAATGATTAATCAATGAGGGGTGTCTGGCTGGCTCAGTCTGTGGAGCATGTGACTCTTGATCTTGGGGTTGTGGGTTTGAGACCCGTGTTGGGTGTAGAGGTTGCTTAAAACTAAGATCTTAAAAAAAAAAAAAAGAAATTATTCGCCAATGATAATGTATAGACCTTTTTGGACCTTATTTTAAACAAACTATAAAACAAAAATCAGAACATTTATAGGCAATCAGGAAAATAGGAACACTGATGATATTATGGATTTATAGGTGGAGTTTTCAGGATATGATGATGATATTGTGATTATGTTTAAAAAGGAGAGTCCTTATCTTTAGAGATACATATTGAAATATTTTCAGATGAAATCATATGATGTCTGAGATTAGCTTCAAAATATTTGTGAGTGGTTGGGGAAATGGGTGATGATACCAACAGAAAAGATAACTAATGACAGTTGTTGAGCTGGCTGAGAAGTACAAGGAATTCATTACATTTTTTCTCTACTTTTCATATGTTTGAAATATTCAATAATAGAAGGATATTTTTAAGGTAGCTCATACATATAAAAATGGGCATTTATTTGTGGCAAACAGCCCAAATATTCACCAACTGATGAATGAATAAAGAAAATGTGGGGGCACCTGGCTGGCTCAGTCAGTGGAACATGCAACTCTTGATCTCAAGGTTGTGAGTTTGAGTCCCACGTTGGGGGTAGAGATGCCTTAAAAATAAATCTTTAAGGGGTACCTGGGTGGCTCAGTCAGTTAAGCTTCAGACTTCGGCTCAGGTCATGATCTCGCAGTCCGTGAGTTCAAGCCCTGCATCGGGCTCAGTGCTGACAGCTCAGAACCTAGAGCCTGCTTCAGATTCTGTCTCCCTGTCTCTGCCCCTCCCCTGCTTGTGCTCTCTCTCTCTCTCTCTCTCTCACTCAAAAATTAATAAACATTAAAAAAAATAAAAATAAAAAAATAAATCTTTAAAAAAGAAAACGTGGTCTAGCCATGCAATGGGATATTATTAAGCCATATTAAGCCATGAAAAGGAATGAGGTACCGATTGAGGTCACAATAGGGATGAATCTTGAAAGCACCGTGCTAAATGAAAGAAACCGGTCATAAATAATGACATACATCATGATTCCATTTATACAAAATGTGCATGACAGACAAATCCATTAAAGCAGAACGAGCTGGGATGAGGGCACGAAGGGGGAATGACTGAGAATGGGGATGGTGTTTCTTTTGAGGGTGATGAAACATTTTACATTAATTGTTGTGATGGGTGCATGACTGATGATATGCTAAAAATGGCTGAATTGTGCATTTCAAGTGGGTACATTGCATGGGGTGTGAGTGGTAACTCAATAAAGCTATCTTAAAAAGTCTGACCTGGAGATTCTAGAGACAACTCTCTTTTACAGGCATTTGAGAAGATAGAGGAACGTGTTAAATGACACCAGCAAGTTCACAGGCGAGTACAGAGTATAAGACGTTCTGCAAGACAACTAACCCAGATTCTGTAGGAAAGAAAAAAAGAAGGTACACGACTCTGGGTTACAGGAGACCTAAAAGGTGTAATAATCAAATGTGCTGTGCGACCTCGCCTGAACGCTAACAAGAATTTTTTTCAACATTGTTGGGCAAAAATGATTATGAGCTTGGGATTGGGTGACACGAGAAAAGTGACTGTAAATTTTGTGGGGAGCGATAATGACACTGGGTCTTTTGGAAAATATCCTTATCTTTAGAGAGGTAGAAGAAACATGCAAGGTGTTAGCAATTTGGTTTAAAAGTTGGTTTTGAAACTATTTTAGCCAATAAAAGGGGACAAAGAAGTGAAACAAAAGGGTAAACATTTTTTTGAATTATAGCTGAATCTGGGTGCTGGGTATTCTACTCTTTCTTGCTTGCTCATGTTTGAAGTAGAACATGTAAGAACAATAGAAGAAAAACAGGAAGAGGAGGAGGAGGAGGAGAGAAATTATCATTATCAACATACATTTGGCATTTTATGTATTGGAGACTTTTTTTAAAGTTCAGTTTTGCAATATTTTTAAGTTCAATTCAATATACTTATTTCTTAAGAGCTACTTAAGTACTTGAGACGGTTTTGCGTAACTCTAACCATCAAAGTACCTAGAAAGGAAATAAAATACAAGACATTTAAAAATCGTGGCCTGTTAGAATGATGTATTCTATTGAAATGTTTTAAGTTTCTAGGAGAAAACAAATATTACTGAACGTTCTCTCAAAAGTTATTAGAAATATGAGTTTCGCATAAATAAAATGATAGAATTTCTAAAATAAACTATGATTTTGAAGTTACAATGTTAATAATTGAATATGAATTCCTAGAGGACAAACCAACCTGAACAATCATTTCTGCACACAAAAGCTACCCTTGAGGGCACTAAAAACTCACATCAGTGGTGCCATTTAAAGAAGAAGAAGAAAATAACAGTGCACCCAACCTTCCTCGTGTTTTTATATTGCTGGATTGAATCTTCATATTTAAAATTTTTTAATGTGTATTTATTTTTGAAAGAGAGAGGGACAGAGACAGGGCGCAAGCAGGGGAGGGGCAGAGAGAGAGGGAGACACAGAATCCAAGGCAGGCTCCCGTCTCCGAGCTGTCAGCACAGAGCCTGACATGGGGCTCAAGGTCACGGAACAGGAGATCATGACCTGAGCCAAGGTCAGATGCTCAGCTGCCTAAGCCACCCAGGTGCCCCGAATCTTCTTCTTTTTTTTTTAATGTTTATTTATTTTTAAGACAGAGACAGAGACAAAGAGCCAAATGCAGAGGGGCAGAGAGAGAGAGAGGAAGACAGAGGATCCAAGGCAGTTTCCAGGCTCTGAGTGGTCAGCACAGAGCCTTATGTGGGGCTCGAACTCATCAACCACGAGATCAGACCTGAGCCAAAGTCCAACGCTCAACCAACTGAGCCGCCCAGGTGCCCCCTGAATCTTCATATTTTAAATGTATCTTTGTATATGTTGGATGTACAAAGGCCAAAAGAGCAGGGACTTCACTGTGACAGAGCTGTATTTCTCTCTCTCCCCTCATGGTTTAAACAGTCCAGGCGGATGTGGGGCCTTCGTGATGTCATGAACCAGGGTCCATCTTGTCCTACCGACCTCCGTTCATGGCTTCCATCCACGCTGTCAGATGGCTCACACGTCTCACCACTGCCTCCATACTCCGGCCAGCAGAAAGGAGAAGGAATTTTAAAGGTGTGACCTGATGGGAGAAGACATTCCCTCTCCCAGCATCCTCTTCCTCATTATTTGTTTTTTCCCCTACCAGTTCTAGGTTTGCCCTATTCTTGTTTTTCTAGGCTCTAGAGTTGAATCTTTATTTATTTTCAGTCTCTCCTGACTTCTAATGGATAGATTTATATCTACCACTTAAACAGTATCCTGTTTTTAAAATTTTTTTTTTCAACGTTTTTTATTTATTTTTGGGACAGAGAGAGACAGAGCATGAACGGGGGAGGGGCAGAGAGAGAGGGAGACACAGAATCGGAAACAGGCTCCAGGCTCCGAGCCATCAACCCGGAGCCTGACACGGGGCTCGAACTCACGGACCGCGAGATCGTGACCTGGCTGAAGTCGGACGCTTAACCGACTGTGCCACCCAGGCGCCCCAACAGTATCCTGTTTTTAATATGCAGCAATTTTCACTTTGTAAAGAACTCCCAATATTTTAAAATTTCCAGTGATAGTGTTTGTTTAAAGGAATATGTTTCATTTCTAAGATTTTTAATTGATTCTTTTTCATATCTTCCCGTATTATTTATATTTGCCTGATTTTTAGAAATAGCATTTCTTTTTTAATGTGTGTAGTTAGTACAACTTTATATGTATATGAATGTATATATACATACTACATGCAATGCAAATTATAGCAAATCCAGACAGAACTTAAAGCAATCTTAGTGTCTAATATTAATAGAATTGTTTAAGTTATTGTTCTCAAATGATAACATAGCATGCAACCATTTAAAAATAACTGTAAAATAACCATATTATATAGAGTCCTAATAAAATATTTAGTAGACCTTTACTAAAATAATTAGTGAAATAAAATAATTAGTGAAACAATGTGAAAATAATTCACATTAGAAATATAATTTCTTGGGACACCTGGCTGGCTCATTGGTTAAGCGTCTGACTTGGCTCAGGTCATGATCTCACGGTCTGTGAGGTCAAGCCCCTTGTCCGGCTCTGTGCTGACAACTTGGAGCCTGGCGCCTGCTTCCGATTCTGTGTCTCCCTCTCTCTCTCTCTCTCTCTCTCTCTCTCTCTCTGCCCCTCCCCGGCTCGCACCTTGTCTCTTTTTCAAAAACGAACATTTAGAGAAAAGAAATATAATTTCTTATTCTGCTTCATCAATATAATTTCTTTATCTCTCTGAGCGTTCCCCACATATCCATTGTAAGGTCTTCTTCAGGATATCCTTTACAAATTTATCCAGGATCTATTTACTTTCTGATTGTTAATTTTGGAAGCTATTTTTGTGGTCGTGTTTTTGTTTTTTCAGTTCAGTATGTTTTGGAATTTTGATTGGCAGGCTAATCTTGTCTTTGACTTTTTTCTCACGTTGTTCTTTCTGGGCCGACCCCGCTGTGTCTAAGGAGTTGGCGATTGCCTTCCTCCTCCTTCATTATAGTCTGAATGGGTCTGGCTCGCCCTTTGATGATATTGTTGAAATAGACACAGATGGAAGCTCTCCTTAGTTTCTAATTAAGAGGCTGCGTCTATGCCCATCCACCCCCCAGACATACCATATTTTATACATCATTCCACTGGGCAGCATTTTTCAATACAATTGACCCCTGAATAACATAGCAATTAGATGCACCAACTGCCGTCATCACCCCCAGCACAGTAGAAAATTCGCATATTGCTTTTGACTTCCCCCAAACTTAACTGCTAACAGCCTACTGTTGACTGGAAGCTTACATAAACAGTCCATTAGCACATACTTTATCATTTATATGTATTCTATACTGTATTCTTACAAGAATGTGAGCTAGGGAAAATAAAAGCTGAAGAAAATCATAAGGAAGAGAAAATACATTTATGGGACTGTACTGTATTTATTTAAAAAAAATCCATGTATAAGTGGACCTGTGAGATTCAAACCCATGTTGTTCAAGAGTCAACTGTAGATTCTTTTCTTGAGTCAGAGCCCTAGCCTGACTTCAAGCAATGAGTCTATCCCCAGCCTCCCAATTTATGGGAATCATCGATAGAACCACTTACCTTTCAGGAGCCGAGCCTTTTTGCTACCCTTTAAGCTTGCGTTCCTGCAGGGCAGTGGCCAGTGACTGCACTTCCTGTTTATTGTTCTGTGTTTTTGTTCTGCCATTGGTCTATGGAAATGTGTATCTCCATGGAGATGTTGGGACCATAAACATGGCTGACTAAGTAAACAGAAATTTTGTGTCTGCCAAAATCTATTTTCTCAGTTTTCAAGGCACAAAACTAGACATTTTTTAACATACTTTGCAATGAGGTATGGCCATATGACTGAGTTGTGGCTAAGGAATGTGGGCAGAAGTGATACGTGACATTTTTAGGCCTGTCTCAAAAAAGCTCCCACATCACGTGCTACGTTCCCCTTTTCTCCTGGTCATTGGCTGGAAGTGAAAGACTCCTAAGAGATGGGGGAGCCACAAAACAGAATGAACATGGGCCCCCGAATCACTGCATGGAAGGCAGCTCCCCGATCATCCGGTTGAAATTTACACGAGTGAGAAAGAAATTCTTACCGTACTACCCCATTGAGATATCAGAGTTTGTCAGGTACAGTGGTCAGCGTTACCCTTCACCATGCACAACGCCTTTCTAATTTTGTGTTTATATTTACATATTTTCAATTTTCTATTTTCTATAGCATCATTACATGTTTGGAAAAGACAAGAGACCTCACAGAGTGAATATACAATGCCGTGTGGGCTGGATTTCCGATCATTCACTTCGAATCAACTCCACATACAACTTTCTGCTGCAGATCAAGACAAGGATCAGTCATACGGAAACGTGAAACGGTATTGTCTTTGAAAACTCATCGCAACGTTTCTCGGGGCGCCTGGGTGGCTCGGTCGGTGAAGCGTCCGACTTCGGCTCAGGTCACGATCTCGCGGTCCGTGAGTTCGAGCCCCGCGTTGGGCTCTGGGCTGACGGCTCGGAGCCTGGAGCCTGCTTCCGATTCTGTGTCTCCCTCTCTCCCTGTCCCTCCCCCGTTCATGCTCTGTCTCTCTCTGTCTCAAAAATAAATAAAAACGTTAGAAAAATTTTAAGAAAACTCATCGCAACGTTTCTGTGAGTTTCGTCTTCACCACTATAGCAATGACACTGCACTTGGACAAAGACATAGCTGTTGGCAGCCTTTGATTCCTTTCCTGTTATCTTAGGAAGTATCAAGTCACAGACTCTTCGACACAGCTCTTAATCAGTTGCAAACTACATCTACCATTTTCATGGCTAAAGACGTGTTTTTGCCACCCCCCCTTTAAATATATGCTGTGGCAGGCCCCCAAGGTACAGTCTGCCTGAATACAGCGGACACTCTGAATGCACACTGAGAATTGTGCTGTTCAATAGCGGAGGAGAGCTGCACTGGCTTATTAAGAATATAAAAGGAGTCATGAGTCACCTTGACCACTCTGACCGTAAGTTCTTCTTGGCGGCTTGAACATAGGCCTGCCCTTCCTTTGACGCCCTGTGGCATCTCAGGAGCATACCAACTATGTCGTCTTGAGACTTCTGCTTAGACATGACAGCAGAAGTAAATGCCTCTCTGCCTGTCAAGTCCGATGCTGTCACAGAGCGTCCCCCCCGGGGGGGGTCTTTCGAATTCAGACTCTCTCCTCCCAGCCGTCGTCTCACGTGTTTGCTTCAAATTGTTTTTGGCATCACCGCACGGTTTCTTAACAGCAATTTTGCGGACCATTGTACTCTGGGGCGCGACTCCCTTTGTGGGTGCGTCGGCAGTTAAAAGAGAAGATTCTCCCACGCGGTGTTACCGTAAGGAGCTTCCGCGATCTCTTTGCGTTTTTCTCAATAAATTTTGTTTTTTACTCGTTGCACTTCTGTTTCTGTAGAGCTCCCCACGGCCTTCCTGGCCTAATTTTTTGGGCAATCCTTTGTTGTTTTGTTTTGTTTTGTTTCTGCTGGAGACTCTAACCAGGGCCGGATAGCTTTAGGGAATCTGTGCTTTCGTGTTCATGTAGACTTTTCTGGGAAGGAGGCCTATACATTTTATTTGAATCTCAAAGGCAACTGGAACCAAAGAGGTTTAAGGACTGTTATTATTGTCAAACTATTTTTTTTTTCTCCCTGTAAACATCCCAGGGGTGTGGAGGGGAGGAGGCCCTCAGGGTCAGTTATGTGAGTTTACGACAAACCTTGTGTTTGGTGGGCGTTTCTGTCGACCTTAACAGTAAAAATGTAGCTAGCTCTTTGAACCTCGAGTTTTCTTCAATTTGATAACAATGACAAAAAGTAAGAGCAAGGTTAAAGACTTAAGACTGAAATACAACTCCTGTTCTGTTTTCATCCCAATTAAGCTCTTGATGTTGAATTAAGTGGGGGTATTAGAGGAATAGACAAGGGTCTTGGCCTGGGGAAGCGCTCTCTGTGAAAAGCCCAGTTGCAACTCTTTAAGAATCCTAATTACAAATTTAAAGTAGAATTGCCATCATTTTATTACATGCATTGTATAAACTTAAAAAGATATAATTGGTCACTAATAAAGGAAAGTGAGAGAAGTTAATGAAGAGATTACAATTCAAAGTAATGGTCTTAATCAGCCCTAAGCCTAAGTGTATTAATAGAAAAGAGTTCGTTCCTTTCAAGGAACCTTAACGCGAGATTTTTTTTTTTTTAACTCAGAGCCCTCTTCTGCCACTAACGTTAGGAGAGGTCACCCCCGCTTTCCTCTCCGATGGTTATTCCAGCTTCTCCCGTGGAGTGATATGTTCTCTTGCCATTTCCATGACTTCCTTGGGGTTTGGCCTCACCAAACGTCCTCACGCCTCCGTATTTTTACTTCTTCTCTCTGGGCATTTGTAATCGACCCCCTTAAGTCATCATCACAAAGTGTTTGATCATGTTCGGAGGCCCAGCAGCTGGCTGGGGCTTCCATCCCGCTGCCCACACACCAGCAGCCGTGGGCGAGGCCTCACAAAGCCCAGATGTTTCTTCAAGGTCCGCGTCCTCGCTGGACTCTCCCTGCGGTCAACATCCCTGCAGCTGGCTGCTCTCGTTTCCTGTCTCCTCCTCGCGAGCACTGCCACATGGAGATTCCCTCAGTAAATGTGCCAGGGAGACCCCATGGCGGTAGTCACCCAAGATAATGCGCACCGAGAACGGAGAAGGAAATTCCTCTCAATGAGCCCCAGATTCTATTGTGACCACGCAGTTGGCTCCCTTTCCCCGATCAGATAGTTTATGGGACCTGTTAACCTGTAGTAAGATTGTTTTCCTCTCTTTCCATTCTTTCTACTCGTTGGTCTCAGCAGAGCAGCAACATCACCGAAAGTCAGGCAACTTGGAAAGAGGAGGAGAGGCACCAGGCCAGGGAATCCGTGAGGTGGATAGTCAGCCCCTGAATAATCAGGGTCACGTTGTACAGTAAACAGCCGCCCCCCCCCCACCTCCCTGGGAGCCAACAGCAAGGCCCCCCGCCAAAAACTCTCCCGGCTGGAGACCTGAGAGATTCCCTTCTGCACACATCCTGCCCCTCCCCGCAGCCCCACTGAGCATTCAGGACTCCAGACCATTCTTCGGCTCAGACCCACCTCTCCTCACCGTGAGCGGATTTTCTGGGCTGGGATGTGAACACGGCTCACCGGCTCAGACTTTGCCGAAGCACCGCCTCTTGTCCCTCTTGTCGCTCTGAGTTTGCTCCAGTGAGCGGGCTTGACATGTGCTGGCAAAGCCAGGCGGTGGCACTCAGAGACAGGGGCATTTGAAACCACATTTTTTGCCTCATTAGAGCCATTCTACCAATGTTGCTCCCCATGCCATTCAACCTATTTTCAAGCCATTTTCTCAATGGTGCACTTCAGCGAGATCGGGGTGGATTTCGCCTCGAACTGGATCGTGTCCAGAAGCCCCGTGAAAGCCAGTTTATTCTCAGGCTCCGGCAAGCCTCTGAATGGCCTCTGCACCCTCTCAGTCTCCCACACAAAGCCGGCCCCGCACGGTTTGCCCACGAAGCAAGATGTTTATTTCATCTTGTTTCTGAAGTTGCCGAAGCCGCAGCGTTGGCCCCAGGGAGGGAGAGGGCTCTGTTTCCCCCCTCGCGGCAAACAGCCACCACAAATATGTACAAACTCAGAGATGTCTTTCGATGTCTTTCCCAGCCCAGCCACTCAGAGGAGTGCTGAAGGCACAGAGAGGTGGAAAGGGCCCAGCAAAACACGCCTGACTGGGAGCTTTCCTCGTTAATTAGGTTGGCTCCAGAATTTGTCGACTCCGAGTCTGAAGAGAAAATAGCTCAGTTGCTTGGCACACTGAAAAAGCAGGGATTTTCTTCTCTGTTCCAGCCTGCAGAAGGGGGCAGGGTGGATGGGGGGAAGGAGCCGGGAGGCTTGTCCAGGTCGTGGCTGCAGTGCTGGCTGCATGCGAGTCCCCATCTGTCCCTCCTGACAGGTTCCTCTGTGGCTGACCTAGCCCCGGCTAGACATTAGCCCCGGCAGAAAGGGTTCCATGTTGAAAGTTGCCCCACTTGTCTTTCTTTCCTGGTGTCCCAACTCCCCATCAGGAACAGGGTAGTGACCTGGCCTAGCACATGTCTGATTAGTGCCTGATACGTTTTGTTACTCTGCCGAAATATATTCTGGGAAGTGTGTATCTCTCGATTGGGGTGGTGGGCTGAATACTAAGCATTAACCGCACAGTTAAAGCAGTCAGAGCACCTAATTCAGCCTCCTGTGACGGCAAATAACAGAAATCCAGCTCCTTAGACAGCTGAGACAAAGCTAAGGCCTTAGCCAGGGCAGTTAGGCAAAAATGAAATAAAGGAATGCAGATTAGAAAGGAAGAAGATAAACTATCTCTGTTTTCAGATGATACAATCTAGAAAATAGAACATCCTAAGAAATCCACTGAAAACTTTTTAAATTAAAAAGTGAATTCAACAAATCTGCAGAATAAAAGATCAAAATAAAAATCTATTGTATTTCTATGCTGCATCAATGGACAAACCAAAAATGAAATTAAGAAAAGAGTTTCATTTATAATAGCATGAAACAGAATAAAATACTTAGGAAGAAATTTAACAACAGCAACAACAAAAGGATAAAACCTGTACTCTGAAGACTAAAAAATGCTGTTGAAAGAAATTAAGAAAGAAATAAAAACGTGGAGAGACCCTTCATGTTCGTGGGTCAAAAGACAACATTGTAAAGATGGCTGTTTTTCCCAAATTGACATATAGGTTCAGTGTGATTCCCATCATATCCCAGCTGACTTCTTTGTAGAAATTGGCAAGCTGGTTCTAAAATTCATATTGAAATCCAAGGACCCAGAGTAGCCAAAGTGATCTTGAAAAAAAGGACAAAGTTGGAGGAGACATCAACTTCAACGTTTATTACAAAGCTACAGTAATCAAGACAGTATGGTACTGGCATAAGGACAGATGTATAGATCAATTGAATTGAGAGTCCAGAAATAAACCCTCATATTTATAGTCGAATGACTTTCATCAAGAATGCCAAGATCATCCAAGACCATTCATTAGGGGAAAAAAGTCTTTTCAACATATGTTGCTGGGACAATGGATGTACATGCGCAAAAATTTTTTTAATAATTTGGACCCTGACCTCACACCATATACAAATCAGACCAGATCAAAAACCTACCTGTGATAACTAAAACTATAAAACTCTTAGAAGAAAACATCCGTGTAAATTTTTGTGACCTTGGGTTAGGCAATGGTTTCTTTGATATGACACCAAAAGCATAAGCAATTAAAGAAAAAATAGATAAACTGGACATAATTAAATTTGAAAACTTTTGTGTCCCAAAATATACTAGTGAGAAAGTAAAGAGATAAACCCACAGAATGAAAGAAAATTTTTGTAAATCTTATATCTGGTAGGGGGCTTATATCTAATAACATAAAAAGAATGAATACAACTCAACAACAAAAAAGACCAATAACCCAATTTAAAAAGCAGACAAAGGATGTGAAGAGACATTTCTTCAAAGAAGATCTATGAACAACCAATAAGTACATGAAAATATGCTCAACACGATTAGCCATCAGGAAATACAGACCAAAATCAAAACACAGTTAAATAACACTTAACACCCACCAAGATGGCTATAATAAGAAAGAAAGAAAGAAAGAAAGAAAGAAAGAAAGAAAGAAAGAAGTTCTCAACAAAGTGGAAAAAATTGGATCCCTCATACACTGCTGGCTGGAATATGAAATAGTACAATTGCTTTGGAAACAGTCTGGCAGTTCCTCAAACATAGAGTTACCATATGATCCAGCAACTCCACTCTCAGGGATATACCCAAGAGAGGTGAAAACACATGTGCACATAAAATTTTATACACCAACATTCACAGCAACATTGTTCATAATAGCAGAAAGGTAGAAACAGCCCAAATGTTCATCAACAAACGTATTAGTCAGGGTTCTCCAGGGAACAGAACCAAAAGGATGGATGGATGGATAGATAGATGATAGATAGATAGACGATAAAGAGGAGATTTACTGTAGAAATTGGCTTAGATGGTTCTGGAGCTAGAAAAAATCCCATAATATGCTGCTTGCAGAGGCTGGAGAACCAGGAAAGCCAGAGGTATCATTCAGTCCAGGGCCAAAGGCTTGAGATCCATGAGGCCTCCGGTATAAGTCCCAGGGTTTGAAGGCTCAAGAACCAGGCACTCTGATGTCCTAAACAAGGAGAAGATGGGGGGCCCAGCTCAAGAAGAAAGGGAAAATTCGTCTTCCTCTGCCTTTTTGTTCTATTCAGACTCCCAATGAGCTACATGATGGCTGCCCACGCTGGTAAGGGCAGATCTTCTTGACCCAGTCTACTGACTTCAAATGCTAACATCTTCTGGAAACACTTTCACTGACACACCCAGAAACGACGCCTCACCGGCCATGTGGCCCTCCCTTAGTCCAGTCATGTTGACACAAAATTAAGCATCAAACGGATAAATAACATAGTATTTCTGTATAATAGAATATTTTTCAGCCTCAAGAAGTCAGAAAAAGAAAGAAAAGTGCTACAACATTGATGATTCTTGAAAACAATATACTCAGTGAAAGAAAAGTCAATAAGAAAGGTCCATATATTGTATGACTCCATTTGTACGAAATGCATAGAAGAGGCAAATCAATCGACACAGAAAGTCAGTTATTGGTTGCTTAGGGCTGGAAGGGATGGGGTGGGGGAACGGGGAGTGGTGGCTAAGCAGTGAGGGATTTCTTTCTCGGGTAATGAAAATCGCTTAAAATTGATTGTGATGATGGATGCAAAACTCTGCAAATATACCAAAAGCCATTAAATTATATACTTTGAATGGGTGAACTGTATGGTATGTGGATCATATCCCAATAAAAATATCAAAAAAAAGAAAGAAAAGAAATCAACATATGTTTTGCACATGAAACTAATTTATTGTTGTATGCCAACTGTACTTCAATAAAAAATAAAAATTAGAAGGAAAAAAAAAAGAAACCAACAAACAATAGCCGGAGTCTCTGCCCTGTGATTTTTTTTAAGTTTGTTTATTTATTCTGAGAGAGAGAGAGAGAGAGAGAGAGAGGAGACGGGCAGAGAGAGAGAGGAAATCAATAATCCCAGTCAGACTCCACGCAGTTAGCAGAGTCCGATGCAGAGCTCGAACCCACAAACCCTGAGATCATAACCTGAGCTGAAGTCAAGAGTCTGACACTTAACTGACTGAGCCACCCAGGCGCCCCACTGCCCTATGATTCACACTAGAGAGTTAGAGTCCATAGACCATCCCCGCAGGCTTGCATATTTAATGTTTTTATAGGGCTCTCTTTTCCTTCAAGAAAACTCTAGAAAGGGCATCTAGAAACCTAAGGGACTAAGCAGAGTGGTAGCAAAGGAACCTCAATCAGTTCAGAAATCCAAAGGCCTCAGATTCTCTGGAGCTCAGGGGAGAGGGACAGGGACCCCAGTGCAGGGCAGTCATTTTAAAGTCCAGGACCTTACAGTGTAACTGGGAAAATGATGAGCTGGTGTTTTAAAATGGAATTGAAGTTTCCAACAGAAAAGCACCACATCACCTCGATCGTCTAACATCAACCTGTCCTTGCAAGGGCTGTGAAGGATGGGGCCACGGGCTGCAAGTATTAGGTCGTCGTGTTTGGAGGTCAAAAATGGTTGCATGTCAGCAATGTCATGGTTCAACCATGGTGTTGTCGATGAGAACAGAGGTGCTAACGGGACGCCCCTGCACCTGAGCCTTTCTGCGCGAGGGCCTGTCGTTAGACAGTTCTAGCTCACACTTTTGGGTTTGTGCAAGATTCCGGTAGCTCTGGCATGGCAGAAAGCTGACCACAGGTAAACTCACCTGCATTCTTACCCCCGTTCCCAGCCAGAATATCTGCAGCGTTTACAACACTAACAGTACATTCCAGCATAGCCCGGACTCCAAAGGATTAGCTCAACCTCGTGGACAATGTATCCATAACGATCACCCTGACAGTGTTCCACGTGGGCGATGGCATTTCTAGAGTTGAAAGAAACCTCGGGATTATCCACCTGATGGCCTCATGTCATTAAGAAGGCAACTGGACAGGTGAGAAGGGCTGTACAGGTGAAGGTCAAGGATGTCGTAAGACCTGTGTAGGCCCCCTCCCACATCACATGATCAAACATTAAAGTGTGCTCTCTTCAGATTCAATTCTTACTCTAAAAAGTTGACACAATTTTCATCATTTTGCTTTAAAAGTCATTTGGTTGTCAAGGCACCTGGGTGGCTCAGTTGGTTGAGTGCCTGACTCTTGATTTCAGCTCAGGCTGTGATCTCACAATTTTGTGAGTTCAAGCCCTGCATGGGGCTCGGCACCAACAGTATAGAGCCTGCTTGGGATTCTCCCTCTCTCCCTCTCTATCTGCCCCTCCCCGCCTTGCACTCTCTCTGCTTCTCTCAAAATAGATAAATAAACTTTTTAAAAAAACCCACTTGGCTATGAATAACACATCGTGTATATTAACAGTGACTTCTCAGTGATTATTGAGGCTACTTGGGAATTCTTATAACGTGAGAAACTCAAATTATGGATTTAGAGGGGCACCTGGGTGGCAGTTGTTTAAGCAACCAACTTTGGCTCAGGTAATGATCTCACTGTTCGTGGGTTCGAGCCCCAAGTCGGGCTCTGTGCTGACAGCTCAGAGTCTGAAGCCTTCTTCAGATTCTGTGTCTCCCTCTCTCTCTGCTCCTCCCTCACTCAAGGTCTGTCTCTCAAAAATAAAATAAACATTTAAAATTTTTTTTAAATCATGGATTTAAAAAATATATCATCTAGGTTACCTGGGTAGCTCATACTGTTAAGCATCTGACTTCCTCTGGCTTAGGCTCAGGTCATGACCTCACGGTTCATGAGTTCGAGTCCTGCATTGGGTGAGCTGGTGCCCCTCTTTGGGTGAGCCCTGCTTCTCTCTCCCTCTCTCTCTCTGTCCCTCACTCACTTGCACCCTATCTCTCTCTCTTTCCAAAAAAATATACATATCTAAAAATTAATGAATCAGACACAACAACATATTTTTTATAGACAAACGTTTTTCTGCTTGGCAATGTTTTCTTTTGAATTTGAGGGTGGTATTCTTTTTTCCAGTTCCAACTTGTTTAGATGCTTTTAAAAAGCTCACGGGCTCCAAAACTGCCCTTCTCTTGCATGAAAGAGAACGTGCGTGAGTGAGTTGACTTGCCCAGGAGGCCGCAGTTAGGAGGGGGAGAGCCACAGCTGGACCTTAGCCCTTGACTTCCAAGAAGTTTTCCCTTCCAACACTTCTGTGTGCACCGTGCGTGCTTTGTGTGTATAAGGTCAATGGCGCCCATGTCTTATTGGAATATTCTTATTCTCCTCTGTGCCTTGAAAACTCTCCCGGGTTCGTAGAGAGAGTGGTCTCATTTGGAGCTAATGAAAGCCAAAGTTGATTTTGTGTTGTTGTTGTCCTTTGTTCTCAAGGCTCAGGCTAGCGGACGTGGACAAAATGCTTGCCGGACCTTACTTCCTGTATGGTTCCCCAGCTCCCCGGAGACTTGAATCTCAAATAAATGCTTCTGTCAGGAGGCTGAGCTCCCAGCTGTGCAAATTGGTCACAGATGTAATTGCATTTGCCCTCTGCCCTGGAGGAAAACACGCCTGTGGTTGGGGGTGTAGACGTCTCAGAATGAAAGACATGACTCCTGACTCTGGGTAATAGCCATGAAGCCCAAAATAAGCTACCATAGAGACAAGGCCACAGTGTTCCAGATGTACAGGACTGTTGCTAGCCAGACTCCTGGCCTGGACAGCCCGTCACCAAACTGGGGCTGTTTCATTGGCCAGCCGGACGTAATTAAGAGCCAAGCTTTTCCACTGGCAGCTCATGCTTCCAAGCATGACTCCGACCTCCCTTGACCCCCTCCCCGATGCCCACAGGACCTCTGCGAACAGCTCCGATTCCAAATTTCTTGAATGGTGGGCAACGACAGCCTAGGACACGAACACTGCCATGTTGCAACTGCTGGAATCGAATGAAAACGAACAGCAACAAGTACGGAGCCCCACCCAGTACCTGAAGATCTTAACACCAATTTGATTTAACCCCACATCAGTTCAGGAGTGTCCGGCACAGAAATCGGACCCGGGAGACCACAGCAGGAGGCAATATGGCCGCGTCAGACCATCTGTTTGGAAATTTGAAGCCCTGGACATAGAAGGCTGTCCGGGTCGGGGGCGCGCCTGGGTGGCTCAGTCGATTAAGCATCTGACTCTTGATTTTGGCTCAAGTCACGATCTCACAGTTTGTGGGTTTGAGCCCCATGTTGGGCTCCACGCTCTCCCCCGCTCACACTCTCTCTCTCTCTCTCTCTCTTTCTGTCTCTCAAAATAAATAAATATTAAAAAGAAAAAGAAAAGAAAAAAGAAGGTTGTCCAGGATGGAGAGTCAGGGCCAGTCTGTACTTCACTGGGATAGAAAGCAGGAAAAACAGTGCCCGACGATCCCTGGAAATACTGGAAAAGGGTCTTACGTCATGCCGATCTCCCCAGCTAGTTTTCTAGGGATCACGGACCAGACAATTGAGACTTTTGTTCGGGAGCTGCTGGGCAGAAAACCTCCAGGAGACCAAAGATTGGTTTGAATGAACTTTTGAACAAAGTTCAAGGAAGCTTCCTATTTCTGGAGTTTTCACTCATTAGAGAACTGGCCAGTAGATAGGTACTCCAAGCACTGGAACAGAATAGGGTTCTCTGTGCCACCATTGTGAGGTGTCGTGGCTAAGGGTGCTGGGTCTGGGGTCAGTCTGCCTGGGTTTGAATTCCTTCTCTACCATCTATTAAACTTGTGACTTTGAGGTTTTAATCTACTTGGCATCTCAATCTCTTCATTTGTAAAACGGGAATAATAAAAGTCCATACTTCATAGAGATGCCAGGAGCCAACATAAAATAATCCATGCAAAGTGCTTTGAAGGGAACCTTGCACAGAGGGGAGGAGCAGGAAGAGGGGCTCAGGAAAGGAGGGGGGAGAGGGAGGGAAAGAGAGAAACAAGAAATTATTTTTTAAGTTTTATTTATTTATTTAGGTGTTGAGAGAAAGTGTGCACAAGCGGGGAAGGGGCAGAGAGAGAGGGAGAGAGAAAATTCCAAGCAGGCTCTGCACTGTCGGTACAGAACCCCATGCAGGGCTCAAACCCGCAAACTGTGAGATCATAGCCTGAGCTAAAATCAAGAGTCGGACACTTAACCAACTGAGCCACCCAGGCGTCCCAAGAAAACTTTTGTTGAGTGCCCATGCTTTTTATGTTCCAAGCACTTTGCTTTTGCACCATCTACTTGACCCTCACAACAACACTAAGTACGTTGTTATCCTTGTTACAGAAGAGGAAACTGAGATTCAGCAAGATCGTATTAATGTGCCCAATGTCACACTGACAGTTACGGCAGAGTCTGTATTCAGACTTCTGTCTGTCTGACTCCATAACCCCAACTCTGTGATGTGTTCTCCATGCCTTCCTCCTCCCAACTGGGGTACAGCTCACCTTGGGGGAAAATAACACAGGTCAGGATCATTTAGGAGAATCTGTTCTGGGTCCCGAACATCCACGAGTACTCTTTTTTTTTTTTTTAATTTTTTTTTTAACGTTTATTTATTTTTGAGACAGAGAGAAACAGAGCATGAACGGGGGAGGGTCAGAGAGAGGGAGACACAGAATCTGAAACAGGCTCCAGGCTCTGAGCGGTCAGCACAGAGCCGGACGCGGGGCTCTAACTCACGGACCGTGAGATCATGACCTGAGCCTAAGTCGGACACTTAACCGACTGAGCCACCCAGGCGCCCCCCACGAGTACTCTTAAGAGCAAGCTGAGGTCAAGGCCTCCCTTTTGACCCTGACACTTTTCTCTCTTTGCCAAGGAAAGGCTTCCCTCTTTCACATGGAGAATTCTATCTAGGGGTGTGGTGCTGAGGCGTAAAACTTGCTGGGGAGGCCAAAAGGAAAGGGACAATTTGAATAATTGAATAACTGGGTAATAAATGTTTTACAGTTCCATTTGCCGAAGTCGGCCGCTCAACCGACTGAGCCACCCAGGTGCCCCTACAATGAAAATTTTTAGATGTCAGTCTAATGCAAGGAATCAGCTAGTATGTCAAAATTGTGATATGTGAGCAGAAATGTTTGAAAATGACTGATCTATATTCTGTGTGTGTGTGTGTGTGTGTGTGTGTGTGTGTGATTATTCCATTGAGCCAAATATAGAAGAATCCAAGTCTTATTTTCTAGATTTTGTTCTCTATGGCAGGAATCCCCCAGTCTTTTCTTAGTGTTATGGACTGAATTGTGTTCCCCTGAAGTGCATACATTGAACCCCTAAACCCCTATGTGATGATATTTTGAGATAGAGTCTCCAGGAAGGCAATTAAGGTTAAATAAGGTCACACAGATGGCATCTTAACCTGATGGGACTGATGTCATTAGAAGAAGAAGAAGAGATTCTGTGTCTCCCCCTCTCTATACCCCTCCCCTGCTCACGCTCTGTGCCTCTCAGTCTCTCAATAATAAATCAACGTTAAAAAAATTTTTTTAAAAGACGAGGAAGTGATGCAAAAGATCTCTCTCTCCACATGCACACAGAGGAAAGGCCAGGTGAGGACACAGCGGGAAGGTGGCCAACAGCACGACAGGAGGTGGGACCTCACTAGAAACCTAGCCTGTCAGCCCCTTGATCTGAGATGTCCAGCCTCCGAACTTGAGAAAATAAACGCCTGTTGTTTAAGCGTCTCGGTCTGTGGTGTTTTGTTAAAGTAGCCCTAGCAGACAGGTCCACCCAAGGGATCACTTGGAAGGAAATACTGCTGGCAGCTACAGGTGAGGCAGGGTTACTCATTAGGCTTCAAGGTCAAGATTCCCCAGCAGCAGGTGATCAGACTGCTGGCAAACATGGGACTCCTGCATCATAAGGTTCCCCTGAAGACACCAGGGCATCTAGAGAGCTTGTTGCGGGTAGGATCGCTGGGGAACACTGCACAGAGGACACGGGGTGGGAAATGAAGGACGGGAGAGGTCTAGGAATGGATTCAGGATGGCAAGACAGTATGAGCCACGGCTCAGGAGAGGCGAGGCCGGGGCTGTGCCAACAACAGACCTGCTGGCCTGGGGCAAGCTTTGCCAGCTGAGCAGTGACAGCCTGTGTCCCTAACTCCCTCCTTCTGAGTTTCACCAGTGCAGCCACGTTGAAAGGGCCCGCAGTTGCTTTGTGCACGACGCTTTGCCCTCCTATTGGATTTAAACTCTACCAGGACGAGGACCCGTCTAAGTGACACGCTCTTCTTTTACCTGCTGGGATCTTCTGTTCCTCTGCATTTCTGTCTGAGTGTGGAAGAGATCCCACCCTCTTGTGACTTTATTTGTCAGCTCTGCACACTCTCCTTTATTTCTATATCCTTTAGGACAGCGTGGACATCTGCCCACTACCTCAAACTCCATCCTGTAAGTCCTTCCCTCACCACCTCCCTCAGTCGCTTTGTGGGCATCACGCAGCCTGTGAATATTCTAGAAGCCATTGGACTGTACACCTTAAAATGGGAGGTTTTATGGGATATGAATGATATCTCAATAAAACAATTAGGTTATATTGAAACAAAATCATCCTTACGAAAGATACAACTAAGAAATAGATTAAAGTACAGAATAATTATTGTCCTGTCGGGATCAAATTTTAATGTTTAGGTAATCAGTGTAAAGAAGCTTTATTATATTTTTTGTCATGTAAAAGGAAAACCCATTAGTAAATAATTAAATGAGGATCGTAGGAACATGGAGGAAATGAAGGGAACAAAGAGTAGGGTGCCTGGCTGGCTCCCTTGGTGGAGCACGTGGATTCTTGATCTTAGAGGCGTAAGTTCGAGTCCCATGTGGAGCATAGAGATTACCTACAAAAATAAATAAATAAAAAGAAAGGAATGAAGGACATTTCTGTAGGGACATGTCTGGGTAAAGGGAAAAAGGGTAGAAGGGTGGAGGAAGAGTGTGAGGGAGCCAGGAGGAAGCTCTCTATCTGGGAGGAAAATAAATGCTGGCCAAATGAATAAAGTTTCCCATTTTTGTATCACAGTAAATGGGAAGTTAACAGCAATTGCTTGCATTAACATTTGAACAAATTTTCACACTGCTGTTCCTGCCAGTGTAGCCAATTTTAAAGACTAAACCATCTTGTTTGGGATAGGAGCTTGCAAATGGAACGAAGAAGAATTCTGAAAACACACGCGGAAGGCATGTGAGGATGAGTGGGCACGTTATAAAGTTGGAACCAGAAAACACGTTGATGGTGTAGTGATTACAATCCCCTAGTTAGCACAAAAAAGGCACACAAGGATTTAATACACCATGTATTAACAGAATTTTTTGAGCTGAAAAATTCTTGAGAGAACATTATTGATTAATATCCTCAATTAAGAGAGGGGAAAATCAAACTCCTCTGCTGGGAAGAGGAAGAACATATACTTTTCCCTATTCCTTCTGCTGAGTACAATGGAAACCTCTGGACATTATATATAAGACAAACATAAGCAAACTCTGAAAGGTGGAGAGAGGAAGGCAGGCTGGGAGGAACCTCAGGACCAAAGGAAGGACACAGTGGTGGCTTCCCTGGGGTTTCTTTCTTCCTCGTGTATCCCAGACTCAGAGCTGAAGAAGTCAGAAACTCTGAAACCTCAACAGACAAAGAGAAGAGAAGGCAGAACAAAAGCCTGCTCTCCCTGGCAAAAGGACCAGGAAGGGGGTGGCCTAGCAAGTCAGAAAACATTTAGATAATAATGGTCTTCTCCAACCAAACGCCACAGAAAACTCCGTGACCACACCCCCACCATGCCAACAAAGGCCAAGAGGAGACCCTAGACTTCCACGTCCCCCAGACTGTAGCGAGGCACCCCCAAGCCCCCCTCCAACACATAGGGGTGGTCAGAAAAGGGCAAGTATGGAGCCAGGACTTTCATTCCCACCCATCCGCCAACATTGTGTCCATGGACATATGGAGAGCGTTCTACCCCAGCCGGCACTGATGAAGTACCCCTCTCCCTTCCCACTGGGATGGTATCAGAGGAGGCTCAGTGGAGAGCCAGGACTGTCACCACTACCCAGAGGTAATGAGGCCACCACACCCTCACCCCACCTCCACTATGAGCCAACGCAACTAAATCTTAGAAGTTCTCATCACAAGAAAAAAGATTTTGTTTGCTACTTATGGTAATAGATGTTAACTAGACTTATTGTGGTGATCTTTTCACAATGTATACAAATAGCAAGTCATTATATTGTGTACCGGAAACTAATATAACATTATATGTCAGTTATACAGTAATAAAAGGAATAAAAAAAAAGAAATTATCCACCTTGAACAAGAGAGAGGAAATAGACTAAAGAGGTAGGAGGAGGAGGAAGAGGGAGAGGAAGAAAAAAGAGAAAAAGAGAAAGGAGGAGGAGAGAAGAGCACCTCAGGGATAATTTAAATGCCCCTGTAACTGGAAGAGAGTCGAATTTGTAATTTAAAAACTCTAAAAGAACAAATCTCCAGGCCCAGAGAGTTTCACTGGAGAATTCGTTTAAACAAGAGCCAACACTAATTCTTCACAATCTGTTCCAGAAAATAGAAGAGGAGGGATCACTTCCCAATTCATTTTATGAAACAAGTATTACCCTGTCAACAAAAGCAAAGACAGTGCAAAAAGAAAAAAACTACAGATAAGTATCCCTCATGAACAGAGATGCAAAAAATTTTAACAAAATACAGGCTTCGCAAATGGAATTTAGCAACATATAAACAGAACTATAGGACAAGCGGGGCTTAGTCCAAGGATGTCAGGCTTGATTCAATATTCAAAAATTAACCAGTGTCCACCATATTAGCAGGCTAACAAATAAAAACCACATGATTTTGCCAGTCTACGTAGGGAAAAACATTTAACAAGACTCGACACACTCATGATAAAAATACTTTGAAAAATAGGAATGCAGAGGAACTTCCTCAACTTAACTTTTTAAATCTACCAAAAGCTACAGCAAACATTACACTTAATGATGAAAGACTGCTTTCCCCTTTTTTGGATGTCTGCTCTTTCACTTTTATTCAACATAGTGCTGCAAGTTGTAGCCAGTATAATAAAGCAAGAAAAGAAAAGGAATACAGTTTGGAAAGGAAGTAATAAAACATTCCCTATTTGCAGATGACATAATTATCTATAGAAAATTCCAAGGAATCCACAAAAACATCCCTAGAAGTAATAAGTGAGTTCAGCAAGATTCCAGAATACAAGGTAAACATGCAATAAATCACATTTCCACATACTAGCAATGAACACATGGACATCAAAATTGAAATACAATACTGTTTATAATCACTCAAAGAACTGAAATACTTCGGTATAAATGTAACAAAATATGTATGGGATTTATATGCTGAAAACTACAAAATGCTGATTAAAAAAATAAAGATCTAACTAAATTCAGAGATATACCATGCTCATGGATTGGAAAACTCACTAAAGTAGCAAAGTCATTTTTCCCAAATTCATATATAGACTTAACACATTTCCTATCAAAATGCAAGCAAGAATCTTTATAGATGTAAGACAAGATTATTCTAAAATTTATATGAAAAGGCAAATACATTAAAATAGCTAAAACAATTTGGAAAAAGAAGAAAGTAGGAGGAACCAGTAACTGATCTCAAGACATTATATAGTTACAGTAATCAAGACCATGTGGTTTTGGGGTGACTACAGTAGAGAATACTGTATCCTATACTTGAAAGTTGCCAAGTGAGTAAATCTTTTTTTTTCAACGTTTTTCTTTTTTTTTAATTTATTTTTGGGACAGAGAGAGACAGAGCATGAACGGGGAAGGGGCAGAGAGAGAGGGAGACACACAGAATTGGAAACAGGCTCCAGGCTCCGAGCCATCAGCCCAGAGCCTGACGCGGGGCTCGAACTCACGGACCGCGAGATCGTGACCTGGCTGAAGTCGGACGCTTAACCGACTGCGCCACCCAGGCGCCCCTACCAAGTGAGTAAATCTTAAAAGTTCTCATCCTACACACACACACACACACACACACACACACGCACAAGTAACTAGGTGAGGTGGTGGATGTGTTACCCAAATTTAACACGGTAATCATTTCATAATACATACTTCTATCAAATCATCACGTCATACACTTTAAACTTACACAGTGTTATATGTCAATATCTCAGTATAGTTGGAGGAAAAAAGGAGAAAAGAATAATATGAAAAGCTAACTAAGTTATGGTTTATTAAAAAAAAAAAAGGCTATATGGTATTGGTGAAATATGGGCACATAGATCAATGACACCATAAACAACCCAGAAATAGACTCAAACAAATATGTCCAAGTGATTTTTGACAAATGCAAAAGAGCAATTCAATGTAAGAAAAAGTTTTTTCAACAAACGGTGCTGGAGAAATTGGATATCCATGGGCAAACAAACTGATCTTTAACCTAAGTCTCTGCACTTTGTATGAAATTAACTCAAAACGGATCTTTGATTTACATGTAAAACATCAAATCATAAAACTTTTAGTTAAAAAACATCGGAGAGGGGTGACTGGGTGGTTCAGTCGGTTGAGCGTCCGACTTCGGCTCAGGTCATGATCTCGCGGTCTGTGAGTTCGAGCCCTGCGTCGGGCTCTGTGCTGACAGCTCGGAGCCTGGAGCCTGCTTCCGATTCTGTGTCTCCCTCTCTCTCTGCCCCTCCCCCACTCATGCTCTGTCTCTCTCTCTCCATCAAAAATAAATGAACATTAAAAAAAAGATATTAAAAAAAATCAGAGAAAGTCTTCAGGATGTACAGCTAGGTAGAGTGTTCTCAGACTCAACACCAAAAGCATGATTCATAAAAGGAAAAATTGACAAATTGGACTTCATCAAAATTAAAAATTTTGCTCCATGAAGGACCTTGTTATGAGGATGAAGAGACAAACTAGAGACAGGGAGAAAATATTGGCAAATCACATATTTGACAAAGGATTTATATGGAAAGTACACAAAGAACTCTCCACATTCAGGGGCGCCTGGGTAGCTCAGCTGGTTAAGCATCCAGCCCTTGGTTTCGGCTCAGGTCATGATCTCACAGCTTCATGGATTTGAGCCCCACATCAGGCTCCACACTAACAGTGCAGAGCCTGCTTGGGATCCTCTCTCTCCCTCTCTCTGTGCTCTTCCCCCACTTGCACCCTCTCTGTCTCTTTCAAAATAAAGAAATGAACTTAAAAAACAAAAAAGAACCTTCCACGTTCAACAGTGAAAAAGAAGAAGATACATAGATGGCCCATAAGCACATGAAAGTGTGTTTGACATCATTAGCCGTTAGGGAAATGCAAAGTAAAACCACAGTGAGATCACTCCACACCCATCAGAATAACTAAAATAACAAATAGTGGCAACAGGAAATGCTGTTGAGGATGCAGAGAAACTTGATTGCTCGTACGTCGCCGGTGGGAATGCAAAATGGTCCAGTCACTCTGGAAAACAGTCTGGCTGCCTCTTAAAAAATTAAACATGCAACTATCATATGACCCAGCAACTGTACTCCTGGACATTTGTCCCAGAGAAATGAAAACTTATGTTCATGCACAAACCTACCTACAAATGTTTTTCGTAGTTTTATTTTAAACATCTCACGAACAAAGGAAGTTTAGAAGGCTGATAGGATCTCAATAGCCATGGAGCACTCAACATTAACCATCTACATGGAGGGTAGACTAGTTGACCGGTAGGCAGGACTTCAAATTTACAACATTATGATTTTGTGTAAAGAGCTCTCTTCCAGGCTTATGAGAGAATATAAAAAGCAAGTGGCCTTGACCTCCAAAAGTCTCACTTGAAAGGCCAGAGCAAACAAGGCTGGAGGTGGGCATACCACTGCAACCGAAGCCCTCTGTGGGAATGGTGATATAGATCAAAATGAATCAAGAGGAGGTCGCCTGAAAATTAGCCGTGTGTCACAGATAACAAGTAGAGTTTCTGTCAAGGCAAATATAAGTTGAGACTTTAAGTGAAGTGATCATTTCTGGAACCATAGGGATCAAGGATGAGGCTTGTGTTCTGGAGGTGGAAAGGGATGGACAGATCAGACTGAGACGGGCAGAGAGGACAGGCTGGCTGCCTCAAAGTCACCGGGCCATCACCAGGTGGGGTTTCCCTTTTTTGCAGAGCTCGATAGCGCTTTATGGTCATTCTCCAAAATTTCCAACTCCCAGTTCTTTCTTTTGCTTGTGTTGGGAGTATGTTCAAGTTTCTCAGGAAGTATGTATGTAGTGACAATTCCCCACCCACTGTCCCTTCAAATATTCCTGTCTGAAGGAAGGATCATAACCCACCTCTACTTCTGACCCTCGTCTGGTCCTTGTTTCAGATGTTTTCAATGCAATAATCTCTAGAACATTGGGACACGGGGCGAGGGTAGGAGAATGTCAGTGACCTTTAACCCTTTAAAACCTATTTCCCTTCTTTTCTTCCCTACAGTACTCAGTAGATCTATTTCACCAAAGTTCTTTTGATCCTTTTACTCCTAGAGAGTTTATTTATTTTGTTTCTTTTTCTTTTTCTTTTCTTAGATCAGTGTTTGCCTTTCCTCCTCAGTAGAATCTAAATTTCCTTGATGACTGCCAGCCACGAGCACGGGGTGGGGCTCACCCTATACGTCTGCCCTATTTGTCTAGTAAATCATATTATGATTCTGGGTGCTTTCCTACTAAGGCAGCTCATCTAGGGCATTGGCTCTACTGAGTCCTTTTCTGATCCTTGCTTGCATTTAGACTTGTGCCCACTGCCCAGCCGTAACAACCTTCATCAATTTCCCGTTAATTTACTAGCATCAACCAATTTCTGTTAAGGATCACACAGTGCCACTGTTGTACAAGGAGAGCACTTCACTAAAACGACCACAAAATATTACTAACGTGTGGACACAACAACAGACGCAGATGATTGCAACTTGGAGCTTCTAAAATACGGTAGTTGGGGTTTTTGTTTTGTTTTGTTTTTATCAAGTGTCAAAGTGCCCTCTAGTGGTGTATATGGCACACTAACCCACAGTGTCTGTTCTCCAGAGCAAAGGGAAGTCAAGTTGCAAAGATACCACTTTGGAAAATACCCATTGGAAGCCTGGCTATCTGAATCCTATTTTCAATTTCTTCCAGAAACCCTAAGGTTCAGGCAGAATGTGACACATCAAGATTGAAGGTAATTAAAAGAAGCCTCTGGCATCCAAGACCAGGAAGAAATAATGAATACCGAGAGGCTATGTAAAATGAAATCGCTTCCATTGTATGTTAAGGATAAGCAATCTTGGCATTTCTTGCCAGCCTGCTCAGAAAAATTGAGCTCTGGTAGCAGTTTTTCAGCCAGGAGTGACACGGCTTGATTGGTTAATGATTTATTGCTTTATTACACACTGACCTAGAGGGAGCATCTCCACTAAGCCACTTTTTCAATTTGGTGACAGATAACCAACCAGGAAGAAATATTCCTGCCTGAATTCTTTGAGAAACATGGGTATTCAAGTTCTTCTTGTACAGGGAACAAGATTGTGCCCTGTTCATTAATACCCTAAAAGCCAGTATAATTTATCTATGGTTGATTAGGAACTTTAAGTATGGTAATTGAATTCTTACAAAGGGGCAGCACGGTCTTCTGGAAATCATACTGGCCTGAAAGCACAGAGATACGAACTATTGTATGACCTCTGCCACAAACCAGGTGACTTAAGTCCTATAACATCTCTGGGCCTCAGTTTCTCCTCCAATAAATGAAAGAACCAGATGAAATTTGTTACTTTTTCCAGCTATAAAGTGATCTCATTTATAAAAATCATTTGGCAGAATTTTGAAGTAATATGTTTGTGTTTTGGGTGTGTATTTCTCTCATCAACCCCAGGGCGCCCTTCCCTGGCCCATTCCTGAACAGAAACCAAGATTCAAAGAACCTGCTAAACTAAGGAGGAGACTAGGACGCTAACCCTGAAGGCCTGCTTTCCTCTCGCTGAATCTAGAATACATAGGGGCTGGGGGAAGAGGAAATGAAGGGGTGAGTTACTCTAATGAGAAAGAAACAGCCAGGATGGGTGGGGCTAGGAGATAGCAACGGGGTGACAAAAGAGCTTTCCAGCTTTTGCATATTAGGACCCAAAGAGGAAGGGACTCAAAAAGTCAAGTCTCCTTGCCTGGGGACCCATGCTGACTCACTGCCCATGAACAGTCCAGTCCCCGACACAGTACTCTGTCCTGAATAGAGGTGAGGCATGAGGGGTCACTTTCTCCACCTCTATCCCTGACCATGGACGGGCTAAAGAGAATGAGCTGGGCACATCTCCAAGAAGAGAGGTAGCAGGGTCATTTCACGGGCTTGGGAGCCCCAATCTTCTGTGTGCAGGTATACTCAGTAATACTAACAATGGAACCAGAGATCCCGACTGTTGTCAAGCAATCATGTTTCTTTTTTCAGATGGGAAGGAGCTTTGGTTAGGGAATGAGTTTCTGCTCCCGATTAAGTGAATCATCGCCTAAGAATCTAAGGCTCCGTTCATCCCTGAGAACTCTTCCAGATGTGAAATAGAATTATTCTAAGACTCTTTGAAAGCTCAGGTTATTACATGTCAGGCCTGAAATCAAGCTTAATTGTATCGGAATTTTTACTACGCGAGATAGGACGTGAGATGGATAGCTGGCCACCCGAAACGTGGAACTCACTCTTTTCTATGACCGGGCTGCCTGTAGTGAGTGTTTATGGTTTAAGTTGCTCGATGACGTTGTAGAGACAGGGCGGATGACACGAAATAATTTTAATACTAATATAAACATACTAGAAGACTATATTCAATCAAATACACCAGACGCTACAAAAAAAATTCGAGGTATCTTGAATTCGATTAGAGATAGAAGACATAATGCGTCAACAACCCACCCCCAAAAGGGAGGTTGACTCATCACCAAAGAAAAAGTGAGTAAATACACATATTTGTAAATGTTCAAGGTTTTCAAGGAAGACTTCCTACAAGGCAGAATTTTCATTTGACGACGTTGTCTTTATGTTTTAAGAGAGGTTGAAAGAAGGCAGAGGAATGAATAGAATCTTCGTGGGGCGGGGTGGGGGGGTGGACAGGGAAGAGGAGCCGTTTCCAGGGCAACAAGGGAGAAGAAATGGTACGATGAAGGGAGGCAGCGTTTGGCGGATGCAGCGATAGAGGCGGGAGAAAACAGTTGCAGGCCAGACCCTCGGCCCAACTGAGACACTGGAAACACGTGACTCAGGTCTCTACAGCTTCTGCTCAAGGCTCCAGACTCCCCTCCTCTCGGAGACAAGAGACTGAGACCTGGGAAGAATAAAATGTATATGAAAGTCTATATTTAATCTTTAACATGTGTGGACATTTCACACTGCTCATTAATTCACCTGAGTTCATTTTCTTTTTTTTTTTTTTTTTTTTTTTTTAATTTTTTTTTTCAACGTTTTTTAATTTTTATTTTTGGGACAGAGAGAGACAGAGCATGAACGGGGGAGGGGCAGAGAGAGAGGGAGACACAGAATCAGAAACAGGCTCCAGGCTCCGAGCCATCAGCCCAGAGCCTGACGCGGGGCTCGAACTCACGGACCGCGAGATCGTGACCTGGTTGAAGTCGGACGCTTAACCGACTGCGCCACCCAGGCGCCCCTCATTTTCATATAAAACAATATTAACGATAATGTATTATGATAGCTACCATTTTTTAAATGCTGTGTTCCAGGCACAATGATAAAGACCTTATATATATAAATATAATATAATATAATATAATATAATATAATATAATATAATATAATATAAAAATAAATATATGAATAATATACAAATAAATATAATATAAATATTATATTATAATATATGTTAATATAAAGATTAAATAACATATTATAATTATATATTATAATTATATATAATATATGATTATAATATATTATAGTCTTATTATATATATTATATATATTATATAATTATATATTATATAATTATATATAATTTATAATATAATTATAAATTATATATTATTATATATTATTATTATATTATAATTATAATTATAAATTATATATTATTATATATTATTATTATATTATAATTATAATTATAATATATTATATTATATATATTATTATATTACTATATGTTATTATATATAATATATATAATTATATATATAATATTATATTATATTTATAATTATATATAATATGTAATATATTATATTATATATAAATATATGTTTTTATATGTATATATTAAAAAATTTTTTTAATTTCTTTTTTTTTTTATAAAATTTTTTTTTTTAACGTTTATTTATTTTTGGGACGGAGAGAGACAGAGCATGAACGGGGGAGGGGCAGAGAGAGAGGGAGACACAGAATCCGAAGCAGGCTCCAGGCTCTGAGCCATCAGCCCAGAGCCCGACGTGGGCTCGAACTCACGGACCGCGAGATCGTGACCTGAGCTGAAGTCGGACGCTTAACCGACTGAGCCACCCAGGCGCCCCATTTTTTTTTAATTTCTAAGAAAATTTGGCTCTGTAACATATATATTCTATTATTTAATCCTCCCAGTAAACCCCTTGATAGAAGTGTAAGTATTATCTACATTTTCATATGAGCAAAGAGAGGCTCAGACAGGACGTGGAACTTGCTTAGCATCCCACAGCTAGCAAGTGACAAAGCTGAGTTTCAGACCCACGTGTGTCCTGCCAGCACAATGACCTTGAAAATTGGGACCTTCAGTCAGATAAAGCTGTGAGAGTAATCCAAAATTCAATTAGCTACCATTTTGGTGTCTGTTAAGAGTAGCATGGTCTTAAGAGGCAGGAAGTTTGCGAGAACAATTTTAAGACTCTATCAAGTTCAAAGTCTCTCAAGTTGGCCAGAAAAGACGTTTAAAAGTCTTAAGAGAAAAATAATCAGACCAAGGAAGTCGTCTGCATGTAGATGGCAGGCTTCCATGGGTACACCCAGATATCCCCAGGCATGGGAACATAGGAGCTACTGACACGTTCTCGTGTGCCCGTTATAGACCATGATTAGAGCTCAGTACATTGCATCACAGTCACCCACAGAAATGCTAACAATTGCTGGCTGTTTTACAACCTCGGGCAAGTTGAGGCGCTATCCAAAAAGTTACATGGGAAGTTAACCCTTGACATTGTGTAAGAACATAAAGTTCTCCTAGGAACCATGGCAAGCAAACATATTTAGAAATAATTATTACAGAAGTAATTGCTAAGTTCAAGTGCATTAAAACGTGTTACCTGCCAATATTTAAAATGACTGAGGGAATCAAAACTGTAGTATTAATGTTCTGAGCTAAGCAAAAATGTGTGGATATTTAGTATTCAGGTATTTTTAATTTCTAAAGAAAATTTGGCTCTGTAATTCCAACTTGAAGTAGATACTGGAGTATATTTGTTAAGGTGACATTTATGAAAAATAAAAACGTCAAAAAAGCACTAACTTAAACAAGATGATTTCTCTCTTATAATCAAGAAGTCCAGAAGCCACACTCCCAGGGCTGGGATGGGCTCCACGGTGAACGACAGAGACACTGCTCCTTCTGTCTTGTGGCTCTACTGAAGTCACATGGGGAGCGAGACAGACACCATTACATCCTAATTGCAGCCAGCAGGAAACAGGAAGGAAGGAGGACATGTGTCTTACCTTCAGGAACGCTTCCTGGACTTTCAGAAACAACTTCCTTTTTACATATTGTATAAGTCAGCTAGGACTGCCATAACAAAGGAATAGCCTCATAGTTCTGGAGGCTGAAATTCCAAGACCACAGTGTCAGCAGAATTGTTTCTTCTGAGGCTTCTGCCCTTGACTCACAGGGGGTCCTCTCTTCTCTGCACCTCCAAATCAACCCACTTTCTCATAAGGACACCAGCACATTGGATTGGAGCCCACCTTGATGACCTCATTGAACCATAATTACCTCCTTAAAACCCTGTCTCCAAATAAAGGCACTTTCTAAGGTACTGGGGCTGGGATTTCACCATATGAATCCGTGGGGCAGGGACATGAGTTAGCCCAAAACGGTACTTATAGAAAGGACTTGGTCACATGGCTACATCTCTGTACAAGAGAGGCCAGAAACTGCAGTCTATTTTGTAGCCCATGACACGTAGCCAGATGAAAGTCAAGGACTCTAGTCCCGTGGGGAAAAAAGAGAAAATAAATGTTGGGGAACAAGCAGCCTTCATCATACCTGGATTTGTAACTTTAGGTTGAACACTTACTGTGTTTATAGACGATGGTTTAAGAGAACTTCAGATTCACTATGTTTATAAGGTTTGCTGTATTTATATTAGCTCTATTGGAGTAATTTAAGTACTTGGGAAGGTTGTATTTGCTATGATAGAAAACTAGAATACTTGAAAAGGAAGTCACCTTTTTGATTTAATAGATCAAAGGTTAAACTGCTCGTGGGTGTTGAAGTTTGCAGATGGGACCAAGTATAAGTCAAAGTCTCGTGGGGAAATCAGCCCTCCACAATCAACAAAACTTATTGTCACATACTCTAAAAGTTAAAAGTCTCAGCCAATGAGGAAATTAGTAGGGTTTTACTCCCCCAGATTATATCATAACCCCTGTATCAAAACTCAGTATTCCTCTCCCAAGGAACCGTTAAAATCTCATATAGATCCTAGATACTTTGCTGATGAATACCATATTTCAAATGGATGTTGAAAGTACCCTTTTCAATAATAGCCTTTCTGAAGCTTGCTAACTTATGTCTGAAAAATCACCTGCTGGGGATCAGTACCTTGTTTTCGTTATCTGAACCTCATAAGACACTTCCACCTCCACTTATCAAAAAGAGGACCTACGTAGGGGCGCCCGGGTGGCTCAGTTGGTTGAATGTCCCACTTTGGCTCAGGTCAAGATCTCTTGGTCTGTGAGTTTGAGCCCCGTGTTGGACTCTGTGCTGACAGCTCAGAGCCTGGAGCCTGCTTTGGATTCTGTGTCTCCCACTCTCGCTGCCCTCCCCTGCTCATGCTCTCTCTCAACAAATAAATAATAAACACTAAAAAAACTTTTTTAAAAGAGGACCTAAGAAGGATATGGAATGCTTACTTGTTTAAGAAGGACAGTTCCCTACCAGTTAATTGACATTCTCCACTGAAGAAGATTTAGGCTAAACAGATTCTGGCACAACTCAGATAATCCAGAAATTAAGCTATACAAAAGGTTTCACATGAAATTTCTGGGTCTGGTTTGGCAGGGTGACACCTGGCATTGTCTAGTAATTGAACACAATTTTGTGTTTTACTTTTATATTCTCTTGATTATATTTTATAGCATTCTTAATTGACTGTGGGAATTTTATATTTGTATATCCCTAAGTCAGTAGATATTTCTATAAACCCAGATGCCTCTGGAGAGATTGGAGTTCTGCACTAGGTTTGTGTAGTTAAAAGAAGGGCACAGATCGGGTGCCTGGGTGGCTCAGTCGGTTGGGTGTCTGACTCTAGATTTCAGATCATGTCATGATCTCATGGTCATGGAATCAAGCCCCACATTGGACTCTGAGCTGAGCACAGAGCCTGCTTAAGATATTCTCTCTCTGCCCCTTTTCCCTGCTTATCCACTCTCTCTTTTTCTCTAAAGTTAAAAAAAAAAAAAAAGATAATAATAAGGGCATAGATAAATCTGGACACAGGTAAAATCTGACCTATTGGTCAAAGGAGGATTTCAGTCCAAACTTCAAGAACTGAATTTTTACATATTGTTCTTTGCTAATTATGTGCAGTTTAATACTTCTAGGTATGTCCTTCATAGCCCTACAGGAAATTTTAAAAATTGACTAGGACCAGATAACACTAATTGGGAGAATCATTTAGATATATCCATTGTAAACCGTGGCAGGACATGATATATTAACTTAATAGGATAATGTTGTATTTTATAAAATGAAGAAAACCCAGTAGCTCAGAAAAAAGAGTGTGGGGTGAATTTTAAATATTTATGAATGGGACTGGCTTTAGTAGAATTTACAAAATAATATTAAATAGGTAGAAATACTGGGTTCTTTTTTTTTAATTTTTTTAAATGTTTATTTATTTCTGAATTTTTACATATTGTTCTTTGCTAATTATGTGCAGTTTAATACTTCTAGGTATGTCCTTCATAGCCCTACAGGAAATTTTAAAAATTGACTAGGACCAGATAACACTAATTGGGAGAATCATTTAGATATATCCATTGTAAACCGTGGCAGGACATGATATATTAACTTAATAGGATAATGTTGTATTTTATAAAATGAAGAAAACCCAGTAGCTCAGAAAAAAGAGTGTGGGGTGAATTTTAAATATTTATGAATGGGACTGGCTTTAGTAGAATTTACAAAATAATATTAAATAGGTAGAAATACTGGGTTCTTTTTTTTTAATTTTTTTAAATGTTTATTTATTTCTGAGACAGAGAGAGACAGAGCATGAGTGGGGGAGGGGCAGAGAGAGAGGGAGACACAGAATCCGAAGCAGGTTCCAGGCCCCAAGCTGTCAGCACAGAGCCCGACTCAGGGCTCAAACTCACAAACTGTGAGATCATGACCTGAGCCGAAGTCGGACGCTTAACCAACTGAGCCACCCAGGCACCCCTCTAGAAATGTTTTAAATAGGTGCCAGATTTGGTCTGTTGGAATGGAAGTCACGCGTGTATAAATCAAGTCTTGTATTTATAATTATGTATTCTATCATTGTAGCACAAACCAATGATAGTGAGCGCTAACCCTTCTGGATATCCCCAGGTGGTCTGGTGGAGGGGACTCTTCTCTTGAATCTGGTAGCTGATTATCTCCAGCCAGAAAAGAACTGTGAGCGTTGGAGCCAAAAGACTCCACCTCCTAGGAAATAGAACTATGCCCTGTTTGGGTGCTGACTCCCTAACATCCGAAGGGAGCCAAAGTAGCTAGAGTAAACTGTCTACCAGATGAGTAATTAGAGAGCCATCTAGAATGAGTGATTATCTGTGACTCCAGAACAAATAATTTAATGGAATGTCTTGCATAGGATACACTCTAAAGACAAAAGAATGGTGTAAAAATTCTTGAACGTCAGCCAGCAATTTTATTCTTTGTCTTGTGTTTTTAATTGACACTATTGTTTGTATTTTCTTCAAAACAAATAAGAAATTGTCTTTGTTTTTTTAGGAATAAACATTTTTTTTTAACGTTTATTTATGTTTGGGGGGGGGGTGCAAAGCGCGAGTGGGGGAGGGAATGAGAGAGAGAGGGAGACACAGAATCCGAAGCAGGCTCCAGGCTCTGAGCTGTCAGCACAGAGCCCGATATGGGGCTCTAACCCACAAACTGGGAGATCATGACCTGAGCTGAAGTCAGACGGTTAACCGACTGAACCACCCAGGTGTCCCTGGAATAAACATTTTCTATACAAGAGAAAAGAGTGAATGATTTTAAAAGCAAGAATTTAAGAAGAATCAATATGAAAATATGCCTGTATATACGGTATATACCTACACATATAATTGTATGATGAATAATATGTGTAACTTTTATATAATACATAATATCAATATAAGATACAACATAGTATTCATATGTAATTTAAAATTTTTTTTTAATTTTTGAGAGAGAGACAGAGCATGAGTAGAGGAGGGACAGAGAGAGAGGGAGGCACAGAATCCAAAGCAGGCTCCAGGCTCTGAGCTGTCAGCACAGAGTCGGACGCGGGGCTCGAATTCACAGGCAGCAAGATCATGACCTGAGCTGAAGTCAGATGCTTAAGCGATTGAGCCACCCCGGTGCCCCCTATGTAATTTTTTTAGGTGTCTGAACAGTCCATGAAAAAGATGCTCCACAATGCAAAATTGTACTTAAGATTCGTGACTATGTAACACTCTGTTCCACTACAAAGGCTCTTTGGAGAAATGCTTGATTCCATCTCTGGGGCAGAGATACAGAAATAGGGCTGGAAGATCTCGTATGGGCAAACAGGACAGTTTGCGAAGATAAATGGTCGTATGAAAAGGTCTCACTTGCCAAAGCTGATAGAGTACAAGCCTCAAAAAGAGGATAATGCCTGTGCCCTCTGGTATTCATTAATTTGAATTTCATTCATTTGAAAAACTACCAGCTCCGTGCGGATATGCAAAAAGTGAGAATTGAAAGAAATTAAAAAAAAAATTTTTTTTAACGTTTATTTGTTCTTGAGAGAGAGAGCATAAGCAGAGGAGGGGGCAGAGAGAGATTGAGGGACACGAAATCTGAGAGCCTCCTCTCTGTCAGCACAGAGCCCAACGTGGGGCTCGAACTCACAAGCCGTGAGGTCAATGACCTGAGTCGAAGTTGGATGCTTAACTGACTGAGCCACGCAGGCGCCCGAAAAGAAATTTTTTTTTAACTTGTAAAAGCAAGTGAATAAAATAGAATACACTTTTACTGAGCCTGGTCATCGACTTATTTATTATACCAAGAAAGAATACAGGAAGCAGAAAATATAAATATTTCGATTAAAAAGCCTTGTCTGACTGAAAGAGAACATCACTTGACCAGCTGCGTAAGTCATAACCTCAAGTCAGTGAAAATCACATAAAAACACAAAATTTAATTGTGTATAATGTTCAGTGTCTGAAAGGGCTATGTCTTCTCTTTTTTTAAAAAGGAAAGAATGGGAGGTTCCCGAAGGCCTGGAGGTCTTTAAACTTGGTAGGAACCCATCAAGTTCAAAGGTCTTCCAGTTTACAGGAAAGTACGTTCACATGTCTTAAATTTATCAAGACGGTTGGGGCTGGAGCCCCCTTCCTATGCCTCCCAAAGGAGACAGAAGAATCAGGTCATGTGTATAACTAAAATCCAGAGTAGAGGAATAAGTGACCACTGTCCTCTTTGGTATAGAACCATCCAGCAACAATAAGAATCAGCATGTTCCATCGGGGTCATCAATGAGAATCCGACCTTCAGACTTAAATCTCTCTCAGTAGAGAATGTCAGTTAACCAGTAGAGTCACCATCTTCCTTAAATAAGGTTTGTCTGGTTTTGTTTTTCTGCCCTGGGGATAGTTAGAGTTAAGTATAGTAATGCCTAAGAGAGTCAGAACATTAGTCTCAGTATATTTGTGTTGAGAAAGCATATATCTGCATATTTGGTATTTTATGTGCATGTAGTGTGTGAGAGGATTTTTTGCCTAGATGCTAGCCTTTTCACTACAATTTAAAGCCTGTATTTGTGCGATTGATTTAGCCATGTGGGTTGTTTTTGTTTTTATTTTTTAGTTTACTTATTTTGTGTGCGAGCAGGGGAGGGGCGGAGAGAGAGGGAGAGAGAGAATCCCAAGTAGGATCCATGCTGTCAGCACAGAGTGTGATACGGGGCTGGATTTCACGAAGTGGGAGATCATGACCTGAGCCAAAACCAAGAGTCAGATGCTTAACCGGCTGAGCCACCCAGGCATCCCAAGCCATAGGGTTTTAAGGTGAAATCGTCCCAAGTCATTCTCAGTATTAACACATCTAAAAGAACTTCAGGTTTACTTCAGTTTGCTGGATTTATAACAATTACTGTGTACTTGGGAAGTCTTTGGTAAGCCATGTCAACGATGGCTCAAATGGAAAATGCTTCGGGGGATACAGCTGCTAAAGACGTTTCCCCCACCCAACGTCAGCCCTCAACCTCAGCACCTTGAGATATCCTCATCCAGCCCCTACCTCCAATTTGCAAGACAGGGCCTGTTCTAGAAAAGGCTTCTTGAGCTCCAGCAGGCTGCTTCCTCCATCTGTTCACAAATTCTAGGAATAGCCAGGTAGGCTTTTCATGGCCCCTCTGTCCTCCTCCCTGTCCAAGACAATGAAAAACACTCAGTGGCATGCTTGAGCAAAAAGGTGACAAGGGAACAGATCAAAAATGCTTCCTTGTGTGTCGTTTTTCCAAGCTAGCAACTTCTCATTATGTGCTTGGCCCTCTTTATGCCCCCTTTAATTCAAGGCAGCCAGTCCAATCACCACATGGCACTCAACTGTGAGATTACGATACCTGACCCCCTCCCCACCTTGCAAATTGACTCTCGTAACCTTTCTTGGTCAATAAGATAGTCTCCTGTCTTAGCTGTAACACTTCTAGTCTCTGGATAGCCTCAGGCTTTCCCCTGCAGGAAGGCAACTACTTATTATTACAGCAAAAAACGCTCCAGGAATAGTCTCGCCTGGGAATTACCTTGCTAGGAAATGTCTATTAACATGGACTTGGCCCAGAATTCTCATTCTAAAGCACATATTTTCCAACATGTATGCAGTATTGGCCATGTAACTTGTACCGTCCTCAGAGTCCTAGCAAGGTAGAAAGGAAAAACAAAAAACGAAGAGCTCAATGCAAAGATTAAGTAAATTTGCTTTAAGTGACCTGAGTCCCTTCTGATGACCATGATGAACAGGGAGCCACAATTCAGCTGACGAGTTGTCATGGATGAGCCATCGCGACTTCGGCCCATAGTCCAGTCTAGCACCCAGAGGGACACGCTGATGTCATGATCAAAAGTTCCCTGGGCGCCTGGGTGGCTCAGTTGGTTAAGCGTCGGACTCTTGGTTTCAGCTCAGGTCGTGATCTCACAGTGTGTGAGTTCAAGTCCCACCCTGGGCAATGCAGAACCTGCTTGGGATTCTGTCTCCCTCTCTCTGCCCCTCTGCTCACCACCCCCCACCCAAAAAAAAAAATTCACTTCTGGAGCACCTGGGTGGTTCTGTTGGTTAAGCATCCAACTTCAGCTCAAGTCATGATCTCACAGTTGGTGGGTTCGAGCCCCGCGTCGGGCTCTGTGCTGACAGCTCGGAGCCCGGAGCCTGCTTCGGATTCTGTGTCTCCCTTACTCTGTCCCTCCCCCACTCACACTCTCTCTCTGTCTCTCTCTCAAAAGTAAGTAAACCTGAAAAAAAGTTTTAAAAATTTTTTAAAAAACTAAAAAAATTCAAGAAAAAAATTAACTTCTCCTCTAAGTTCCTTTGCAGTAAGGGTGTGGGTGCCCAAACATGGTTGTTCCTGCCGGGACGCTGATTCTATGTAAAGGAATTTTGTTTGGAGGGTAGGGACCAGAGGATAACTGCTTCTCTCCAGATAAGCAGAGGCCTATAGATATTTCTTAATCACCCTCCAGGGCTATGTATTCAACCTCAGCACCCCTGGGGATGGAGGCATCTCATTGCAAGTTTGCTCCGTGATGGAGAACAGACACCAGTACAACCCCAACCGTGTCATAACCAACACTACAAAAGGTGGCTCCCACTGGTCCGCAAATCATGTAAGGGAGGTGGGTTTCCACACCTTGAGGCACCTTCAGCCTAGAAGGTAAAGAGAGCCATCCTGTTCCCTCCTGGCTGAGGGAAGTCCACGGTGAACACTGAAAGCCTTGCACGGAGGCTTCAGGACAAGTGGCACAAACTAGAAAGCCACTGGACAAATATTGGTTAGGAGTCATATCATCTCCACCTCGTAATTTGCTGCTGGGGACCAGGGCGAAGTGCAAAATTAAAGAAGCACTCGCTCTCGGGGGCCGGGGCGCTGACCACACAGATCCCCTCCTTCCCCACCTCTCTCCATGTCTACTGCCTGCAGAGATCCCTGCATTCGGTCCCCAGGGCTGCCGTAACAGGTGCCACAAACTGAAGGTGGCTTCGGACAACTGACATTTATTGTCTCACAGCTCTGGAGGCTGGAAGTTCAAGATCAAGGGGTCAGTAAGGTTGGTTCCTTCTGAAGCCTCTGAGGGAGAATCTGTGTCGTGCTCCTCCATAGCTCCTGGGGATCGCGGGCAATGCGTCGTATTCTTCGGCTGTAGACGTGTCCCTCCCATCTCTGCCTTCGCCCTCACCTGGCCCTCTCCTTCTGTCTCTGTCTCGTCCTACAAGTTCACCAGCTACACTGGATGAAGCCCACCCTCATGATCTTGTCTTAACCTGACCACATCTGCAAAGACCCTATTCCCAAAAAAGGTCACATTTATTCACAGCTCCTGGGGGGTTGGGACTTCAACGTATCTTATTAGGGGGACACAATTCAGCGCGTAACAATCTTTTACAGGTGAACAAGTCTAATCCTTGGGAAGGCACATCAGTGGCCAATTTCAGTTCTCCATCAGTGAGCGACAAATCACCCCAAAACTTACTCGCCTAAACCTTTTTGTTTGCCCGCAGTTCTGCAGTCTGGGCTGGGTTCCGCTCGGAAGTCCTTCTTCTGTCTTGTCAGTGGTCATTCACATGGCCGCACCCAGCTGGTAGGTCAGACGGGAGCTGGACTCAGCTGGGAAGGCTGGGCTTCCGTCTGTCCATTTACTCTCAGGGCTTTGCTTTCTTCGCGTGACCTCTCTGTGGTCTCTGCAGCAGGGGAGTGGACTTTTTAACAGTCCCGAGAGGACTAAAAAGAAGCTGCCACACCTCCGTGAGGCTTAGATCCGGAGGTGGGCACAGCATCATTTCTGTCGCATTCTATGGATTAAAGCAATTTCCAGGGCCAGCCCAGATTCCAGGAGAAGGGGAAACTCAAGGGCATGAAACCAAGAGGAGTGAGTTATTTGAGGCCACCAGTATTAGCTTGTGATAGCCTGACAAATTATAGGTATAAATCCTATGCACTTCTTACATCCAAAAGAGGGACATATGATAGGGAGATTAACCCCTTCCCTTTGGATCAGCGAACTTCCACATTAAATAGTCTAAAAATCAAAAATTCACGTAACGGAGAAACAGCCTTAATGTTTTCCTCCTCCAGGAAAATAGCACAATTAAAGGTACCAGATCCAATTCCAATGTCTATATGGTGAGGTGGAGAGGGAGGTGGGGGCGGTTTGCGCCCCACCAGGCAATTCCCATAGGTTAAGGGCAACGGCCTACAAGGCCACTTCAGACACCAGTCACAAGAGAGGTTAACACCTGCGCTCTGACCGACCAGTTCTAGAGATTCCAACAACAACCTTCCTTGGATTGGAATGCCATTCTAGAGCGACTCACAGAACTCTGAGAAACATTTCACTTACTAGGTTACCAGTTACTACAAAAGTTATGAGAAGAGGATATTACTCTAACAGTAGAGGGTTTTTTCCCACATATTTTTCAAGTGAATGCTGGTGGGCCAAGTAGTCGTGGTGTTAGTTTTCATTTGATAAACTTTTTAAATCATATAACAGTTTCACTTGAAATAAGCCAGGAATTACACCTTTTGCGGCTAAACCGATGATTAAAATTTTTAGATATCAGTTACAAATATGCAAAAGGAGGGGCGCCTGGCTGGCTCAGTCGGTAGAACATTTGACTCTTGACCTTAAGGCTGTGAGTTGGAGCCCCCACGCTAGGTGTAGAGGTTACTCAAAACAATACACAGGAGGATGCACAGCTTTATAAAATTTTGGAGCCATGCTTGAAACAAAATTTGAAGGTGACAATCTGTATCCAGCTAGGGCACGGTTTCTATACCCGACACTATTGAAATCTGGCGTCAGATGATTCTTTGTGGCGAGGGGCGTCCTTTGCATTCCAAGGTATTCAGCAACATCCCTGGCCTCTACCTTCCAGATACAACTAGCATTCCACGTTCCCAGTTGGGACAACCACAAATGTCTCTAGACTTTGTCAAATATCCCAGAGGAAGCACAATTGTTCCCGGTAGAGAACCACTGATCTGGGGGTAAATCTACCCCCAAAATGCTTTTCTCGTCTTTCTGCTTCCAGAACTTTGAACTCTGTTCAAAGTTATGAGTTGTCTAGAAAACATTTGCCGCAGCCCTAGAATCTCCTCAGTCCTATGTCCAAGCATAAGGGAAGTGGCCAAGAAACGACCACTTGTACCAGAACCGGTCAACTAATTTATTTTTCCTGCCTGCCCCTGATATGCATGTGTGTTCCCGACCCCTGATACAATTGAATTCAATTCTGATAAAGAATGAGAAACCTGAGTGAGCATTACTCAGGGCTCTTTCGTGCCTAACTACTTTATGCCAGATATTATAGTAGCTACATGAACACACACACACACACACACACACACAATCCGACATGTCCAGAAGAATAGAAATTTAGATTTCTCGGAGATCAAATCTTACTGGTTCTTAACAAATGGGACACTTTTAGTTCTTGAGAAGTGATAGGTAAAGGGGGAAAGATTTCATGGATCAATAGAAGCAAAGGTAAAGGCAACTTATTATGGAATGGCCCAGAAGTCAGTCAGCTGGGTAGGAAAAAAAATTAAAAAGGCAACCATCTTGTTTTACACATTCTGCGCCTGAACCAGCTTGAGCTGAGTGGTGAGGTCTTCCTTCATTAACACCAGGCAGGCGACATCATAGTCTCGTTCAACGTCTGCAGAAGCCAGATGCTATGTGGCTATTTAGCTGCTTTTTGTCTGACTTTGGGCTTGTTTTTCTTGCTGCCTGTTTAACAACTGCAGCCCTGCAAAGACAAGAACGCGGGGCAGAAAGTAAGCTCTTGATTTGGAAAGTGTAGAGAAGCTAATTATTTAGATACCCATAGGATTATGTGAGGAGTCAGGAGACCAGATTTGATTTGAGTTTGTCCCCTCTGGTACTGGAAGGAAAAAACAAACAAACAACTCTGTTCCTTGGGAAACCCGGAGGAGTTCACTGCTTGGTTTCTTACTGTGCTCTGCTTTCGGAAAAGGACCCCTTCCGTCTTAAAACGATAATAAATGGAAAGCGGGACGAGAAAAGATGACAACAGCGTTGAAATCCTCCCTCCTGCTTGCGTTCTTGCTCCTTTTTGTCCTCCAAATATTCGTAACCTCCAAGGAATAAAAAGCAAATTAGTTCTTGAGCTGCACAAGAGCTGGAAGGAAAGCTTAACTCTCCCTGCTGGAGACCCAGGCCGCCTTGTGGGTGAGGGGCAAGAATGCAACAGGCCTCACATCCAGCCGATAGCAGACTTTAGAAACCTGAGCAGGGGACCTCCTTTTGCCAAAGCCGTCAAGAACACCAGGCGATGCTTTAGAATGGGGAGAGACAGGGGCGCCTGGGTGGCTCAGTCGGTTGAGCGGCCGACTTCGGCTTAGGTCATGATCTCGCGGTCTGAGAGTTGGAGCCCCGCATTGGGCTCTGGGCTGACGGCTTGGAGCCTTCAACCTGTTTCCGATTCTGTGTCTCCCTCTCTCTGACCCTCCCCTGTTCATGCTCTGTCTCTCTCTGTCTCAAAAATAAATAAACGTTAAAAAAAAATTTAGAATGGGGAGAGACAGGGTAAACCATGAGACACAGCACTGAAGAAGACTGAGCTAATGGAATAAACCAGTCTCCCTCCAGTTCAGGAGAGAATTATCACCCAGAGACGAGACGGCATCTTTTATGCGAAAAGATCCTAATATTTTACATAGTTTACCAAACATGCCCCACATACCCCGAGCCTTTGTCATTCTGTTTGCTCCCTCTCCAAAACACACTTCTGCCTAAAATGGGTCTCTGGTGCTCCTGGCTTCTGTTAACTCCCAGAGACCCAGTCGAGAAGTAGGAATTCCATTGGATTGTTTTTTTGTCTCAAGTTTCTTCGTGGCATTGGAGAGCGTCGCTATGTGAATCAATGAATCAGTAAATGCAGAACGAGATTGTCATCATCAACAATGCGGAGTTAAACGGGGACAGAGGCCTTTAGGGAAAAAGGGAGGGGACACTGATTTATGCCCAACCTCGTATAGTAAAGGTCAGTGTGGTCTGGAAAAAAAGAAAAGCATTTCTCCTATGAAAAGCTCTCAAGCTCTGTAACACTTAACCCTAACCGGCTGAGTAATGTTAAAAGTCAGGGTAGAAGTTGATCATACAGCCATAATTAAGAGCTAGGGAATCATTCAGAAGTTGTAAGTAAGTGTCTGTAGAGACCAGGCAAGCAAAATAAATGTGTAAATCAGGCTGGGGGGTCATAACACTGGGAACTTGGGGAGCCTACTCTGAACGGGAAAATATATGATCTGCAACCTGCAGGTGCTTTCTTTCTTTCTTTCTTTCTTTCTTTCTTTCTTTCTTTTTTTTTTTTTAATGTTTATTTATTTCTGAGACAGAGAGAAACAGAGCAAGGGGGCGGGGGGGAGAGGGAGACACAGAATCCAAAGCAGGCTCCAGGCTCTGAGCGGTCAGCACAGAGCCCAACGGGGGGCTCGAACTCACAAACTGTGAAATCATGACCTGAGCAGAAGGTGGCCACTCAACCGACTGAGCCACCCAGGCGCCCCCTGCAGGCACCTTCAATTACAGAAAGAAAGAAAGGGGGGAAAGGCGGGAAAACAAACAAACAAACAAACAAAAACAAAACACAGCGTGGACTAAACACGATAGGTCTGGTTTAGGTTAACAGGGTGAGTTTGTAACACTGGCTCTTTCTCAGTCACTGGAGGGTTCCACTCTAAAATTAGTACCTGAATGAAATCTTTGAGGACAGGTTAAGAATTTGTCCCATTTATGGAAACTGCTTGGTGACTCAAATGAAGAACTATTTGCTGAGTTATCTTATTGAGTCTTTTACCCTACTGAATTGTTCTCCCTGCTGTGGGTTAGCTTACAGATGAATGTTATAAGAAAGGGTCCTGCAAAATTCCTCATGTTTCCATCTCTGGGATGGTGACCATTCGTTCCGTCCCACGGTGCTTTTTATGTGTGGACATTGGATCCTGTGGCTGCTAATTCTCCTCCCACTGTTTTGATCCCTCGAAATCTGAGCGCCAAACCTGTAGGACTTTTTCAGCTTCTTGCAAGGAGCAGGTGATACAGTTCTCTGTGGAAAATTAACCCCTGGCTTTTACTTATTCTCCTAATATGATTTTCCTCTCTCCTTAATCCCCTGATCTATTTATCCTTTTGAGAAGATTTTTTTTTTTTTAATTTGGTGCACCATTTCAAACCCATCGGGAGTTAAGCATAGATTAACTGCATCAGATGGAAACTTCTAAAACCTACCTGGACTATTTCTCAGGAAATGGCCATGGCCTTGTGACCACGTTCTTCCACATACCAAACTGCTGCTTTAGAAGAACAGGGTCAAGGGCCCCCCGGGTGGCTCAGTCAGTTAAGTGTCCAACTCTTGGTTTTGACTCAGCTCATGATCTCATGGTTCATGGGTTCAAGCCCCATGTCAGGCTCTGTGCTGACAGAGCAGAGCCTGCTTGGGATTCTCCCTCTCCCTTTCTCTCTGCCCCGCCCCTGCTCACTCATGTGCTGTCTCTCAAATAAACTTTAAAAAAAATTTTTTTTAAAAGAAGAGGGTCAATGTGGGATGTCAGGAATGAAGTGTTTTATATCAATGAGATGCGTTTTTTAAAACAAATTATTTACGGCATTTATTTTGTTTTGGTGGTAATTTTTGTTGTAGTAAAATACACATTACAATTTTCAAGTTTACAATTCAGCAACATTATGGACATTTACAATGTCATGCAACCGTCACTATTTCCTCCAGAAAATTTTCCTCATCCCCAGCGGAACTCAGTACCCTTAAAACAACGACTGCCCATTCCTCTCTCCTCCTAGCGCCTACCAACCCCTATTCTCCCTTCTGTCTCTATGAAATTGCCTATTCTGGTTTCCTCACGTAAGTGGAATCACATATTGGTCCTCTTGTGACTGGTTTATTTCACTTAGCACAAGGTTCCTAAGGTTCATCGTATTGTAGCCTGTGTCAGACTTTCCTTCTTTTTAAAGGAACGTATATACCGCTTTGTGTTTATCCATTTGTTCTGCTGGTGGACTTTGGGGATGTTTCCGGCTTTTGGCTGTTGTGAATAATGCTATAAGGAACATTCCCAATACTTTTGGTTCTTTAGGGTTGTGGCAGAAGATTCCAAATGAAGAAAGCATGGCTAAACGTGTCATTTAAAAAAAATTTTAATGTCTATTTATTTGAGAGAGAGAGAGAGAGAGAGAGAGAGCAGGGCAGGGGCAGAGAGTGAGGGAGACACAGAGTCCGGGCTCCGGGCTATGAACTGTCAGCACAGAGCCTGACGCAGGGCTTGAACTCTGCATGGCAAGATCATGACCTGGGCTGCAGTCAGACGCTTAACCCACTGAGCCACCCAGGCACCCCTTAAAGTGTCACTTTTAGGAGTTAGGGGCACAGGGAGGTGGGATTTAGGTGTACCTTCTATCTCAAATTCTTGAAGTTGCTGCTGACTTCAGCTAAAAGCCAAGGCATCCGCTGCATGTTATAATCAACAGAAGAGGACTTTCTGCCCGGCACTAGCCCTAGCAACCAATCACGTAGCGAGTAGTGTAACGGTAGCTACACCAGCACCAATCACATGTCATTCAAAACAGCTTATGCAAATTCCCTCTGTCCTCTTTAAAAACTCGAAAGAGCTTGCTTTCAATTTCAGTCGCTGCCGTGTCTGCCCGGTCACAATCCCTAAACCCCCAAATAAAGGCACCCGTTTTATTTTGCAGCTTCCAGTTTTGCCTTTTGTTGGTCGACAGAGTATTTACTGGAACTACTGGATCGTATGGTTATTCTAGGTTTACCTTTTGAGGAACCGCCACAAATATTTTCCATAGCGACTGAACCATGTTACAGTCCCTCCCACAAGCGATACACGGCTTCTGATTTTTTGACATCCTCACCATCATTTTCCGTTTTTCAAATAATAGGCATCCTAATAGGTGTGGCATGCTATGTCCAAGATAATTAATTGAAGGGGTCTCTCTACCCAATTCAACATGAGCTTTTGTCTTAATTTGGGAGGCACTACAGGTAAGAGTATTTGCCTGGAGGTAGTCTGAAATCAGGCAAAGACCTGGTTTGAGTGGCTTTTTTTTCCCCCCTTTGGTTCTCCATCTGTTGAATGGGAATAAAAATAGGCTGCAGCTCATAGATAGGTTTTTATTATCAAAGGAGGCAGTGCACCTCAAAGGTTTAGTACAGGGGCAGATAGAGATAATCACTCAAGAAAGAGAAAGGGCTAGCAGCCATACTTAATCAAATGTGACTTTCCTTCAAACGTGTATGTGACAAATGACCCAGATGGCCCAGTCACTGTTCATCTGTAAATTTTACTGATTAAGTGATCATTGTCAAGTTCTAGCCTCTGGTTGATGACAGACCAGGTCATATGGATCAACCCTTCCTCGAAAAATCATGAAAAACACTAAATTACCAACAACAACCTTAAGTTTGTTTGGCATGGTAGAGCCCAAGAGACAGTGGGAAGTTCGTGAGCCAGTTTTTGGCTGTACCTAGAGGAAGAGACACATTATTGGAGCATCAAACCTCTCATGTGCCTGAGAGCATCTGCTGACACCCTTCACCTTGGCTTCAGTTCCGCAGCTATAGGTGAAAGAATGCAGTCAAGGCCCAGGTCCCACATGAGGAAGAGGGTCTGACAGATGACCCTGCCCATGCTAAATTGGGACCCCAAAGGACCACACCATCAGAATTAGGATGAAGGGGGTGTACACGAAGCCTTAAAGTCTCCCTACTTCTCCGATGAGTACCAAGATGGCTGTCTGACCACCAAGCAGAATGGAAGACCAGAAAAGAAAGAGGGGGGAGACGTCCCTTAAAGCAAGAACAGAGAGATGTGCACGTGAATCCTTTGCAGACGCAACAGAGACCAGAAGGCAGTGAAGAAAGATTTTCAATACGCTGAGGAAAATAACTACCAAGCCAGAATTCTACACCTGGGAAAAATATCTTTCAAACAATGAGGACAAAATAAAGACGTGTTCAGATAAACAAAAATTGAGAGTTCACATCTAGCAAATGCTCACTCAAGAAAATTCTGAAGAATATTCTTCAGAATAAGAGAGGCGAGAAGGAATAAAGTGGTAAATATGTGAGCCAGGGTAACTAGAGGGTAACTTCAAACACACACACACACACACACACACACACACACACACACAATGATATTACCTACTGAGCTGTTGGGGTAAAATAAGTAAATGAAAAAGACTCAAAATATCACACAAAAGCAGCGGATAAGTCAGGAATGGGATAGATGGACTTCAGAGGTTCTGAGCTCCTTGTATTATTTGGAGATGGGGTAGAAAGGTTTTAACAAAACATGGATGTTAATAAGTTCATCACACATGTTATAATTTTTAGTAACTGAATTCCAGAAGCACTACGTGACATCCAGATCAGTACAGGAGGGAAGAAACAAATCGCTAAAATTTCTCAGTCTTGAATCCAAAAAGTAGTAGGAGAGGGGTGCCTGGCTGGCTCTGTCACACGGTAGACCCTGTGACCCTTGATCTTGGGGTCATGAGTTTAAGCCCCGCATTGGGTGTAGAGATTACTAAAAATGACATATACACCTGAAAAAATTTGTAGAAGAAACTTAAATGAGTAGAATGGATAGTTGTATAGCTTCCAAATATATCTCCCCCAAATTATTTACTGATTACTGTGGCAATTTTCACATATATTTACAAATGCTTTGGCACTCTTTCTGCCAAGAGATCGAGCTAAATCCCCTCTCCTTGAGTATGGGCTGGACTCAGAGACTCGATTCTAGTAGATATGGTGTGGAAAAGAGAAAACGATCGCCTCCCAGTGGGAAAACCTGGAAGACATCACCTGAACCATGTCTGCAAAGTTCACATTGCCAGTAACAAGTTATATTGATATTATGAGCCCCCTGATAGAGAGCCATGATTGCAGGTTGCCTCTGTGGCATTCTTCACAAGAAACCCATAACCCAAGTCTAATATTAAGAAAATACCAGGTTGGGGCGCCGGGGGGGCTCAGTCTGTTAAGCATCTGACTTCAGCTCAAGTCATGATCTTGCGGTTCATGGGCTTGAGCCCCACGTCTGGCTCTGTGCTGACAGCTCGGAGCCTGGAGCCTGTTTCAGATTCTATGTCTCCCTCTCTCTCTGCCCCTCCCCAGCTCATGTTCTGTCTCTCTTTCTCTCTTTCTCTCTCTCTCTGTCAAAAATAAAGATTAAAAAAATTAAAAAATAGTAAAAAAAATTTAAAAAGCTTAAAAAATTCTCAACTGAGTTCCAAAGGAAAGCAACAAAAAGAACATAGAATAGTTAGACTAAGAAAGTACAATAAAATAGAAGATTATAATGAAAATAAACCAGTAACTTCTTTAAACGCAAGTGGAAAAAGATTACCAATCCGGGGGGAAAAAAAAAAACAAAACCAGCATCCAAAAAATGTTATCTAAAGAGACAAATCTAAAATATAGAAATACAAAAAGATCAAAAGTAAAACAGCAGAGAAATGTTATATATTATATGTTTTATATAATATATAATATGTATTGTTATATATAATATAATATATAAAACATATAACACAAATACAAATTTTATTTTATTTGTAAGTTTATCTATTTTGAGAGAGACAGAGACAACAAGAGTGGGGAGGGGCAGAGAGAGAGAGAACCCAAGCAGGCTGAGCTGCCAGTGCAGAGCCTGACTCGGGGCTCAAACTCACAAAACTGTGAGATCATGACCTGAGCTGAAACCAAGAGTTGACCCTTAACTGACCGAGCCACCCAGGTGCCCCAAACAAATACAAAAATTTTTAAAGCTATTATAGCTATATTAACATCAAACTAAATGATCGTGAAGGCAAAAAATATTAGTAGAGATTTCTTGTAATGTTTTATTTATTTATTTTGAGAGAGAGAGAGAGAGAGAGAGAGAGAGCATGAGCAGGGCGGGGCGGAGAGAGAGAGGGAGAGAGAGATCCAAAGCAGGCACCTTGCTGTCAGCACAGAGCCAGATGCAGAGCTCAATCTCGTGAACCGTGACATCATGACCTGAGCCAAAATCAAGAGTCAGACCCTTAACTGATTGAGCCACCCAGGCGCCTCAGTAGAGAATTTTTTAAGTTGCTTCCTAATGATAAAGGTTCAATTCAGCAACTGGACATTACAATTTAAAATGTCATATATGGAATAACAGAGCCTCAAAAAATATAAAGCAAACATTAGTGGAACAGAAAAAAGAACAAGACAAATCCACAAGTACTAAATATGATTTTAATATACTTCTCAGTAACTAATAGAACAGGCTTTTTAAAAACCAGCAAACATGTAAGAGATTTGAATAAAACATATTCTTCATCTAATCAGCATATTTCTTTTTTAATGTTTATTCATTTATTTTGAGAGAGACAGAGAGAGCATGTGTGAGTGAGTGAGTGAGTGAAGGAGGGCGGGGGGGGGGGGCGTAGAGAGAGAATCCCAAGCAGGCTCTGTGCTGTCAGCACAGAGCCCCGTGGGGGCTCGATCAGTGAGATCGTGATCTAAGTCAAAATCAAGTAAACTGCTTAACCAACTGAGCCACCCAGTCACCTTTAATCAGTATGTTTTAAAACACTGCACTGAAGAGCTCCAGAATTACACACGTTTTAGGCAAATATTTGAGCATTGTTCAAAATTTCAAATTCGATTATTTTCTAGACCATAAAGCAAGTTTCAACAAACTTCAAAATGTTGACCTCATAGTGTATTTTCTTTCTTTCTTTCTTTCTTTCTTTCTTTCTTTCTTTCTTTCTTCTTAACATTCATTCATTTTAGAGACGGCTTCAGCAGGCAGAGGGACAGAGAGAGGAAGACACAGAAACCGAAGCAGGCTCTAGGCTCCGAGCTGTCCGCACAGAGCCCGACGTGGGGCTCCAACTCATGAACCGAACCGTGAGATCATGATTTGAGCCAAAGTCAGACACTCAACTGACTGAGCCACCCGGGCACCCCTATATAGTGCATTTTCTTAACATACAGCAATTAAGCTCTAGATAAATTTAAAAAAAAATTAATCCCTATAAGTGAGAAATCAAGAAACATTTGTTTGTTTTTAATATTTTTAAATAATTTAAATTTTTTAAAATTATTTTTAAATAATTCATGGGTCAATAAAGATATCATATTAGAGAATAGAAAATTAGAAAATTTGAACTAGAAATTCATGAAAATATTACAAATCAGATTCACGGGTTGCAGATAAAGCAGTCTTTGGTGGGAAATTTTTAACATCCACAGCAAATATTAGAAAAGAAGAAAGACAAAATGAATAAGCTAAGCGGGTACCACAAGAACTCAAAATAAGAACCAAACAGGGGTGCTGGCTGGTCAGTAGGCAGAGTGTGAAAATCTTGATCTCGGGGTCATGAGTTCAAGCCCCATATTGGGGGGATAGAGATTACATTAAAAAATAAAATATTGAAAAAAGGAAAAAAAGAGAAAAAAACAAAACAAGCCCAAATGAAAGGAAAGATTAAGGCTGGTATGGACATCCTGTTTCCTTACAATGGTAACAAATTTACAAGACACTGATGTTTCCTGGCTTCTCAGAGCTGTTGATAGAGACATTATCTTGCAGTGCCCTGGCTTATAGCAAAAGGTTGGGTGGGAAATACATATTAAAAATACAATAGGATCTCACTCTCTGTATTTCGAATTATGTTTAAAAATTTAAATCTTGGGGCGCCTGGGTGGCTCAGTCGGTTAAGCTCCTGACTCTTGATTTCAGCGCAGGTCATGACCTCACACCTCGTGAGATGGAGGCCAGGGTTGGGCTCCTCCCTGACAGTGCGGAGCCCCCTTGGAATTCTCATTCTCTCCCTCTGTCCCTGCCCCTCCCCCACTCACACGGTCCCTGCCTCTCTCAAAATAAGTAAATAAACTTAAAAAAAATTTTTTTAATCTTGTGACAAGTGTTGATTAAGATATGGATCAATGGAAACGTTCATCCACTGCTGGGAGGCGCGGTAATTGTCCTAACCGCTCAGAAAAAGAGTTTGATATTATCCAGCGATACATAAATAAATATATCCAGCAAAACATAAATATATTTTACAGTGGTCCCCCTTTACCTGCAGGGGATACGTTCCAAGACCCCTACAGGATGCCTGAAACCGTGGGTAGCACTGAACCCCATATCCAGCACGTTTTTCTTACATAGACATACCTACGATAAAGTTTCACGGATAAATTAGGCCCAGGAAGAGATCGACCACCGTAACGAGTGATAAAATAGAACACCTGCACAATATGCTGTAATAAAAGTCACGTGAACGTGGTCTCTCTCGAAATGTCTTATTGTGCTGTACTCCCCTTTCTTCTTCTGATGTGAGGTGCTAAAATGCCTACGTGCTGAGAGGCAGTGAGGTGAATGGCGTAGGCGGTGTGATGTCGCCTTCCGCCCAGATGACATATCAGAAGGAAGATCGCCTGCTTCCAAACCACAGTTGACCGCGTGTGACTGAAACCGCAGAAGCAAGAACGCCAATACGGGGCAGTGGCTCTACCACAAATTCAGTTTAATTGGAGAACTCAAGTTTGGCTTACTAGGCAAAGCTCAGATTAAAACAATTCACCACCTTAACTGAAAGGAAGAGGAAAATCATATAATCATCTCAAAGAAAAAGCATTTGATGAAATTCTAGATCCATTCAAGATACGTCTTTCAACACACAGAAATAAAGTTTTCTTTTTCTTTTTTTTAAAGTTCATTTATTTATCTTGAGGGAGAGAGGAAGCACAAGCCGGGGAGCGACAGAGAGAGAGAGAAGGAGAGAGAGAGAATCCCAAGCAGGCTCCATGTCTAGGGTGCAGAGCCTGCTGTGGGGCTCGAACTCACCAACTGTGAGATTATGATCTGAGCAGAAACCAAGAGTCGAACGCTCAACTGACTGAGCCACCCAGGCGCCCCAGAAATAAAATTTTCTTAATCTGAGGAGTATGTGCATACGTATATCGAGTATGATATTTAATGGTGATTTATTGAAGCTCCCCCAGCAATCAGAAATAAGGATGAGAATATCCACTGTCACCATTTTTTTTCTTATCATTTCCCTGGAGTTCTTGGCCCAGATCCCCCTTCAAGAATGCAGGATGCATTCCCCAGCTCCTGGGAGTGGGGTCAACAGACAACCTTCAGCCATCTGCCTCCTGTGGATGTTGCCTTGGTTGAAGAGAGACACCTCCCTCAAAATCACGCCTCCTTCCGGGCAGTTCTGCAGGCAATGACTGGTCAAGGTGGGGCTAAAAGAACCAACCCTCATGCCCCAAGTTTGGACACATCTGAAGGGTTATCCTTGCTTTAGAACTTTCCATAAACCCGGTGTGGCCTCTGCTAAGGCTGCCTCACAGCTCAACTTCTCAATCTCATTTCCTCCCCTTTCCAGCCTCTTGCATGCTGCTGTCCGCCTCAGAGTCTGCTTCCCAGGGAGCCAAGTACAACTGAGTCACAGTCAGGGCAAGATGGAAGGAGGGAGGTAAGGGAGAGTGGGAGGGAGGGAGGAAGGGAGACAAGGTAGAAGGTTGGGTGCTGTAAATATTTTCTTTCTTGGCCTGGATGTTGGTTACACATGTGTTTACTTCATGCTATTTAAGCTGCATACTTAAGTGAATGACCGTTGACCTGGCTCATCTTTGCCTTTTTATTTAATCCTGGAAACTTCTTATATCTGTTTAGCTCTGATTTGGGATGCAGTTGTCCAGGCATGACACCATGTTATGAAAAGCACATTCTTTATAATTATTATTAGCTGGACACACAAAAAAAGCAAAAAAGAGAATGATTTCAGCCCATTTCTGAATTTTACCCACTTAGGATCATGTGAGGTTAAAAAGCATATTTATTTTTTTAGGGTCGCCTGGGTGGCTCGGTCGGTTAAGCGTCTGACTTCGGCTCAGGTCATGATCTCACAGTTCGTGACTTCGAGCCCCGCGTGGGGCTCTGTGCTGACAGCTCAGAGCCTGCAGCCTGCTTCAGATTCTGTGTCTCCCTCTCTCTCTGTCCCTCCCCTGGTTGCATTCTGTCTCTCTCTCTCAAAAATAAATAAACATTAAAAAAAATTTTAAGTATATTAGTTATTGAAAGAGAGAGTGCACCCATGTCTGTGTGAATGGAAGAAGGGCAGATAAAGAGGAAAGGAGAGGATCCCAGGCAGGCTCTGCACTGTCAGGGCAAAGCATGACGGGGGCTCAAACTTACGAACTGTGAGTTCTTGACCTGAGTCAAAGTCAGGAGTCAGATGCTTCACCAACTGAGCCACCCAGGTGCCACACGGATCATGTGAGGTTGAACTGAATAGTATAGCAGAAGGAGCATTTAATCTTTGGTGCCAGAAACCTGAGTTCAAATCCTGGTAGGATGTTCATTCCTTCACCTTAATGAGCCTCAATTTCCTTATCTATAAAATGGATACAATCATATCTTTATCAAGAGATAACTGACATTAAATAAGTTAAATCTGAGGGCTTTTTTTTTTCTGGTGCCCTGAGTGTAGTTTTTGTGTGCAGGAGAAAAAAAAAAAATCTTCAAATGACTATATTGATTTGACAATTAATATACAATTTGTTAAATTAACAACATTTTTTAAATCCTAAATTCTTTAAGCTTTCAAATTCCACTTCCTAATCATATTATTCTATTTATAAGTTTAGCAAATTTTACCGTGAAGAAGCTTTTGAAAATGTTTAGTCCTATTTATAAATTTAATTAAATTTCTTCAAACATGTTACACCGCATATTTAAATTTAATATATTCAATTTCCTTTTAGTACTTCAATTGTTTGACTTAACAGATAAAAACGTCCTCTGTATTTAAATAACTCGTAAATCTAATAAATTAAAATTCTAAATAGGTTGGGCCTCATGTTCTTGTGAATATTCTAGCTGTGCTTACAAACTTGGTAAGATTATAACTTAAAAGAGCAAATTATATGGGAGAAAATATAATTCTCTACTTCTTAGCTGAGACCCTTGTAATAAAAGTCGGATGAGCAAGAGAAAAACAAACAGAAGTTTATTAACATTTATACCTCACATATACGTGGGGGATCCCAGGGAAAAATGAGTGGCTCTCTGAGGGGGCTTTAGAGTTCAGGCTTAAGTACCATCTTAATAGGGAAAGGGGAGGGGAGGTGCAGGTGTCGTAGTAAATGATTTTTAGGAAAGATGAGTGGGCCCGTAAAAGAATAGGCAGGAGTTTTGTGACAAAGTCTGTCTGGGTGTGGTATGGACTTCTAGTCTCCTTCTCCGGTAAGACACAATCTTCACTGTTTAATTAAATTCCAGGGGAAGGAGGCTTAGGGACTTAGGATAGTTGAATTCCTGTTGGAGGGTCTTTAAGAGAAAGACCTCTCCCTGTATTTGTTGTTTCAGGTGTCTATACTTCAAAATCATCAGGATGCCTAGTTGACATATTTGGGATAGAAATGTTCTAACGTCTATGTTCATATATTGGGGCGGCACATTCTGTTACCCTTCAAAATCTAATTCATTTATTCAATTTCACATTTTATTTATTTTTTATTTTTTTAATGTTTATTTATTTTTGAGAGAGAGACAGAGTACCAGCCGGGGAGGGGCAGAGAGAGAGGAAGACACAGAATCGGAAGCAGGCTGCAGGCTCTGAGCTGTCAGGACAGAGCCCGATGCGGGGCTCGAAGTCACGAACCATGAGATCACGACCTGAGCCGAAGTCAGACGCTTAACCGACTGAGCCACCCAGGCACCCCAATTGCACATTTTAAATTGAAGTCACCAGGTCGACCCATTGTTCTCAAAGGTCAAATTCTCTTACATGTAAATACTTAAAAGACACTATGTACAAATGCTCAAAAGAAAAATACTAGTACGGGTTTGATACTCTTAAATATTTCTGTATTTAATTCTAAATCCTCCTGGGGTGGCAAGATGCTTGTCTAGAAAGAAAGCTATAATCTCATGCAACTACTTGGGCCACATTCCCACATAGCTTAGCACTTTCCTTCTCAGCCTGCTAAAATGTCTAAGAACCACAGTTCATGGCCAGGGCATGAATGGATCCTTGTTTGTAACCCTGAGAGAACATACTCGATCCTCTGTCTAGTTGCTGGGGAGGGCCTGTAACTCCAAGGGAAGCTTAGAAGCCCAGGTTTCTGGATGTAAGGACTTCATGCAGATGGGTAATAGAATAGTGTTTCTAGGGGCAAAAGAGATGGGCAGCCATCCAGGGAATCATTTAGTATCAAAAGACATTAAGAGAGGGGGCAGGAGAGACAGATATCAAGAATGGAGGCATGCCCAGTGGAAAGTCACAATCGCCTGCCCAGTTTCTAGAGCTGGACCAGTTTTTACATCCAGAATCCACTGAGAAAGGCTATGTCCCAGGGAGGGAGGACCTTGCCACCCCAAAGCAAATGTTTACAGTAGTGATGCCCCAGGTCTTGTCCAAAGGGATCTACAGTCATTTACTTAAGTAGCAATACACTGGGAAAAGTGGAAAACCCAGATCTTTCAGGGCACCAGGATGGCTCAGTCAGTTAAGTGTTGGAGTCTTGATTTTGGCTCAGGTCGTGATCTTACGGTTTGTGAGATCAAGTCTCGCGTGGGGCTCTGCGCTGACAGCACGGAGGCTGCTTGGGATTCTCTGTCTCTGTCTCTCTCTCTCTCTCTCTCAAAATAGATAAATAGATGTTAAAAAAAAAAAAGAAAGAAAGAAAGAAAGAAAATAAAGAAAAGAAAAGAAAACCCAGAACTTTCAAGGTCAGTGGGATACAGAGTTTGAACTAATACTCATATGAGCCCTATCATATCATAGTTTCTTGTTTGAGTGGGTGGAGTGGGGGTGTGGTTAAGAATCAGCAACGTCACACATCGGGTCCACCCAGAGGCACTTAACTCAAAGAACACATAATCCAAACTGTGCAAACCCTAGGGAATGGAGTACGAGAATAAAATAAGATATAAAGACAAAACAAGAATCTTGTATTTAAAAAAATATATAACTAGGGGCGCCTTGGAGGCTCAGTCAGTTAAGTGTCCGACTTCAGCTCAGGTCATGATTTCATGGTTCGTGGGTTCGGGCCCCATGTCAGGCTCTGTGCTGACAGCTCGGAGTCTGGGGCCTGTTTCGGATTCTGTGCCTCCCTCTTTCTCTGACTGTCTCACTCTCTCTCTCTCAAAAATAAAAATAAACATTAAAAAAAATTAAAAATATATATATATTATATATTTATAATAGTATATATTATATATTATATATATTATAATTTTATAATTATAATAAATTAAAATTAATAAATTATAATTATAATTATAATATTATATATATTAAATATTATATAATATATAATATATATATAACATATATATATACATATATATATATATATAACTAAAGGTGTAAAAGACTGAGAGTCTATATAATAGTGATGTGGATGTGGGAAGGTTGTTTCATGGATAAAGTTTGATATGCACACATTGTGTTTGGGAGAAAGATAAAGATAGTAATTTCAGACCGTCTCAAACAACTATATTTATGCGTGCACGTCAAAATTTGTACGTGATAAAAATATCTTGATGTTAACTTCATTATGTAGTTTTAACAACTAATGTTTTCATATAGCCCCAAACTCCAAATGACATTAAAAAACTCTCTTCTTTTCTCTAATCTCTCTCAATCCCCACAGTGTCTTATAGATGAGCATTTTTATCAATTTCTGTCTTAGTTAATTTTGTTTTAACGTAGCCTGGTCTTTATTCTATTTTAGTAAGGTTGTTAATCTAGTCAGATCCATTGCTGTTACTGATCTATACTGGGTTTTTAAATACTGTCTTATTTGTTCTTTTTTTATGTCTATCCTTTTTCTTTTTGTAAATATAGTAAAATGTGAATATGTATTCTCACTTTTGCCTCTTCATTTCTCGAAGACAGCGTACTATACAGATTGTTTTGCCTTTGACATTTTTTCGCTTTATGTGTCAAAAATTTCAAGAACAATCACCAAAGATTAGAGCTACTATCTGTAGCTTCCACACAAATGGCAAAAAAGTGGGAAGGGGCTGAGAATAGGAAAAATTTGAAAACAAAAATGAAAAAAAGTCAGGAAGACAAGGGGGGCAGTGAGATGAAGGAAAAATAGTACCATCAACAAAACCCATAAAATAAGACAGTTTTAAAAAAAACAAATCCCACGTAGAGGAGCGCTCCTAACATATCTAAGTTGTTTTCCTAACAGCACATGTGCGAAATTTTCCACTTCATACCCTCCGACTCCATTGCAGATTGAAATTGTTTCACAACTAAAAAGAGCTTAAAAACAATGAAAGGTGGGGGCGCCTGGGTGGCTCAGTTGGTTCAGCGGCTGACTTTTGCTCAGGTCGTGATCTTGGCGGTTCGTGAGTTCGAGCCCCACATCGGGCTGTCTGCCGTGAGTGCAGAGCCTGCTTTGGATCCTCTGTCTCCTTTCTCTGCCCCTCCCTGCTTGTGCTCTCTCTCTCTCTCTCTCTCTCTCTCAAAAACAAATAAACATTAAAAAACAAAACAGAACAATGAAAGGTGGAGCTACCCCAGAATGGTACATGAGAAAGAATACTTAGTGATCCTTGGTTTAATCCCTTGTTGTTGGTTTTGATCAATTCAAAGTCTTCCTCAATTTTTCCTGGCCAAAGAAAGCAACCCAAATCAAAACTTAAAGGAGGCGTCCGAGGCAAAACAAACACATAAAATTATAGGCTCTGGTGTAGTTTCAAAACATAAGGAAGAACAAAAATGAGTGAAAATTTCAGCACAACAGGTAAAACCCAAGAGGCATTCTGACTGTAGGAGACCCTGCTCTAAAAGCTGTCCTGAGCACTGCCCAGAGCTACATGGACGTTGTTTAAGGGGGCCCATACTCTGGAGACAATGCGGAAGGGAAGAAGAGGTCGACAGATTTGAAGCAAAATCTCTGCCCATCAGAGAGGATATGGGACAGTCCCTGGTTGTTCTGACACGCAGAGGTGGGTCTCTGATTCTACTGCGTATTGGGCTGGAAATAAGAAGCCTTCGCCGTGGTCATTTCCCGGAGCAGCTCTCCTGGTGGTCGTTGACAGGCAAAGCAAATAAAGAAATACACGCGTTTTCTGGTTGAAATCCAGACACGAAGCTGGAGCCTTTGACTTGAGAATCCTAAGGGAGAGAGGGAAATGGAAATAAAAACAACATAAAAAAGATTCCGCTATGAGCAGGATTTGCATCTTAATCTTGATGTGCTGAGCCAAAGTCACTATCTACATTTGGGGGAGAAATAAAAAGAAATGAAGAACATCTCACCTTGCTGTCTCCCGCAAGTTTTCGTTGCCGTGATGGTGATGGTAACTGTCCTTCATGGAAAACTATAATTACAGTCCAATGAATGTAAGGAGTGTAGGTAAGGAATCGATAAAGTTCATTCATGTATTGAGACCCACAAAGTGGAGGCCCAGTGACCTGGCCCTCATCACAAATTTAAACCTAAGTCATGGGGGGGGCGCCTGGGTGGCTCAGTCGAAATCAAGCATCCGAGTCTTGATTTCAGTTCAGGTCATGATCTCACAGTTTGTGAGTTCGAGCCCTGCGATAAGCTCTGCACTGGCAGCATGGAGCCTGCTTGGTATTCTCTCTCTCTCTTTCTCTCTCTCTCTCTCTCTCTCTCTCTCTCTCTCTCTCTCCCTGTTCCTGCCCCGCTCATGCACATGTGAGTGCACTCTCTCTCTTAAAATAAATAAATAAATAAATAAATATTTAAAAATAATAAACCTAAGTCAGCCTGCTCTTATGGGAAACACCTGTCAAGGACACTTCGTGTAAACCAGTCACCATCGTCTAACTCCACTTTAGTGAGCTTACCTGAGGAAATTGGGCCTCATAAGGAAATCTCCGACCTCCCAGCCAATCATGCCCTGTTTCCTGAGTTCCCTCTTCTAAAGCTCCATAAACCTCTGATGTGCTCCAGATCCCTCGGGAATAGTGCTCCACTTGCACAGAAAGCACTGAACTCCCTCAACCCACGGGTTATTTTCCTTCGAGTAAAGGACATTCAGCTCCTTCCTAAATTGTTTAAGCTTTATCACCTGGCAGAATGATGGTTAAGAGTGCTTGAATGCGTGTGTCCACGGAGAATCGAATGGTGAAGGAGATTAGTTCTATCCCATCTTGATAAAAATCACATTATCTTTTCAAAAAGGTAGACTCTCAGAAATAACACTGTGAGTCCCCTTTTCAAAGACTCACCGGAATGTCTTTTCAGAGATATATTTCACCTTTCGTTCTCAAATGTGTTCTTTAATTGCTTTTCAAATGTGCACCGTAAGTCTCTTCACCCGTGGATGGAAGGGCCTCCCTCCTTTCTGCATCCCCCCAAAATTTCTGGAATGGTGTATGTTTGCGTGTGTGAGGGAGAAAGGCGGTATTGTGTAGTTTTCAACTCTACAAGGGAAGCCATATGTTGATACGTTGATTACCTAAAGTGAAGTTGTCAGCCAACTTCGGGGGAGTGGTTGGTCCTTTTATTTCTTGCCTCTTGAAGATTTTTGTTGTTGGTAACAGCAAAAACCACATTAAAACTATACTCACCCTATGATTCAACTTAGAGGACACTCTTGTAGTGGGTGGGAAGAGTATGAAGGGGGAGTACAAGGGAGATCTTGGCAGTGATGGAACAGTTCTGTTTCTTGACTGTGGTGCTGGTGACAGTGATCTACATATGCGATAAAGTGACACAGAACTATCCAAACAGTGTTAACTTCCAGGTTTTGATACTACCCTATGGCTTTTTAAAAATGTTTATTTATTTATTTGAAAGAGAGATAGAGAGACAGGGAGAGAGTGTGGGTGAGCAGGGGAGAGGCAGAGAGAGGGGGAAAAAAAAAAGAGAATCTCAGGCAGGCTCCACTCTGTTAGCGCAGAGCCCAGCTTGGGGCTGGATCCGCATGACCCATTGTGAGATCATGACCTGAGCAAGGGATCAAGAGTTAGGCCCTTTATCCACTGAGCTACCCAGGTGCCCCAATATTACGCTATAGTTACATGGAATGCAACCAGTGGGGGAAACTGGGTAAAGGGTATATGTGATCTCTGTATCGTGATCTCTGTCTTGTAACTTTCTGTGAATCCATAACTATTAGAAAATAAAAACTTAACACGTACACACAGTAAATGAAGACACTTAACATGACCAGTAATGAGAAGACCTGTCTACGTCTTCTGATATAAGGTAAGAGACGTATGTAAGGCATAACCTATGTTGCAATCTTGTCAAAAAAATTTAACCTGAATATGATGATGAGGCAACAAGCAGACAAATCCTGAACATGAGACATTCTTCAAAACCTGGCTCATCCTCTTCCCCAAACTCAGGGTCATGAAAGACAACAACAAAGACATAGGGACTCTTCTAAATTAATAGAGACTAAAGAAACGTGATCAGCAACCATAATTCATACACTTTGATCAGACCTTGAAGCAAAAAAGGAAAACAAAACATTGCTGTAAAAGATAGTTTGAGACGATGGGGGAAATTTAATATAGAAAGTATATTAGATGGGATTCTTTAATTTAAATTTAAATTTTCTTAAATATGATAAGGGTGTTTTTGTTATGTAAGAGAATGATGTTATCCTCAGGTCCTTGAATGCTGAAATAGGATAAACTATCATGATGCCTGCAATCTATTTTTAAATGGTTATTTATATGTTTGTATGCATCTATATGTATGTGTATATCTGTGTGTGTGTGTGTGTGTGTGTGTGTGTGTGTGTGTGTAAGTTTTCTAGGGTTTCAGAACAAAATACCACAGACTGGGTGGTTTAAACAACAGCAATTTATTTTCTCATAGTCTGGAGGCTTTAAGTCCAAGATCAAGGTGTTGTTGATGTTAGTTTTGTTAGGGAGGAAAAATTCCTCCTTTACCCTTCTTGGTTCTCTGGCTGGTTTAATAATCAAGCTAACATTAGAGAGGTTAACAGGAGAAAACAAACTTAATTTCATACATATGGGAGCCCCATATACATAAGAGGTTCAAAGACAGAAAGGTAAAATGAGGTTTATATGCCATCATGAGCTAACAAATGGGGTAGGGGCCTGTGGCCCCAAAGGGGCGGGGGGGTGGGGGTGGGGGTGGGAATTCACAGGACAACAGGAAGAACAGATGTTTGGTAATTAAATGTCTGCCCTGCCAGGTAAAGTTCATCTCTGGTAAAACATTATTCTGGGAAAGACCCCCAAGTTAAATTCTTCTAGGTACTTATGGGAGGGGGAAAAGTTTTTCTTAAGCCTGCCAGGCCTTGATTGCCTTCAGCTCAAAAATAGTCCACATGTCAAAGTGGCACGCTTTGGGGAGACTTGTTCTGAACCCCTCAGTTTCTTCTGAGGCCTCTCTTCTTGGCTTGGAGATGGCCGTCTTCTCCCTGTGTCTTCACATCATTTTTACTCTGTATGTGCCTTTGTCTAATTTCCTCCTATAAGGACAACAGTGGTATTGGATTGGGGCCTACCCTATTGGCCTCATTTTAACTTGATGACTTCTTTAAAGATTCTACACTTAAATACAATCATATTCTGAGGTGCCAGGGGCTAGGACTTCCACATATGAATTTTAGAGACACATAATTCAGCCCAGAACAATATATATTAGAGATAAATACAATTAAAAAAGATACCAAATGTTAACAAGTAGTGAATCTAAACGAGGCTTATACAGGTAGTCCCTACACTATTCTTCGACTTCTCTGCAGCTTTATAATTTTTCAAAATAAAAAATAAAGCAAAGTAAATAAAAGAAGCATTTGGAAAAGAACCAAACTTGTCATAGATACTATTACTCAAAAGTACTTTGCCCCTCCCCTGAGGGAGAATTATCCTTTTTTGCTCCATTGGTTGATATGGGGAACTCTAGACCTGTCCTGTGGACAGAAAAGGCAAGAAGGAAAGAAAACACTGTAGGATACTGTCAGCCTAAAAAGAGAAGTGAGCCGTGACAAGCTCAAAACTCTCAAAAAAAGATGAGTTTATTCATGAATATCAGGGGAATTGGGATCAGGACAGGCAAACTATACAGGAAGCTAGAGTCGGGTCCGTTGAGGGCTTGAGGTGGGCAGTATGTAAGGATAGGGGATGTAAAGAGAAAAGAATTCAGTTGGAGTCTGATAAAATCAAAAGCAAATGGAGACCAGCTTTGAAAATTCCTTGGGCAAACAAAACCGGTCCAGTCACACAAACAATTCAGCTTCTTTGGCGAGATCAACCTGACCTAAGTCGTTTCTTGTTTTCTGTAAACGGGGCATTTATGGAAAACCAGTCTTCCACCCCTTAAGTCTTGTTTTCCTGACAGCACATGTGTGAGTTTTTCCGCTTTCTATCCCCCAACTCCATTGCAGGGTGAAGCTCTTTCACGGTACTGGGAATACGGTAAATACCTTTTACTTGAAGCTCTGCCGCCCGTGGGTACCTGTCGTACAAATACACGCACTTGAACTTTGGAACAGTGACTGCTTTGGAGCAAGAGGAAGAGAAAGGGCAAGTGGGGTGCACAGTGGAGTCCGTTTTTCACTTCTTTTAAAAAAATAACTTTCCAGGGGCACCTGGGTGGCTCAGTCGGTTGAGCGTCCGACTTCAGCTCAGGTCATGATTTCACAGTCCGTGAGTTCGAGCCCCGCGTCGGGCTCCGGGCTGACAGCTCGGAGCCTGGAGCCTGCTTCGGACTCTGGGTCTCCCTCCCTCTCTGCCCCTCCCCCGCTCATGCTCTGTCTCTGTCTCAAAAATAAGTAAAAACATTAAAAAGAAAATAAAAATAAATAAAAAAATAAAAAATAACTTTCCGCAACAGAGGTGGCAAAATGCTAAGATTTGTTAAAGTAAAATAGTTAAGAACAGATTTATCCACAGGTCGGGTGAAATCGCCACCTCCGTGCAGATGTAATGTAATAAGGCGCATGTAGTAAGGTGAACTCATGGTGCCGTCCGGCAGAGAAACGCAGTCAATCCTCAATTATTCACAGATTCTGTATCTACAGCATGCGTTTGTAACTCCCAGATCAATACTCGCTGCAGTTCTTGGTCGTCTGGGGGCGTGCAGAGAGGCAAAAAATTTGCTTTGCCCGACTCACAGGTTCCCAGCTGAGGCTGAACACGGTGACGTTTCGCCTTCTTGTTTCAGCTCTCAAACGATGAGCGAGTGTCTTTTTTGCGGTCTACTTAACGCCACATTTTCGACATTTTTATGCTCTTTCTTGGTAATGTGGTTGTGTAAAATGGCTTCAAGCATAACGCTGAGCACCGTCGAGTGTCTGTAAGCGTGACGGGGCTGCAATGTGTCTTGTGGAGCAAATATGTGCGTTTCCGTAAGTTTCTTTTGGGCATGAGATCCGGTGCCGTTGCTTGTGAGTCCCGTGGCGATGCATCAGCACTAGATATTAAACGAGGCATTTTCAAGCAGAAACATGAATAAACAAGGCTATGTATCGATTTGCTCATAAAAATGTTGTGGCCACAGAGGTCTTCGAGAAGCTAACCCTGTATTTCCTCTGGGGGTAGCAGGTCAGTGTTTGGAAATTCGGGGTCTGAGGTGACTTTAGAGAACATGACTACCGTAAATAATGAGAAGCGACTACCGAGAAGTCCTAATTTGGAAGTGATGGTGGCCGGTGCCCGGAGAGTTCTTGCACAGGACTTGTAATTGATAGGACGCAATTAGGGTAGTACTTGGTTTCCTAACACAGGATCTAAATTGGGCATAGTAGAAAAGGAGAAGGATAATGCAGAGATGGGGCTTCATGGCTAACACGGCATTCTGAGCCAATACTTAAAAATAACAACGGCCCCAGAATAAACCTGGCTGTGCGTTGGCACCCCATTTGACTTTTTTTTAAAAAATCTGTAGATTACAGAGGAAAGAAAAAAGAAATAGTGGAATAGCATTTTAAAGAAATATTAAGATACACAATAGCGTGTCCATGTAAAGGACACATCTGCCGTCCACAGGGACTTGAGATCAGTGATGAGTCCAAACTGGAAACCAGTGAAAGGAATCTGTCCTCTATTTCTTAAAATTGTCTAGTTCAGCAATTCTGAGTAAGAACACGGGTGCTGGTCCCTGGTGGGTGTTCAGTAAATACCAGTAATGTGAAAATGCTACTGTCTAGCCCTTTTTTCCTTTTGCTACTTTGACCTTGTTTTAATAAGACATTTCTGGGGGCACCTGGCTCAGTTAGTTAAGCGTCTGACTTCAGCTCAGGTCATGATCTCGCAGTCTGTGAGTTCGAGCTCCGCATCAGGCTCTGTGCTGACAGCTCAGAGCCTGGAACCTGCTTCCAATTCTGTGTCTCCCTCTCTCTCTGCACCTCTCCCACTCACTCTCTGTCTCTTTCTCTCAAAAATAAATAAACATTAAGAAAATTAAAAAAAAAAAACAATAAAGCATTTCCGCACCCGGGCAGCTATATGGATACTGGTTAGGATTTGGGTCTCTGGGAGCAGATATATCTTTGCCTTCATCTTGAAGCCAATTAAATAATTGATCCACATGCCTCAGTTTCCACATTTGTAAACTTAATGCATAAGATTGTTTGCAGATTAAATGATGTAATATACGACAAATACTTACTTACGATGCCTAGAGCATAGTAATTATTTAACAAAAGCTAGCTAGTATTATCGTAAGTTTTTACAACTGTCATGGGCTTTCTCATTCAAGAATATGACATCCGGGGGCACCTGGGTGGCTCAGCCGGTTAAGTGGCTGACTCTGGCTCAGGTCATGATCTCACCGGTTGGTGGGTTCGAGGCCCGGGTCGGGCTCTTTGCTGCTAGCCTGGAGCCTGCTTCAGATTCTGTGTCTCCCTCTCTCTCTGCCCCTCCCCCACTTGTACTCTGTCTCTCTCAAAAATAAATAAACATTAAAAAAATTAAATGAATGTGACATCTGACCTGTATACAGCAGCTGTTCATATTTAAAGAACTTTATAGACAATAACTCTGCTTTAATTTTTTTTTAATGTTTTATTTATTTTTGAGACAGAGAGAGACAGAGCATGAACGGGGGAGGATCAGAGAGAGAGGGAGACACAGAATCCGAAGCAGGCTCCAGGCTCTGAGCTGTCAGCACAGAGCCCGACGCGGGGCTCGAACTCACGGACCGCGAGATCATGACCTGAGCCAAAGTCGGGTGCTCAACCAACTGAGCCACCCAGGCACCTCAATAACTCTGCTTTAAAAAGTAACTTTGCACTCACTTGCTTTGATGTGTTCAAACAGTCTAACTAGAACAGTCAGCAGGCTCAAGGTTGGTCAAAGAACTTCCTGAAGGAATAAAAGAAATGACTTCCTTTTTGTTTCTTTCCTTCTTTCCTTTTTCCTTTCAAGGAAAATGCACTTAAATGTCACCTTTATTAGCTGTATTTTGGTAATCCGATACCTTGCAGGCAGGTACCTTTCCTGAACTACTAATTTTTTTGTTCTCTGTATAGTGTTGATTCTCTCATTTCAAGCACACATTAAAGCTCTTCATATTTTCTTTGTTTTTTGTTTTGTTTTTTTAGTTTATTTATTTATTTATTTAGAGAGAGAGAGAGAGAGAGACAGAATTCCAAGCAGGCTCTGCACTGACAATGTGGAGCCTGATGTGGGGCTTGATCTCACAAACTGAGATCATGACCTGAGCTGAAATCAAGAGTTGGACGCTTAACCGCCTGAGTCACCCAGGCGCCCCTATATTTTCTTACCTAGAGAATTTGTGTAGAGCTGAAAGTAAAAACCCACAACACTTCCTGCCTTTTGTGAAGGCCTAAACACATGGAGGAGATTGTGTTGGGTGTCCCCAGGGTAGGCGGGGGGGGGGGGGGGGGGGGGGAAGTGGGAGAGAAAGTCAGCATGTTACGGAGAACATGGGTGAGGCAGAAAAGGGCACTACTCTTCTGGATTCGGGAAAGAAGTGTGGGTTTTCTGCAAACCTGCCCCTTCCCTATTCAGCAGCTGGGAGATGTGGCACAGAGAGCAAGGAGGGAGCCCCTGGCATAGGTTCCTAGTCTCAGCAAAATGCCTTTGCCCACAAGGAGCAAAGAAGCATCAGAGCCACAGGACCACAGGGACCTTGGGAACTGAGACAATGGGACCACTAGTGTGGCCAATGACGGATGCAGAGTCAGCTTCCATCCTTTGTCGCTGCAAGACCCACACACCTGGTGTAGGGGAGGCCCCGGTGACAACTGGAAACGAAACCCTGCCTTCATCTTAGCAAGACAGGAAGCTAGAAACCAAGTCCAAGTTATCTGAAAGAAAGTAAAGAGGAACAGATTTCTGGCACACGGAGTTTGTGGTCTGAGATTTACAAGGACCGCACGCCCAAAGGAGGGGCGGGACGGCCTCCTACATGACTCTGGAAGCAGAGAGAAACTGTCACCTGTGGGCATGTGGCTGTATTTATCTGAAAATATAATTATTTTGGCGTGTTACCAAATATTTCAAGGTATTTGACTTTGTTAGAAAAAAAAAGGGGGGACTTCAGGGGTGCCCGGGTGGCTCCATTGGTTGAGTGTCTGACTTCGGCTCAGGTCATGATCTCATGGTTCGTGAGTTCGAGCCCCACATTGGGCTCTGTGCTGACAGCTGTCAGCTTGGAGCCTGCTTCGGATTCTGTGTCTCCCTCTCTCTCTGTCCCTCTTCCGCTCCCGCTCTGTCTCTGTCTCTCAAAAATAAATAAACATAAAAAAATAAGGCATCTTCAGAGGTAGAAATTATGGCAATATCAAGAAAGGCAAAGTCAAAGTAATCTTTCAGATAACACTGCCTAGGCTGGAAACAAAATTTAGTTAAGAAATGGAGACCTTACCTCAGAGAAAAATGTGCAAGAAAACATTTCCAATAAACTGGCCGAACACCATGTTAACATGTAAAGGCAAACTCTGCAGGGGATTTTAATTTGCAGATTATTTTCTTCCCTTCTATGTGATGTTCAACACTGAAATTTTCTTTTCTTTTCTTTTTTTTAATTTTCTTTTTTATGTTTTAAAATTTACATCCAAATTAGTTAACACTGAAGATTTTAATCAAAAGAAATGAGATCAATAGGGCATCTGGGTGGCGTCGTGGGCTAAGCGTCCAACTCTTGATTTTGGCTCAGGTCATGATCTCATGGTTGGTGAGATTGTGCCCCATGCTGGGCTCTGTGCTGACAGGGTGGAGCCTGCTTGGGATTCTATCTCTCCCTCTCTCTCTGCCCCTCTCTCCCATTCATGTACAAATACCCTTTCTCTCTTTCTTAAAATAAATAAATGAACTTAAAAAAAAAAAAAAGAAATGAGATCACCAGGATGATGATTATACCAGACTAATTTTGATTCATTGTAATAATAACAACCTTTAGAATAATACAATGATAAGTTTTAATTTCTAGTGTTATCTTAAAGGTAGAATCATATCCTACAGGCAAATCCCCTTGTTGTGGTGTTGTATCTAGTAGTCTAAATGCTGTTGTGATGCCATTGGCTTGTCTAATTAAATAAGTTAAATAAGCACGCACACACGTGTACATGCAAATCTCCGTGCCCCCAAAAGACAAGCAAATTAAATTTATATTTAGTTTCTCTGTACAAAGCGAGGCACTGTTCTCAGCATATATTATCAATCAGGGGCTGAGAACTTACATGACTATGAATGTGCCAGGAAGGTTGAATTAATTGTCATTAGAGTCATTAGAGACCCTCTGCCCCATCTAAGGAGACAACATTGGTGACTTCTAGCAGACGGTGTTTTTCTGAGGGGATGATGACCCAATTAGGACAGGCCTCCCAATTTCTAAAAGCGAGCTAGTCATTCAGATTTTCAGTGTAAAAATTCTCAGTGTTTAGCTGTTGGCAGCTAGATCAAAAATGTTGGGGTGCCTGGGTGGCTCGGTTGGTTAGGCGTCTGACTCTTAGTTTTGACTCAGGTCATGATCTCACAGTTCGTGAGTTTGAGCCTGGCGTCAGGCTTTGCACTGACCGTGTGGAGCCTGCTTGGGATTCTCTCTCTCCCTCCCTCTCTGCCCCTCCCACGTTCATGCTCTCAAAATAAATAAATAAACATTTTTGAAAACGTTAAAAAGTTCTCTGTTCCTTGGCCAAACCAAGCGTACCTTCCGTGGGCTGTCAGCTGTGGCCTCTGCTATGAATTACATTATATTAATGTTATTGACAATTCACAAGGTTTAGATAGCCATGTGCTTCAAGTGTGTGTGTGTGTGTGTGTGTGTGTGTGTGTGTGTGTGTGTAGGGGGGAAGTCTGTAGTGTGTTGAAGGGTCAAGGAATAGAGGGAAGAAGACAGAAGCTGTGGTTTTGCTTTTATACCCTAAGACCTTCAGAATTTATATTCAGCCCTGCTCTATGTCTGCTTAGCCCTTAATCAAAGCCCCCCTGAGAAGCCCAGCACATAGATGGTATCTGGAACGCAAGGTTGGATGGGACCCCATGCCTGGCCCCTGTGGAGTGTGGCTCAGTGTTCGATACCAATCTGCAAGGCTCTTCTTAAGGTGCGCAGTCCCCCAGAATCTCAGCTCCAGAAACTTCCGATACTGTCATGGAGGTATGTCATCCTCCTCCAGAAATCTCTTTCCTGGGAAATCAGAAGAACCTTTTATCAGTACTTCATGACTGGCGTTACATGTCTGGGGCTAGGGGGAAGCAAACGAGGCATCCGGGGTTCAAAACGTAAGAGGACTGGTAGGATATTCTTTGGCCACAGAAAGGAATGGAATAGCTGTGTGTGCCACCATGTAGACGACCCTGGAAAATATGCTAAGTGAAAGAAGCCATTGACAAAGGCCATACAGTGTATATTCCATTCATATGAAATGTTCAGAATAGGAAAATCCAGACAGACAGAAAGTTAATGGGGTGGCTGCCTGAAATTATGGGGGGGGTGGGGGCAAAGTGCGTAAATGGGCAGTGGCCGCGAGCGGGTGCTGCATTTCTTTTTGGGGTGATGCGAAAGTTCTGAAACGTATCGTGGTGATCGAAGCGCGACTCTGAATAGACTAAAAAGGACTGACGTGCGCACTTTAGAAAAGTGAATTGTCTGGTGTGTGAACTCTATCTCAATAAAGCCTTCATAAAAATAGTAAACAAGCAATAGAGACACGGACCCCACTCTTGGGAAGACGCAGTTTTGGGGCCGGAAAAGGAAACTTTAAGGACGCATCGTTCCTTGTGTGATCCTGAGAGAGGCCCCCCTCGGCGCCTGGCTTGTCTGGACCTCCTGTGGTCCCGAGCAGTTATCTTAATTCTGAGTTCAGTGGGAAACCTAGAATCTGGGCGGGGAGTGGGGAGGGGCTCTTAGCCTTTTTCTTGTGACAAGAGATACCTTTGGAGGACTTCTCATTCTTTTTTTTAATCGTGCAAAAACAATCGAATACGGTCTCTTAGTACAAAATTTTTCAAAAAAAAAGAAACAGAAAATTTCTTAAAAAGCTAACTAAAATTGCAAACCTGAGAATAATATATATATTTTTTATTGTGTGTGAGAGAGAAAGCAAGCACGTGGGAGGGGCAAAGAGAAAGGGAGAAAGAGAATCCCATGCAGGCTCCTTACTGTCATCTACCCTGACATGGGACTTGAACCCACTAACTGTGAGATCATGAGCTGAGCCGAAATCCAGAGTAGGACACTTAACCAACTGAGCCACCGAGGCGCCCCCTGAGAGTAATATTTTTAAGTGCATCGCATAAAACACACAAGATTGCCAAGGAAACGAATTATATTGCAATACAGGTATTAGATACAAACAAACTGGGCTGTAGTATTTGTGAGAAGTAATGAAGATGATTCATTTTCAGAAATACCAAGTAAAAGCTGTGCTGTCTAGTTAACAGTAGGTTTAAAACCTATTGGAACCCCCGCCCAACAATGGGGTCCCAAACCCTTAGACACTTCACTTCATGATCCTTCTTCCCCTCTCCGTTTTGCAGCAGGCTTGTTTTCAGGGGCTTTGCAATGAGCATGTGCCAAAGAACAAACAGAGGAGGGACTGAAAGTCTCTGTGTCACCTCAGGGAATGTACGTTTGTTTCAATCAGACTACCTTTTGCCTTACATGGGCATAAGCGACATCTGGGTAAGGCTGTAACCACTGTAGTATTCAGCCAATGAGGAACCAGGGGAGGGACTTGCCTGCTAGGAGATACACTGTCTGCTGTAACTGCCCCCAGTGTGCCTGTCCATCAGACACCTGCTCTTGCAAGAATGTTGATTAAAGCCTGGCTTCGCTGTGCTCTGAGTCTCGGCATCCCTCCTCTGATTGGGTGGATGAGCTTACTTCTAACAGTATTTTACATACCTCTTTAGTAATGCATTAAATGACAAGATCTGATGGCATATTTAATAGCTACCATACTTTTGAAGTAGAGAGGAGGGGTCTCAATGATTATAAAGAGGGATGAAAATATCTGTGACATGATGAGAGAGTCATAGGTGGTGTTAGTAAACTATTGTCCGTTGCCCACATTCACAACTGTAGGCAATGCTAAATTTCAATGAGAAGTTAGTGACAATACAGACATAACTCTTTTCCCACTCAAGTTCTCAGACCCCTTGAACTTAGAGACCTCTTGGGGTTTTAGACCCAAGGTGAAGAACCTCTGGTAGTGGGGACACTCTGTGACATGTGACAATGTAGCCTGGGGGAAGCATGGCAGTGAAGAGTCAGCTTTGGGTTTGAGTGCTGATTTACCCCAGCTAACTTTACAATCTGTGCTTTTGTAGCCTCAGCACCCTCACCTGTAAAGAGGAGATAGTGATAGCGACCATCTCCTAGTGTCATCGAGTGGAAGAACTAAAAAATAACACACATAGAACACTTGGTACAATGTCTGGCCTGGGGAACAACCGGTGTTATATATGAGTTATTTGCATCCCTGCGGGCAGATCTCAGAAATAGCCATTCAGGTATTTTGACTTAAAACAAACAAACAAACAAACAAACAAACAAAAAAACCATTGAATTTAGCCAAAGTGCAAATTTAAAAACTTGTTTCTTTGTTGAGTTTATATAGTCTACTTAAAAATGTTATTCTACATCTACCAAATGGTAACAATCACCTTTAAAAGTCTTTGAATATCTATTACTCAGTCCATTTACAACTTTAAGTACTTTCATTTATTATACTTTTTTTTAAAGATTTTATTTTTAAGTAATCTCTACATACCACGTGGGGCTTGAACTCACAATCCCGAGATTAAGAGTCACATGCTCTTCCGACTGAGCCAGCCAGGCATCCCCCCCCCCCCCCTTACTTTGGTCTTTGATTAGAAACTCATGATCAGATTAGGCTCTTTTTATTATTTTTAAGCTTATTTATTTATTTTGAGAGACAGAGAAAGAGAATGAGAGAGAGAGAGAGAGAGAGAGAGAATGAGTCGGGGAGGGGCAGAGTCAAGGGGAGAGAATTCCAAGCAGGCTCCATGCTGACACAGCACAGAGCCCAACTCAGGGCTTGAACTCACAAACTGTGAGATCATGACCCGAGAGTCGAATGCTTAACTGACTGAGTCACCCAGGAGCCCCCAGATTAGGTTCTTAGAGTAGGTTCCTCTTTACTATTTTGGAATAAGTAGCACATCTGCCTGGCTCCCAGCGGTTTGACAAGGGCCATAAAAATTTCACTGACCCAACTAATTATGGTAACTTTCATTCTCTCCCTGATAACTTTCATTTCCTTCCCTGAAACTTTAAGAACCTCCCATGGGGCGAGGACAGTGAGAGCAAGGAGAGTGAGAGCAAGCGGGATGGGCGAAGGCCTCAGTAATTTGCAGACATTTGTGCTAAATGAAGGCTGTGATGTATCTCTCCGGTGAGCCATACCGAATAGGAGTTCACTGAGAACAGCCAGAGGCTGCAGTCCTCTGCAAGAAAGTGAAAGACGATTCCTGCCTTTAGCAACGTACTTAGAGGCTGGAAAGTAGAAGGCACATAATGTAACATGCGACCCTTATTAGTTATCGTTTACTGAGCAACTAGGGGACATACATTTCTTTTTGCCTGTGTAAGCACACTTTATTTTTTTTAAGTTTTTATTTTGATTCCAGTTAGTTAACAGTGTTATATTAGCTTCAGGGGATTCAATAATTCAGGGTACATAAATTGTGTGTGTGTGTGTGTGTGTGTGTGTGTGTGTGTGTGCCTGTGCGTGCAAATACACACACACACACACACACACACACACACACACCCTGAGGCTCACAAAAGCCTGGGAGATGACATTAAATCTTTTTCTTCTTTCTCTTTTAACCTATTAAAAAACTGAGGTTTAAAAAAGTAAAGCGACTCCCGGAAGTTCACCCGGCTAGCAAGCAGTGGGAGTCAGCTTTTGAACCCCCCCAGAGCAAAGCCTCAGGGCAAAAGCGGCCTTAGTTAAGGTTGCAGTAAGTTCTAACGACCGAGCAATTTATATTTAACTTTAAGGCCACCATGGGCAAGTCATTTCCTTAATGTGATCCTCATTTGCCTTATCTGCAAAGTGGTTCCCTCTTCAGTGGGTTGTTCTGAATGACTCAGAAGGTGCAGGCCTAGCATTTAAGCACATCCTTAATGTATAATAAAGGCTCCCGACAGTCAAGTCGACAAGTGAGTTAAAAATAAACTGACATGACAGGCAACCCTCAGAGGGGAGTCAGGTCCCTCAAAGTCCAGGATCTGCACTGACTAGACACTTCACCGCTTTTATTCTAACAAACATACCCTTGACATCCAAAGGGGATACAAACAAATGGCCTCATCCCCGGGGTCGCCAAATAGATTTACCTGCCCACAATCTTCTCCTTAATTCTATCCAACTTCCCCAGGATTTATTCTTTTGGCATGCCAGAGGTCTGACTCAGCACTTGATGGGCACATAGGGCTTGAAATGAGAGAAAGCAGCAAAACCTCCCAGGAGCGGCCTTTTCCCTCAAGGGAGGCAGTCACAGGCCAAGTCTCCTCCCTATGGGGGTGGGGGGAGGGGAGACCTCGGTGACCCACGTGACCATGCGCATTCCCCCGGCCTCCCCGACCGACCCCGGCCAGTTCGGTCACCGCAACCAACAAGTCTGTAAGCGGGAGCGAGGAAGGTTTGTTAAAAATGTCACGCTGGCCAACTTGCGAGCCACGGGTCTGTCCCTACCCCGCCATCCCCCTCCCCCATCCCCTCCCCCGCTGCCCAGAGCGGGGGCGGGGCGGGCCCAGGGAGCGCGCGGGTGGGTGGAGCGCGACTGCCGCTTCGCGGGGCCTTAAGGGCGCAAGGTGCGCGCCCCTTGGTCGGCTAGCGGCCACACGCGGGAAGCCCCGCCCCCTCCCCGCCCATCGCCCCGCCCCTCCTTTCGCCCCGCCCACAGCCAGTGCCCCGCCTCGCGCCCCGCCCCGCCTCCCTCCCCCCGCCCGGGCCGCCCCCCCGCACCGCCCGGCGCCCGAGCTGCAGGAAGGAGCTGCCAGCTCTAGCCGGGCTTGCCTCAGCGCGCGGATCTGCACCATGCCCCGCATAGATGCAGATCTGAAGCTGGACTTTAAGGATGTCCTGCTCCGACCCAAGCGAAGCAGCCTCAGGAGCCGAGCCGAGGTGGGCCCCTTCGAAAGCCGCAGTGAGGGTGGGATTTGTTTTCCGCGTAGCTGGGGTGGGGGAGGACGGTGGGAGGAGGAGGGATGTGCTAACCCAGCCGGCTTTTCCGTGTGTCTCTTGGTGGATGGGAGGCTGACCCCCTTGGCCCTCCCCATCTGCTGAGAGAGGGGAGAGCCGGCTGGTTCCCCGCCAGGACTTGAGGTGTCTTTAAGGGACCCAGCTCCGGCGTAAAATTCTAAATACGTCCGGCTGAGTGGGCTGGGGGGAGTACACAGTAGACTAGACCACAGGGGAACAAAGATCAAGTGGCCAGCCGATTTAGAAAGAATGGGAGGGTGGCTGGAGGGGTGCACGTAGGGCAGAAATGACAAGAGTGGAGCCCAAGTGTAAAGGAGAGGACGACAGCGACCAAGAGCTTTGTGATTTTGGCATTGTCTCTTAGTGCGGAGAACCGACTGCTGCGTTAGTATCAGCTCCAGCAATGGAATTTTTTTTAAAAAATGCCTGAAAAACAGGCAGATTCCAGAGCGGCAAAAGTTCAGGGTTTACTTTCCACGTTTCAGTGACCTTGCTGGGAGTGAGGCTGGGGACGCGTGCCTGGCGCCACTCTACTTACTGGACAGCTGTAGGGAGGCAGAAAACACCCCAGCACAGGTGCGAGGGTGAGAGGCAGATTGGACCCCCTGGGCAGTTTGGCTGGTTCTGCGTCCATGAGATCGAAGACTGGCTATGGCCCCGAGTGAGAGGGAAGGTGCTGCCCCGGCTGGGGCTGAGGAAGGTCACAGCCTGAAGGATAAACTAGTTGCACGGAAGGAGCCCCCTGAAGGAGGGTGTGCTGGTGACCGTGGCTTTGCCTGGCTTCTGAGAGCTGGAGAAGGAGGTGAGGAAGTGACTCCGTGTGGAGGTGGGGTCCGCAGGAGTAAACAGGAGGAGGCCAAGCCAGCACACTCTTCCAAAGGCTCCACTCCACGAGACCATAAATAAATCCTCTTGCAGGAACTCTGCTGCCCGCCTGTGCCTGTGCCCGGGCCCAACCGCAGCGCCTGGGGTTGCCAGCCGAGGGCTTGTTTGGATTAAAGACGTGTCCTGTTTTAGCCGGTGACCAGAACAAGACACCTCAAGCAGGAGGGTTGGCAGCCGGACCCAGAGACCTGGAGAGGGTGGGTCTGGGCAGGACTGCAGGAGGCCGGGAATGGTTAGCCCTTATCACCCTAGATGGGACCACCCTCTTCCTGTCCTTCCTCTGGTCCTTAAAGGTGCTAAACGAGTGGCCGACTTTTGGAAGAAAAACAAATGGTGTGGGTGATAGGTAGCCACTGCCTAAGGCCAGAACAAGACAGGAGGTGGGGCTTCTGGGCAGACAGATAAAGAGGTGGCCTCAACATTCTTTCAGTATTTGTTCAGAATCCACTTAGGAGAGAGAAACTTATTAAGCCAAGTGGGTGTTTAAAACAAGGATATATTGTACGTATTTTCTGAGCCAGAAAGGATCTGGAGAAAGTAGAACATGTAGAATTTAGGTAATAGAATGAATTACTCTTTTCCAGAGAATAGTATGATGTCCTGCATCATTTGGTTTCATACTTGGAGCCGATTGAAACTATTAATGTCCCAGCTTCCAATGGCACCTTGCAATCTACGTGTCCACATTGCAGTGAGAACTCTGTGCCCTTGGGAAATGTTTTCACAGTTCCGTTTCTGTGGGAGTTTGCCAGCTCTGGGCATGGAAACCTAAGTTAACCGGATTGCCTTTCCAGTTGGTTCCCCTAATAGCGTAGGTGCCTGGCTGATTGTGTCCCATAATCTGCCTGCTTTAGTTGATGTTGAGGGATCTAGTTAGCTCTAGATCTAAGCAGGCTTCCAATCCCCTCTCAGTGTTTTCTCAGTTTGCTTGTGGACGCCTGAAATGTCTTACAGGCAGTTAAAAACTTTTCGTTGTGCCATCAGATATAAGCCTAAAAATGTGTGCCCCCCTGCATGCAAATTGAAAACAAATTTGAAAGTGGTAAATGACAGTCTTTGAGCCTAACCAGAGAGCAGAGCTGAGTGGAGCCAGGAGAGAAAACATACCCTGTAAGAGCAGAGTCTGGCTCTGGGAAGGGAGTTTCGACTCTTGACAAGATTTATCACAGCGACCGTTTTTTGCTAAGAGCCAGGCCTGGTGTTGGATATCAGCCAGTGAGCAGAAAATGGAGAGAGAGGCAGAATGATCACCCACTTAGATGTTCTAGTATTCCGGTAAGGGCATTTCCGCAAATATAAACATAAAATGAAGTTGAGGTCAGCTCCCAGCGGCAAAGGGTCCAGGTGGAGGTGGCCCAGGTGGCCTTCCTGTGATTGTGCCAGACGGGCAGTCATCTCTCAGCTGTCCACTCTTTGCATTTACACACATCTTCACAAGCCCCTGGTACAGGAGAATAAAGTCCCACAGGGCTCCTTGAGGACGGTTGGGGAATCCATTCAAAGGAAGTCACGTGTAAGCACAAACTTTGGCTTTATCTGATGCACTGGGGACATCCAGACATTCCTTGACTCCCCGAGCAGTTCTTCCTGAGAACCCATTTCTGTCTCTGATGTCCCACCTGAGCCCTTAAGCTAGGGTAAGATTTAAAAAAAAATGAACAAAAAACAAATTTACTAACACAGCCATAACTTTGGAAGTGAGGCCATGAGGAAATTTGCAGTAGAGAATTGGCCACTTGTCCGAGGACAGAGAAGACACGACACAATGAGAATTCAGTCTTCTTTTAAAACTCTCTAGTGATTTTTTTCACCAGTGGTCCAGGGAGAGGCAGATCGGCTCCAGAAAGGTCTGGTCAACCCTCAGGGGTCCACTGCACGTTGGCCTGCAGGGGATCAGAGCACGGCAAGTGGAGAGGATATTTGGCTGGGAGCAAGCTGACCTGAATTTCAGCTCAGGCTGTGCACTGTATACTTCAGTACCTTGGCGCTATGTTAGTTTCACAGGGCAGCTGTAACAAAGTACCAGAAAACGAGGTGGCTTACACAATAGAAATGTATTGTCTCCTGGTCCAGGAGGCGAGGAGCCCCAGATCAGAATGTCCATGGGCTGGATCCTTCTGAGTGCTGTGAGGGAGAGTCTGTAACATTTCTCTCTCCCATTTTTCTGGTTGTTTACACACAATCTTGGGTGTTTCTTGGCTCATAGATGCATAGTTCCTATCTCTGCCTTACATCTTTACATCTCCCTCTCTCTGTGTGTCTGTGTCCAGATTTTCCCATTTTGAGAACACCAGTCATGTTGGGATGGGGCCCTGTTGGGCTGACCTCATCTTACCTTGATTGTCGGCGAAGACCTTATTACAGATCTTTTATCTTTTCTGGAGACACAGCTCAAACCATAGCAGCCTCTATGAAATTAGAGGGTGTGAGTAGAATTGTTCTTAATGGATGCTTCAGAATCACCTAAGGAGACACTCCAAAATACACATACTGTCTCCAGCACAAAGGTTCTCAGTAAGTTTGGAGCGGCTTGAGCATATATGTTTTGGAAATCCTCCTGTGCAGATTCTCGTGTGCACACAGACGCTGGGCTAACCGCTGGGGTCTTTTCCATTTGGAGAACCCCGTGGCTGCCTGGTAATGTACAGCCGCCCGAGCTTCTCGAAATCCTGGCAGCTGGTGGCGAAGGCTGCAAGGGACAGAACTCATCCACAGAGCTGGGCTGGGGCTCACCAAGCATTGCCCTGAGAAAGGCTGGGGGCCAAGCTACAATACCATTCTTACTTCTTGGTCAGACATTAATTTATTCCACACTTTTGAAGCCACTCTCTAGAACTATAAAGATAAGAGGGGGGGTGCCTGGGTGGCTCCATCGGTTAAGCATCCGACTTCAGCTCAGGTCAGGTTCTTGTGGTTCGTGAGTTCAAGCCCCGCGTCGGGCTCTGTGCTTCAGCTCAGGGCCTGGAGCCTGCTTCGGATTCTGTGTCTCTCTCTCTCTCTCTGCCCCTCCCCCGCTCGCACTCTGTCTCTCTGTCTCTCAAAAATGAATAAACGTTAAAAAAAAAAGATAAGAGGGATTGTCCCTGTAGACTTACCATTTATAGGTGAGACGGGTAATGGATCCTTTATTTAATAAGAGCATTGCTTAAACAGTACCACCTATAGATCTAGGCAAAAGGGGCCCTGCCCCACACCCCACCTCTGCTCCCTTATACCCTCCTCACTGGACAGGGCCAGAGGGCCATGCCTTTTCATGAAGGCCGTGTTCCAGGGACTCAGAGTCCTGGATTTCCTTGCCCAAATGACTGCAGGCTAATTCCAAGGCTTTCAAGAAAAGGCCCCTTCCCAGGCTGTGTTTTCCCAGGGACCTGCCGTGATGCAGGTGTGCTCAACTCCAACCTCAGGCAGTGGCCAGGCGGCAGCTGTTTGTGAGAATGGATGTGTGTGTGCATGGAGCTTCGTGTGCAGACTGGGGGGTTTGTGTGTGCACATCAAGATTTGGGTGGGATGAGAAGAGGGTGTGGACCGGAGGCCAGGGGCTCGCTCCCCATGACACGATGTTCTGGTACTTTCCAGGTCATTAATGTTTGTCAAGGTTGGAGGATAGGACACAGTGTAGAAGGCTTATGCTTATGTAGAAGCCTGTCAGCTCGATCATAACGTTGAGATATTTAGGAATGTGGTAGGTGGGTCTCCATTCGTGCCTTTTTTTTTTTTTTTTTAATTTTTTTTAACGTTTATTCATCTTTGAGAGTGAGAGACACAGAGCATGAGCAGGGAAGGGGGAGAGAGAGAGGGAGACACAGAATCCGAAGCAGGCCCCAGGCTCTGAGTTGTCAGCACGGAGCCCGACGGGGGGCTCGAACTCACGAACCACAAGAACCTGACCTGAGCTGAAGTCGGACGCTTAACCGACGGAGCCACCCGGGCGCCCCTCCATTCGTGCTTTTGGCCCCCAAATGTTGGGCTGTGGGACTGACTTTGATGAAGGTGTGTTTAAAGGCAGGAGAAACATGCATTTTTGAGGTGGGGGAGGGATAGTTCATTACTCTGTGTTCCCTTACAAATCAGGCTTAGCACAGTGGGAATTTGGAGGTGCTGTAGTTGGTACATTGACCAGCTGTGGCAGATTAAATACCAAGTTTTGTTCCCAGGAGGCTGGAATATTTAAAATATCTATTTCTTTTGGTGAACAACAGGTGTATTTTGGGGGGGGGGGTGTGTCTTTTTGTTTGTGTGGGTAAGATCAGGGAAGATTAGTTAAAACATCATTTAGGGGTGCCCGGGTAGCTTGATTGAGCACCTGACTTCAGCTCAGGTCATGGTCTCGCGGTTTGTGAGTTTGAGCCCTGCCTTGGGCTCTGTGCTGACAGTTCTCTCTCTCAAAAATAAAATAAACATTAAAAAAAATTTTAAACATTCATAATATTAGTTTCAGATGTACAATACGGTAATTCAACAATCCCGTACGTCACCTGGTGCTCATCATAGCAAGTGCATTCTTAACCCCCATCACCTGTTTAACCCATCCCCCCTCCCGCCGTGCTCCGCCCATTTTTAATTGGATTATTCATTGTTTGGGTGTCGGGTTGTATAAGTTCTTTATGGATTTTGGATACTAACCCTTTATCGAATATGTCACTTGCAAATCTCTTCTTCCACTCCCAGGTCGCCTTTTAGTTTTGTCGATTGTTTCCTTCGCTCTGCAGAGGCTTTTTATTTTGTACTCCCCATATGTACTACCAATAGTTTATTTTTACTTGGGGAAGACAGTTTTATTTCTCATTCTTAGAATTAAGGATTGTATGGAATCTACCATAGGAAGACGAAAAATAAGGGCAGGAGTTCACCGTCAAGGCTGATCTTTTTCCAAGGAGGGCTCTGTTTTTTCCATACTGCTGCTAGGTTTTGGGGTGCTGAGAAAAGCCCACTGCGAGCTCAGCTGGGTTCAGAGTGTGGCTGCCCTCCCCGTGCGTCTTGGGAGGAGTATGAGTGATTTGAGACCAAGGAATTCAGATTATTTTAAGCCTGCCAAGCCAGAATGGTGGAGTGCCTTTAGCACAGAGGGTTGCAATTAATTAGACCCCTTCGGTTATCTCTCAGAATGTAGATCTAACTTGCTTCGCTGAAGTCCAGCCAAGGGTCATAATGAAGGAAGTAGAGAAAGCCATAAGCTGCCTCACCTGTCAGGAAGTTCCTGCGTCTCATTTCCCCTCAGCTTTGCTGTTTAAGGCCGGTGCAGACATAGGACACCATTCACCCAGGAAGCCTTCTGGGAGCTGTGTAGAGAGCAAGCACGAAAGGCCAAGTGACGTGTCCCATGGTGTTTTTTGACATGTTGATCGCAAAGTGAAAGTTGCCTTAGGGACGGACACCTGGGGGGCTCCGTCGGTTAAGCGGTTAAGCGTCAGACTCTTGGTTTCAGCGCAGGTCACGATCTCCTGGTTTGTGAGTTCGAGCCCCACACTGGACTCTGTGCTGACAATGCAGAGCCTGCTTGGGATTCTCTCTCCCCTCTCTCTTCCCCTCCCCTACTTGTTCTCTCTCTCTCTCTCTCTCTCTCTCTCTCTCTCTCAGTAAATGAGTAAACTTAAAAAAAAAGTTGCCTCAAATGAAAAGAGAAGGAACTAGACCAACAGTGGTAAGGAATGATTATTGCTGATCTATTCAATGATTAATGGCTGATCTATTCATATATGTATATATTATTGGTGATCTATCCAGGATTAATGTAGGTTGAAATTACTTCAGAGACCAGAGATCCACCCCTGTGTGTCTCCTGCCAGTTCTCCTGGGGAAGCACCTGCTTTCAGGATGATCCTGGGTCCCTCACGGTCCAGCCCAGGGGGCAAACAGTGCTGAGTAGGTACGACAGGAAATATAATGCAAGATATCCGAACTCAGCTGAGATGCCACGTGAGATGTGGAGGCACCCTAAGGATTGGCAACAGTGAAAAGGGGCTTCGGAAGGGGAGGAGGTGATGTTCCTGAGATCACTCCCTGACAGCTGGAACCGAGGCTACGCAGGCCGAGGCAGAGGCGAGGCATTCTGGGAGAACGGCGCTGACTGCATACAGGCCCTCCTCCCTTGTCCCGCACGGTCCTGCACTTTCCCACTCAGTTTCTCCATTGGCTGAACCCGGCCAGAAACCAGCCTGGGCAGCGGAGCCTGCAGGGGCGGGGGGTGACCTTCCTGTGGTAAGAGGGGGGGCGGGAAAAGGGTGAAGAATAAACCTGTGAGCAGGCAGGTCTCGGATCTGCCTGGGACAAAGAAGGGGTTCTGACTCTGTTCGCTCTTGGCGCGTGCCTAGCAGACTTTGGCTGCTCCCACCATCCTGGTTTACCTGTCCTGGATCCCCGACCGCTGGGGCTGGGTTAGACACGACGACGCCCCGAAGTTGGAGTGACAGGAGAATTGGAGGGCCCTCCCTCCACCATTTGCGCGTCAAAGGAACAAGTGTGTGTTTGCTTAGACACCTGGCTCCCTGTACTTCCTCTCAGCTCTTTGAAGGATGCTCAGAATTACAAAGCAAGCTGAGAAGGTTGACAGGTTAAGGGATTCATGGTTTGCAGCTCGTTGCGGGTGAATTTGGAGTGTCTGCTTCTCCCCGTGGGTGAGAATTAAAGGGAAAGTCATGCCTGGCAGGGAAGGGTGGAGCGGATTTTCCCAGAAGGGGAATGGTCCCTCCGGTGCCTGGAAGTGGGGAAATGTAGCATACGCGTGGGTGTTTAGGGCCAGGATGGATGGGGCTGGGGGCGGAAGGTGGCAGGCAGTGGGTTGGGAGTAAAGCTGAAGGAGAGAGCTTCCGATTCTGAGGTTTGGATCGATGGCGGGCCACCAGTGCCTTGTACTGCGTTGGCTTTGTCCCTGGGTGACCATCTGTTACTCTGACTCCTCAGGAGCCCTCCTGTTTTGGGGGCACGTGGCTCAGCCCCTAAGACACCAACGGACCGAGGGACACGCACTTGCTTTTTGTTGTTCGCCCTTGCTCCAAACTCTAGAACTTCTTCATGGATCACTTGAAGAGCACATCGTTTCTGGTTCCCTTTTTGCCAATTAGGTGGATCTTGAGCGTACCTTCACGTTTCGGAACTCGAAGCAGACCTACTCGGGGATCCCCATCATTGTGGCCAACATGGACACCGTGGGGACATTCGAGATGGCAGCAGTGATGTCACAGGTAGGATGACTCTACTGCTCACCCTGGACAAGTGGTCAGGAGCCCAGCCCGGACTCACTCAGACACAAAGAAGAGGAGAAAAGTGAGACATTCCAGATCATTTACTGTGGCCGAACTGTTCGGTTCTGAGTCTGATGGCTGCCGGGAGGTACTTCTTTTCTTTTCCGTCAGAAGACAGAGTCTGGGGGCGCCTGGGTGGCGCAGTCGGTTAAGCGTCCGACTTCAGCCGGGTCACGATCTCGCGGTCCGTGAGTTCGAGCCCCGCGTCAGGCTCTGGGCTGATGGCTCGGAGCCTGGAGCCTGCTTCCGATTCTGTGTCTCCCTCTCTCTCTGCCCCTCCCCCGTTCATGCTCTGTCTCTCTCTGTCCCAAAAATAAATAAATAAATAAATAAATAAATAAAAAAAAAAAAAAAAAAGAAGACAGAGTCTGGACTTGGCGTTCAAGGAGATGGCTTAGGTCTGCACCCGTTTCTTCCTTGAAAATGCTCCTGGTAGTTTTAGAAACTAGAGATATTGTCAAGTGAGACCAGTGTCGTGTTATAGAAGAGTGACCTTGCCTTTAAAATTAAGGCGGGGGGCACCTGGGTGGCTCAGTTGGTTGAGCGTCTTGACTTCGGCTCTGGTCACGATCTCACAGTTCATGAGTTCAAGCCCCACATGGGGCTCTCTGCTATCAGCCTGTCAGCGCAGAGCCCGCTTAGGATCCTCTGTCCCCTCTCCCTCTGCCCCTCCCCAGCTTGTGCTCTCCCGAAAATAAGTAAATATTTACAAAAATAAAATAAATTAGGGCAGACCCGCCTTTGTATGCAGTCTGTGCAATAGCGTTTATTACCTAATTATGTACGAAACGTTTATGGGGCACTGATGTGCCAGCCAGTGGATACAACGTGTGTAATGTTGTGACAGCTCCTCCCTGTGTGTTCCTTTTCCTGACGAGGAAACTGAGGCAGAGAGGAAGAGGAGAGGTCACTTGGCTCAGGGCATCCAGTCGGGTAGAGACAGAGCCAAGATTCAAACCCAGACTGACTCCTAAATAAGGGATTTGCCTCCCAACTCACACAGACAGGTAACAACCTAACAGACCTAACCACACAAGGTCCAGTTTAGCCAGTTAACTAGTCTCATCTCCTATAAGGGGAATAGTTAGTAGCCAGGCCTTGGGAAAAATAAAAGAAAAGCCATTTGTGAGCAGGACCTTTGTCCCACGCGGCTACGTCTGAGATGCAACACACCTTATTCATCTGAGATGTGAAATGTTTGCTTCCGATGTGCACAGAGTGTGTGTGTCTATTTCCATTGATAATGCCTGCCAAGGGAAAAGATAAATCCAATTAGTTGAAAGAGCTTCTCGCTGTGGGCAGCAAGCCAAACCTCAGGAGGTGTTAGGATTCATTATTAGCCAGTGATTAGAAGGAAGATTTTCAAACAAATTATGAATTCGGAAAGTGGAATCGGGGGTGGTCCATCTGATTCCGTGATCAGTTCTATTCAGCCCCCACCGAGTTTCGACCCGGAGGCTAGTGAATTCATTGCTAAAGGAATTTGTTTTTGTTTTTTGGTTTTTTTTTCCTCCTTGTCTTTTCCTTGCCCTGCTCTGTGATCAGCCATTGCTACTAATGAATTATGTATTAGTATAAAAGTGGGTGGGATCAGGGAGCAATGAGTAATCCTGATTAATTATCAGATTACTAGTCCTTGAAGAACATAGAGCCTGCTGTGCCCTGCCCGTTTTGACAGGAAGGAAGGACTCACCATTCTTGAGACAAGGTACGCTGAGAATACAGTGAAATAGCATATGCTGAAACCATGTGTGGATACTGTGAGCTTTCTGTTTCTAGGATCCACTGAGACAGTGTGAGTTAATAAAGCCATGGAATTTTAGAATGGGAAATTGCAGATGGGGAAGTCAACCCAGGGAAGTTAGGAGAGGGTCCTGACAGAGAAGGAACCCGAACTCTGCAGTCAGATAGGCGTTTGATTCGGGCCTTTGCCCCCCTTTGGCCAAGCAGCTGTTAAATTCCTTAAGCTCCGTTTCTGTCCACGAAGCCAGAATTACTGTATGAGGTTGCTCGAGGGGGTAAATGGCACGAAATGGTGTGCAGAGTGCTTGGGAGCAAAGTGTCGGTGTTGGATCGGCTTGATAGTCCTAGATTGGGGATTGTAAGTTACAGAATTTCCTCCTTCCCGCCCTCACTCAAAAATACCAACAACCGCCTGTGTTTAGCAAGACATGTTTAGATCATGAACGCAAAGAAAAGCTTTCAGGTGTCAGTTGAGGTTCTTTTGGATTGGCTTAAGCAGCAGGTGGCCCTCGGGCGACCCTTAGGGGCAGGGCAGCTGCTGTCCTCAGCTCTGTGCCTGACTCAGGTGGTGGGTCTGGACAGGGTTCTGAGAACTCTTCCCTTTCCCTCCCTCCCCGGCCTCCGGGCAGGGCCTCCTGAGTCCGCAAGGCAGTGTTGTCCCATCGGATTAGAATGGAAAACGCGGTTTTGTGATTTCACTGGTCACACCTTGTCTGTTTTTGGCTCTTAGCATATTTAAAGCAAATCAGGCGTGAACATCAGGAACGCCTGATGCTTCTGTGTTGTGGGGTCACCCCTGCCACACGGAGGCAGGAGAGCTGACTCATTTGACCTCCTGCGCTGATGGTGCTGTTTTGTTCCCTAGCACTCCATGTTTACGGCAATTCATAAGCACTACGCCCTGGATGAATGGAAGCTCTTTGCTGCTAATCACCCAGAATGTCTGCCGGTAAGACTACACCCTGGTTATAAATTCCACTGCTTGCAGGGGGTGGGGAGACAGACTTCAGGGTAGTCGAGAGGATTTGACCTGCAGACAGACATGCGGAGTCCTTAGAGCTCTGGGGAGAGGCCGTAGTGGGCCCCTGAACCTCCAGAACATTCCGCCGAGGGAAAAAGCCGGGCACGAAAGTCTGTGTCTGTTTACATGAAATGGCAAACCAGGCCAGCCTACAGAGACAAAGTAGATTTTGGTGGTTGCCTAAGGCGGGCGGGGGGCGGGAATTTGAGGGTGAGGGCTAAAGCGTGTGGGAGCGACCGAGGTTCTGGGGTGACACGTGTTTTAAAATCGTGAGGGCGGATGCGTGACTCTGAATGTGCCAGAAACTCTTGGACTGCACTCTCTAACGGGGTGAGCTGTGAGGTGTGTAATTATATCTCAATAAAGCTGTTATTAAAAAAAAAAAAGGCAGTTTGAAAATAAGGAAAATCCCTATTATTATGTAACGCACCTGACTTGGCACCCGGCACATCCCGAGCCAGTGCCAGCAGAGAAGTCTCTTGGCATTGGAGTCGCTCTCCCCTGTGATCAGATCATGTGTGATTGGAAAATGACTTCATACGGTGCTGCTTTTGAGCTTATTACACTGCTCTCTTTTTCCCGTCCCCGGCTGTGCTGCATGGAGATGTGGGTTCGCGAGAAGGTGGTTTGGGCGATACAATAATTCTGGCTTGCTGCCAGATCTTTTCATTTTTTTTCCCCACGTTGTGTTTGAATGAATTATAATTGTGCCACCTTCTTCCCTTCTCTGTAAGGAGTTCGGAGAGCAATGATTTTTGTTGTTGTTGTTGTTGTTGGTCATACCTCTGACTCCTGTATGGGAGTTTCTGGCAACGTGTTCTAAGCTGGCACCCTGACCTTCGTGACCAACTGTGATCGTTTGACTTCCTACTCTGCCTCCGTGCCCCCCCCCCACCAAATTAAAAGGCGAATTGAAAAGGGGAAAAATGTCAAATGCTCGGTGACACGGAGACAAATGAACCAATGTTGAGTTTCACTTGCCAGACTTTAACAGCAACGAAAGGGAAAATGGGAAAGGTAGCCTTGCTCTCGTGGGAGGGATGGATGGGGCCGGAGCTGGTCAGAATGTCAGTGGGAGCAGTGGAAACGGGTGTCGACGCAGAGAACGAGAATACACACGTATCGAGTGACCGGGCTGTTTACGCTTAGTATCTGGGTTGTCACTACATTGTTGGGATTTGGGGGGAGCCACAAAGGATATTCAGATAGGTCCCCCATCTGTGACTTCTGGCTTTAGAGAAGTGACATAAAATATAAAAGGAGAGATGCCGACTCCGGGCACAATCCCATGGCTTAGTGGCACTAAGGTATAAATGACTAAAAACAAATTTTTTTTTTTTTCCCCAAGGAGCAGATTTTCATAGGAGCAGGGGGGGTGGGTTGGAGAGCGTCGGTGCTGTGGAGGTTGGGGAAGAGGGTGTTCCCCAAGGGACATGCGGTGGCTCCAGATGTGAACAGGGACAGGTGCGGCTGGGAAGGATCATTTTAGGCTCATGGGTTCTTGCACCGTTTGGATGTTTTTCCCTTTTAATAGGAACCCCGAGTCTTGGAGGTCTTTGTGTAGGTTATGACTTGCATGTTGTGAAATTATCGTATTGGGAGTAAAAATGAAAATAAGAAGGATGGGGCGCCTGGGTGGCTCAGTGGGGAAAGTGTCCAACATCGGCTCAGGTGATCTCATGGTTTGTGAGTTCGAGCCCCACGTCGGGCTCTGGGCTGGCAGTGTAGAACCTGCTTGGGATTCTCTCTCTTCATCTGTCTGCCCCTCCCTCCCCCCCCCCCCCCAAGAATAAATATGTAAACTTGAGAAAAAGAGAGAGGAAGGAATTCTGTCAGAGGAGTTTGAGACACCTTCCCCTCCCTCCTGCTTGCTATACAAGATGCTCAGTGACGGCCGCAGCTTTAGCAGGAGGAAGCCTGTGTTGACTGGCCACGTCTTAGTCTTCTGCTTCTCCTCATCTCCTAGAAGAGAGTTCACACCAGCAGCTCCACGGTTCAGAGTTCCACACGGCTTGAAGAAACCAAGGAAAAGCCAAGGACTAGGTTTCCTGAATAATTAGAAATGTAGTTACCGGAGGGGCGCCTGGGTGGCTCAGTAGGGTGGGCGCCCGACTTTGATCTCAGCTCAGACCGTGATCTCGCAGTTCGTGAGTTTGAGCCCCGAATCAGGCTCTCTGCTGTAGGCGCGGAGCCTGCTTTGGATCCTCTGCCCCCCTCTCTCTGTGCTTCTCCCCCACTGGCGCTTTCTCTCTCAAAAATACACATTTAAAAAAAAATGTACTTACTGGAAGATTCTGTGGCCGAGGTTCAAAGTTAAGGATATATGCACTTTAATGGGGGGAAAGGTAACTCAAGCAAAGTGTAGTTAACCTAATGAATGGATCACGAGTCTCCCTTACCTCTGCTGTTGTGTTTCTTTTTTTTTTTTTTTTTTTTTTTGAAACATTTATTCATTATTGAGAGGGAGAGACTGAGCATGATCAGGGGAGGGGCAGAGAGCGGGGAGACACAGAATCCGAAGCAGGCTCCGGGCTCTGAGCGGTCAGCACAGAGCCTGAGGTGGGGCTCGAACTCACCAACCGGGAGATCATGACCTGAGCCGAAGTCGGACGCCCAGCCGACTGAGCCACCCAGGCGCCCCTGCTGTTGTGTTTCTTGAGCAGATCTGCCGTGTGTGTATTTGACCTGGGTACACCTCAAAGAGTCACTTCACCGTCCTCAGCAGGGGCGGGGGGGGGGGTGGGGGCCAGGGTCTGCCTTTGAATGTTACTTACTCCTCAGGCCTTGCGCTTCTCACGTGTCCCACAGCACGTAGCCGTGAGTTCGGGCAGCGGGAAGAGCGACCTGGAAAAGATGAGCAGCATCTTGGAAGCCGTGCCACAGGTCAAGTTTATCTGCCTGGACGTGGCCAATGGGTACTCAGAACATTTTGTGGAATTCGTGAAGCTGGTGCGTGCCAGATTTCCAGAACACACTATCATGGTAGGTATGGTGGAGGGCTCTCCGGGTGGGGGAGCAGAGAGTGGCTTGCTCCGTGTGCGGGGCGGGGGGGGGGGGGGGGCTGTGTCGGTGCTTTCTTGTGAAGACGAGTGGAGAATCCTCACGAAGAGGCAGCGGCGATGGAAGGTCTGCAGACTGGCTCCCCATAAAAAGTAAAATCCAGATCAACGTTACAGGGTGTTGGCTTTTTATCTCTGCTAAATGTTAATCAAATGTTTCTTAACGTGTGTGCCCCTTGAACAAAGGTCTCTGTGACCCTCTTTACTTAAGGAGTTTATTTTTAAAAAATGAGAACAATGAGAGGTGCCTGAGCGGCTCAGTCGGTGAAGCGTCCGACTCTTGATTTTAGCTCAGGCCGTGATCTCGTGGTTCGTGAGCTCGAGCCCCGCATCAGGCTCCACACTAACAGTTCGGAGCCTGCTTAAGAGTCTCTCTGTCCCTCCTCTCTCTCCCCTTCCTTGCTTGCGTGGGCATGCTCTCTCTTTCTCACTCTCTTTCTCTAAATAACATAAAAAAAAAAAAAAATGAAAACAATGAACCTGGGGTTAGGTTGCAACCTTTTTAGGTCATCTGTACCCCTCTCCTAATTTTCCAGTGGAAAATTCTACCAGAGCAATTGAAGCGCCTCATGGGAACAGTAGCCAGCCAGTTGGAGTATTGCTTTGTCTACGACCCTTATTCTTGACTTTGCCTGTCTTTTGTTGTGTCCCTTCCTAATTAGGAGCACCTTCGCTGGTCAGAAAGTGTGTTTGTGGTTGCCAGCAAAGGTGGATTGACCGAAAAAGGGACCGGAGGCTCTTGAGTTAAAATTGGGCTTTTGGAAAATCTGTGTCGTAATTGTGTGTGTCTTTACTGTCTTAGGTAACATGATGATTACAGAGTGGCCACTAGGTAATTTCCCTGTGTCTCTGTTGTTTTAAACTCTGAATTTTATTTCTCCTCGTATCTCGGCATCGTAAGGAAGTTGGCACCCAGGAATAATTTCTGTTAGTGGAGTTAAATCTGTTAAGAATTGACAAGGATTTTTGAGTGTGTATTTTCGTGCTTTCCAATTACAGGAGAAGAAATAATCAAGAGTTGCCTCAAGGTCGATTAGCAGTACAGTAGGAGAAGTTGGGTGGGAGACTGAAAAATTCATTTTACCCTCCCTAATCGTGCTGTGGTGTCATTGCTTTCTTCCATAACGGTAATACTGCTTATTGAATACCTAGTAGGTTTTAGAAAGTTCACATCTGTTCTTTCTCTTCTGTTTAAGAGTGGGAACTGCTATCCCAGATGTATCCCAGATGAGGAATCTTAGGCTCTGATCTGCTCATACACTTGGAGTTTTCACAAGGTCATACCAATGTGGAACAGCTAAGCTGGGGTTTGAAGCCGGGTCTGTTGGTGTCTAATATCTGGTGTCCTGAGGCTCTTCTGTGGTGACAGCCATCGGTGGTAACTTTTGCTCACGCAAGAGCGAGTAGAAGGCTGGACTCCCGGGACTGCGGAAGCCCCAGCCCTTCAGCTGAGACCTGGTAGCCCTAAACAGTATGGGATATTAAATGTAGATTCTGTGAAACACTGCCTGCGTGGCAGGAGAAAGAGCATGACAAATATGTGTTGGGGAGACCTTTGTTCATTCCTTGTGGAGAGAAGAAGATCAGGCATTCCTTAGGTTTCTGCTTTGAGGTGGTGGTGTGGTCTAGATCGTTCCAGATCTTTCCAGGTCACCTCCAGTGTGTCAGTTGCGCTGGGGATAGAAGCGACTGATAAACCTGGGACGTCGTCCTTCACCTCCACTGGCAGGAGAGTTCCGAAGGGTCAGGCATGAGAAATGACACGGATTTAGTAAGGCGACTCAGTGGTTCCCCTTTCTTTCTCTTTAGTAATCCTTGCCTTAAATTGTGAAATATGACATACCTACAGAAAAGTGCTTAGAACCTGAGTGTTTCATAAATAGTCCTAGCCTAAGCAAGCCTTCCAGTGTATCTACGCCCAGAAGCCCCTACTCCCACCCAAGAGGGTTGCCCCCGCCCCCCTGGACTCTAGTGATCTCTTCCTTCCTTGTATGTCTCTGGTCTCACCACCATTGATCTCTTCTTAACACTGTTTAATCGTGCCTGGTTTTGCCCCTTGTGTAAGCGGTAACCCTGCCCGCATGGCTCTTGTGTCGTCTTTTGCTCCGTAGCATATGGAGACGCAGCCGCATGGTTTTATGGAAGCGGCAGGGCAGGTATGCTGTTCCTGCTGGAACAAATCCGTAATTCTGTCTCCCACACGTCTCCCTTGCCCCTCCCCCTTGCTCTACTTTGCCGCCGGTTGTAACACCCTGAGAATCGCTAACTGAGTGCCCCTGGAGTTGGTGGGAGCTCAGCCACCCTGGGGAAGTCACCTGACCTTCTGAGTCTCATTTTCTGCACCGACAGAAAGGAGGTCGAGGATAATAACAGCCGGAGAATGACGGAGGGGGTCACACGGCGTGGGGTTCACACACAGTTGTTTGTCAGTTGTGAGGACTGTTGGGGGGCATATGCCCTGAGCACTGAGGTAGACGTGGAAGGTTGATAGGGAAGAAAACGGAAGGTGGGATGGGAAGATTATTCGTTTTTGTTTTAAGAAGGCAGAGAAAACATGTGCCCCTTCTTTCAAAAGGATAAGTGATTGCAGAAATCAGTTGGGGGCTCCTGGGTGGCTCGGTCAGTTAAGTGTCCGACTTCGGCTCAGCTCAAGATCTCAAGGTTCTTGAGTTCGAGCCCCATGTCGGGCTCTGTGTTGGTGGTTCGGAGCCTGGAGCCTCCTTCAGATTCTGTGTCTCCCTCTCTCTCTCTCTCTCTCTCTCTGCCCCTCCCCTGCCCGCACTCTGTCTCTGTCTCTCTCTCTCTGTCGAAAATAAATAAACATTAAAAAAATAAATAAATCAGTTGGAGCCCGAGAGCTTTCTATCCTGTGCTCCAGTGGGCTATGAGCTTTCGCTCACAGCTGGCCCTGCCGACAGCTGAGGCAAGCTGCCTGCTGTAGAGCCCAGAGAGACCGTGTTCCAGCCCTCAGGGTTGCAGACAAGGGGACAGGGGCCGTGCAGGAGGAGGGAGGCTGCTAATACAAGGCAAGGGGCAGTGTCATGAGTACAGAGCCCCAGGGTTGCTATGGGGATGAGGCTAGGGGGGAGAGACTGGCGCAGAGTTCCCACGGCCCTGTGGGCACCCGCCACAAGCAAGTGCCCCTTTAGCATCTGCCGGTTGGCTCTGGGATGTGTTTTTATTGTTCTTGTTGGTTTCCCCAGCAATGAACGGGGGACGTTGGCAAGGTAGACGGTTATTTCTAAGGCCTTCTTTGCTCGCACTGACCCTTGAAATCTGCCATTCATTTGGAAACCTCCAGGACTCTTAACACCCTTGGTTTGGGGAAGTGTAATTTCTCTCATGGCTTTTGGATGCATTACCATTTGTCCAAGGTTTTGGAACTGAAGGGTCTATAATATAGATGCTGAGCGTCATTATGATCGTTCCAATGCGGTGAACAGAAGAGGTACTCAGAAACGGTCTTGGTAGGGGTGCCTGGGTGGCTCGGTTGGTTAAGTGTCCGACTCTTGACTTCAGCTCAGGTCACGACACTTCATGAGAGCGAGCCCCGTGTTGGGCTGTGCACTCATAGCACGGAGCCTGTTTGGAATTCTCTCTGCCTCTCTCTCTGCCCCTCCCCTGCTTGTGCTCTCTCTCTCTCAAAACAAAGATTAAAAAAGAAACGAAGAAGAAATGGTCTTGGTAGGGGCGCCTGGACGGCTCAGTCGGTTAAGGGTCTGACTCTTGATTTCAGCTCAGGTCATGATCTCACCCTTTGTGAGATCGAGCCCCACGTCAGGCTTTGTGCTCACAGCACAGAGCCTGCTTGGGATTCTCTCTCCCTCTCTCTCTCTCTCTCTCTCTCTGCCCCTCCCCTGCTTGCACTCTCCCTCTCTCAAAATAAATAAAGATACGAAAAAAAAAAGAAAAGAAGGGGTCTTGGTAGCAGCTGGCAGTTCAGGATGTGTGCATTCAGAGCAAAGGCTTATCTGTTGCTCCCTGTTTCCTGTGCATTCCGGATTTATGTGCACACCCATTTTCCTTGCCTTTCAGCTAAGGCACTCCCTGCCACTTGTAAGGAGGGAAAAAGCAGGGATTTTTAGAACACTTTGGCAGAGAAGGGTCCTGTAGAAGTGCTGGCTGTTAGAACGGTGTGGTGAGTCCTAGAGCCATTTATTTGCCTGGTGGCTTCCAGAGAGGAAAGAGAATGATGCCTACCGGGTGCTGTAGAAAAAGGCACTGAGTGTGGATGAGACCCTGCTCTTGGAATCCTGTCAAATCTTGGAGCATGGTTACGAGCACCTGCTCTTACTGATGTGAAACTCCATTTCAGAGAGCTTAGGGAACTTTCTGAGGATCTCACAGCCAGCGCGAGGTGAGCCCGGGGTCCAGAGCCAAGCGGCCTGCCTCCGGGACCTGAGATCTTCTGGTTGTACCACACTGCCCGCCGGAAACCAAGCCCGCTGAAAAATGCTTTTGTGCTGGTGCCTCTTTCTGACTTTGTCCGGAGGAGGTAGGTCTGTGACACCTGACCCGTTCAGAGTAGACTGGAGACCTAGCTGCACGCCCCGGGACAATGCCACGTTAGCCACCGTTGACCGGTGCCCAGGTAGCCGTGGGCGCAGCCTCCTCGTTTCTGTGCATGGCCAGTGGCCCAGTTACCTGTCTGCATTCTTGCGGTGGCACTCAACGGTCACCTCCTGAGCTGTCCCTCTTCCCGAAGAGGCGGACGCTCCGTAGAATTCCCTGCCGGTTGTCAGCCGTGGGCAGCCTTACTCGTTGAAGCGCGGGAAGTGGTCATGGCTGACGGACCATAACCTCTCAGGCCGAGTTGCCTGGATGTCTTGTTTTCGCCGTCTTTCCGGAACTGTGGCGGAAGCCCACGCAGGGCCTCGGATCCAGGTGACGCCTGAGAGCCCCATAGCAAACTCGGCTTAATGTGCCGTGAAAGATGGCTATTGCCTTGGTAGTGTCTCCTATTCCTGCTTCCACGGGTAGGTGTAGAGACACGTGCGCGTGCTTGGGAGAAGGTACTGGCATCAGCATTCCATCACCTTCTATGGGAAGTTGGCAGGCCGTGGCCCCATGGGCCAAACCTGGCCTACGGCTCTTTGCAGGCCCCTGCCTTATCTCCTCCTAGAGACAGGACTTTTCTTGGCAGAGGGCCTCAGAAGAGCCAGTCAAAACTGGGCAGAGAAGCTATTGTTTTATTTATTTCAAAAACTTTTTTAACGTTTATTTTTGAGAGAGCGAGCACGAGAGTGGGGAGGGGCAGAGAGAGAGGGAGACCCAGAACCGGAAGCAGGTTCCAGGCTCCGAGCTGTCAGCACAGAGCCCGACGTGGGGCTCGAACTCACGAACCGTGAGATCATGACCTGAGCCGAAGTCGGACGCTTGACCGACCGAGCCACCCAGGTGCCCTGAAAAGTTACTGCCTAGTAGGTATACATCTTCAGTTTGGGATGATGAAAAGTTGTAGGAACAGATGGTGGTGATGTCTGCACAGCAGTGTGAATGTATTCAGTGCCACTGAATTGTCTGCTTAAAAATAGCTAAAATTAAAAATAGCTAAAAACAGTATTTTAGGTTACGTACATTTGACCACATTGAAGTCTTAAAAAGTAACAATATACAGAAACCATTCTTTTTTTTTTTAATGTTATTTATTTTTGAGAGAGAGAGAGAGAGAGAGAGAGGGAGAGATCGCGCATAGAGGAGGAGGAGAAAGAGAGAGTCCCAAATAGGCTTCAGGCTGTCAGTGCAGAGCCTGACACAGGGCTCGATTTCATGACTGTTGAGATCATGACCTGAGCGCAAGTCAAGAGTCGGACACTCAACCGACTGAGCCATCCAGGCACCCCAAAACAGAAGCCATTATTTTATTTTATTTTATTTTATTTTATTTTATTTTATTTATTTATTTTTTTTTTTTTAATTTTTTTTTAATGTTTATTTATTTTTGAGACAGAGACAGAGCATGAACGGGGGAGGGGCAGAGAGAGAGGGAGACACAGAATGGGAAGCAGGCTCCAGGCTCTGAGCCGTCAGCCCAGAGCGCGAAGCGGGGCTCGAACTCACGCACCGCGAGATCATGACCTGAGTTGAAGTCGGAGGCTCAACCGACTGAGCCACCCAGGCACCCCAATTTTATTTTAATTTATTTAATTTTAATGTATTTTATTTTAATTTATTTTATTTTATTTTAATTTATTTTATTTTATTTTATTTTAATTTATTTTATTTTATTTTAATTTTATTTTAATTTATTTTATTTATTTTATTTTAATGTATTTTATTTTAATTTATTTTATTTTATTTTAATGTATTTTATTTTAATTTATTTTATTTTATTTTATTTTAATGTATTTTATTTTAATGTATTTTATTTTAATTTATTTTATTTGTTTGTTTGTTTATTTATTTATTTATTTTAAGAAACCATTCTTAAGTGGAGGGACCAACATTTTACTGAGCACCAACTGAGAGCTGGGCTCTGTCTAGGAATTGAATAGAACTTTCTTTGTAAACCTTATCGTGACAGCACCAAGTGGGTGTGGTTAGTCCCGCTTCATAGCAGGATAAAGGGAAACTCAGAGTTACTACTTGGTTACTCGGTAAGTGTGGGGCCCTAGTCTACCCCAGGTCTTTCTGAACTCATGCTGCCTTAGGTCTCTGGGTCTGCAGGGAAGCTGGAAACATTAGGGCAAAACAGTCTTGGTTTGGGTTTTTGCCCGAGGACCTCTCTAATCTTGTTGCTTTTTGCAGGCTTTTCTCTGGGCCCCCATGCTTCTCCTTGACCCGGAGGGACGGTGGTTGCTGGCAGAGCAGGGTTGGGGTCCTGGACGTGCTCAGCCTCCCCTAGGAGAGAGGTGCCTGGCGGCAATGGCCTGCCTGGTTTGGCCCCCCCCCCCCCCCCCGGAAGGTCCGGAACCTGTGCTTTGTCTTGTGTGCCAGGAGATGAACATGTGCTGTGGATGCAGCCATGTCCAGTCACGCTATCTGTGGCATGTAGGCGGTGGGCTGGACCCTCGCTAATCACCCTGGCCCGCGCCACACCCCTGCATCATCCCCGCATCACCCCTGAGTCACCCCTGTGCACAGCTTCCTGGGTGGGCACTGCGGCCATTCCTGGGCTAGAGTGTGCCTTGTTGTCATTTTCATTTCTGATTTTGCCTTTCTCCTTTTTCCCTTAGTTTTGCCGTTCTTGGTTTCCAATTTGATGGGCCAGCTTTTGGCACCTGCAAGTGGAAACTCACCTGTCCTTTTTTTTTTTAAGTTTATTTTTTTTCAGTATGTTTTTTATGGTTATTTATTTATTTTGAGAGGGTGAGCGTGAGCAGAGGAGGGGCAGAGAGAGAGAGAGAGAGAGAGAGAATCCCAAGGAGGCTCCATGCTGTTTGCACAGAGCCCGATGTGGGGCTTGAACCCACAAACCATGAGATCATGACCTGAGCCAAAACCAAGAGTCGGACGCTTAACTGACTGAGCCACCCAGGGGCCCCTGTTGATTTTAACAAAATTGAGATCTTACTATTTCCTTCTCTTCCCCCTAACGTTATACCGAAATCGGTTAAGCATTTTCCAATGCCATCTAACCAACCTTAAAAACATCACGTAGGTGGGAAAACACCAGGTTGTTGAACTATTCCCATTTTGGGTAGTAGATTTGCAGTTTTGTACTGTTACAAATAAATAATATGCATCCTTGTCGTTAAATCTTTGACGTCAGCTATGATTACTCCCTTGGGAGAGAATTTTGGGAGTACACTTACCAGATCAGAGGATGTATGTAGTTTTGCATTTGTTCTATATGGACAATTGCTTTCCGGGAAAACTTGTACTAAAGTAGACATTGCACCAGCAGAGACAGATGGTATCTGTTTCCTCCTTAGTATTTAATGTTGGTTTTTTTTTTTTTTTTTTAACGTTTATTTATTTTTGAGACAGAGAGACAGAGCATGAATGGGGGAGGGTCAGAGAGAGGGAGACACAGAATTGAAACTGGCTCCGGGCTCCGGGCTCTGAGCTGTCAGCACAGGGGCCCGATGCGGGGCTCGAACCCACGGACCGCGAGATCGTGACCTGAGCCGAAGTCGGCGCTCAACCGACTGAGCCACCCAGGCGCCCCAGTATTTAATGTTTATAGTCGTTGATATTTTTTTTTTCGTTGATATTTTAAGTGAAAGGTAGTACCTCACTGGCATCTGAATCTAAATTGGATTCTTTGTGAGAGTGAGCACTTTCCCTGTGTTTATTGGCCACTTTAATGTATTTATTTATTTATTTTATAAATAATGTCCTTTGGCAGTTCTTCTGTGAGCTGTTAGCATTTCTTTTTTTTTTTTTTTTTGAAGATTTGGGAGAGGTTTTATAATGTTAGTTCACCCTTTGTCATGCATACAGGTATTATTTTTCTCTGCTATGTTATTCGCCTCTTAGTTTTGTCGATTGTATGCAATGTGTGTGTCTGTAGGTACACATGTATCTTTCACTTTTATGCTTGTTACAGGTATTCAAGGCATTCTAAATCTGGGAGGATTCCACTTATAATTTAACTCTTAAATCCGTCGGAAGCTGGATTTGGGGACAAGCGTGAACATTAATCTATCTCTTGTTTCCAGAAGATCCCTTTCCCCAGTTGTCTGTGGGAACCTGGTTCTGTCCCTCAGTGACGTGCAATGCCCCCCACCCCCTTATTGTACCTGGTATTCTCAATGCTCTGGTCCTGTTTCTGGAGCATCCAGCGTTTTCCATTGTCAGATGTTGTTGGATTAGAGCAGCTTTGAGCCTTCCTCATTAACCTTTCCAAGATATTTTATACAGAGTTAAAAGTCACTCTGTCTAGGTTAAAAAAAGAAAACCTGCTCCCCGCCCCCCCTCCCTACTGCCGGGAATGAATTCACTGAAAAGAAACGGGGCTTCAAAGCAAAAAAAAAAAAAAAAAAAAAAAAAAAAAAAGAGTAACATGAGTGGGGATGCATTTCCCAAAATAAGACTTTGTACAGTTGTGAAAATTCAGTCAGGCATCTTGCCAAGTATCCTGTGTACCAGCTGAAGAATCCGCAGGGCAGTGAGTCGTAATGAAAAGGGCTATTTTCGTGCTCCCAGGCTCCTGCGGTGAAAGAACTTGTACAGTGTCCAAACCAGATGCATCTTTCTGGTTTCTGGCTTCCGCCGTGTCCTGGTGTGCATGTTTATTCTGGGGGCCGCGGCCTCATGTGAAGTCGGAGCATGCCCCAGGCCTGTGGTCACTAAAGTCTCATCTGCCCTTTCATATCCGGGTGGGAAGCACCGGCCTTGGGGCGGACCCCCAGGCGTTTTCCCATCCGTAAGCCGGTGAGACGATCGCGGGGTTTCCTAAGCCTGAGCCCCTAGAGTTCCTTAAAGGTCCTTCAGGGGTTTTTATAGTCTCCAAAACATGTTATTCCCAACAGCAAATATTATGACCATCTGAAAGAGCCTTTCCTTGCTTATTTTATGCATTTGGGTTCTCCGTGAGATTTTGTTTTGTCCACCCTGGGCACGTTCAGAAGCTCTGACCTGGATCATCTCGGGTCTTTTGTGGTTCTAACGTGACAGCTTGCGTACCTTCTCCTGCTGTTAGCAAACCCAAATGTGGTATGACGTGTTGAGAGTCTGTGTTCCTAGTCAGTAGAGAAGGGAACCCGGGGAACATCCCTTCCCGCCGACTTGAGATTTCATCTAGAATCAGGAATTGAGTCCATTGTTTCCCCTCCCCCCCTCTTTGGGGCCCCAGGCGGCGTTGTGGCTTCGGGGCATGCGCAGCTGTGTGGCCAGGTACGGGGTTCTTCTTTCGCGCATCTTTGTATCACCAGGAGTAGCTTGTGACTGCGGGCTGTGTGCTTTTCTGTCTCAGGCCGGGAACGTGGTGACAGGGGAGATGGTGGAAGAGCTTATTCTTTCTGGAGCAGACATAATCAAAGTGGGCGTCGGACCAGGTAAGGCTTGCTGGGAAGGCCAGCAGAGGCTGTGTGCAGGGCACTGGGATGGGGGGCTTGGGGACACTGGAGATGGCCAGAAGGGAGCCCGTGGGTGACCCCGCCACAAGGGCGAAGCACATTGCTTCTGGAAGTATCCCACCACCTTTGGAAGTTGAGCTTCCAGAAGGTCTTGTAGGAAATGTCACTGGGCTGCCACCGGGGAACGTCCCGAAGGAGCCGGGATGTGGGTTGAACGTGAGGTCCTGGTTTCAGAGTGTTAACGCGGAAGAAGAGGATGCAGATTTCGTTAATGATCCTATATTCCTTGAGGAGGAAGGTGAGGGGGTGAAGAATCATGGGGACGGTTAATGGACATGAACGCCTCCAGTTTATATGAAGGTCTGAGGGACTCCAGACCTTGCACATAGTAGGCATGCAGCTCTGAGGCCACATTTGAACTTGACCCATGGCCCGGCCAGTTACTACTCCCGGCTCCTCACCTGATACATAATGCATTTTGGATTTTGCCCATATTCTCTTAGGCATTTTCTCCTAGAACCACCCATTGGCATCTTGAGTGGAGGAACAAGGCAGAGCCTTTCTGTCCTTCTATTGGGTGGCGCCATTTTCTCTTGGGGCCAGTTGGTGTTCACCTTCCCCTTTGGCTATGCATGAACATGAACTTTCATGTTTTCATATTCTTCCTTGCACATCCCTTCCTAAACAAACACTAACATTGGAGAGAAAGAAAGAAGATATACATTTTCAGCTGGGAATAAAAAATAGCAAAGATTTTTTTAAAAATATCACCCATTCAAACAAACACTACCCAAAAAGGAAACAAACCATAAAGCAATGCGAGAAGAGTGTGGGAACTCACAGAAGACATCGTTGGGTTGTGACTTGGCACAGTTACAGCCTTGCGGGAACAGGATGTGTATGAAGAGTCTCGTAGGCTCATCAAAGAACTTGAGTGTTTAACGTACAGGAAAATGGTCAACATTTGATGGTGCCACACAAGCCAATTAACAACGTCTTCTGAGCAAGAGGAAAGCACCTTTGGTCTTTACTGAGTGTTGGCCATTGAAAAGTCAAGGAGAGGATAAGACCCAGTTCTTACTTATAAGGAGCTCCCCACTTAGGATGTCATAGACTGGGCTAATGATAGAATTGGGTCCCAGTAGCCCAGGGCACTCACCAGTCACCTGCTTAATCAGAAGTACGTATTCCCGGATGTGTGCTAGCCGCCATTGTGCTGGGCAGGTGCTGTCCAGGATATGAAGGTGTGTGAGAAGTCCACTCGGCTCTCAAAGAGCCTTTTTTGATGTAATCTTGAGCGTTCAGCTACACTTGCTTCCTTCATGCACATCCTCTGTGTATACATGCTGTTTCCCCAGAAGATTTATTGTCTTTCCGTTATCCCTGTGTGGGCCGCCCTCCCCGCCCTCCCAGCCCTGGCAGGGCTGTCTATAAAAGCAGAAAGGACTCTCTGAACAGAGTAGGGAGCTTTTCCAGAATGGCTTCTTTAAATTCGTTGCAGATGATTGTTCAATTTCGTGAATTCTTTAGCGTAAAAACACTGGGTTTTCTCTAAGCGAATGACAGCATTAACAATGAGCACCCTGGCCCTGTACCTGGGAGGAGAAACATGTATCCAGCTTCTCCTTTTGACCTGAGCATTAATCAAGACCATTCCCACGCCTTGTTTGATGGCCATTTCCAAGAAAGGTGATCGGCCTACCCTCTGTAGGTCTCTCACATGGGCGGAGCTCTGGGCCCCTGCAGCACGTCCCTGCCTTCCTGCAAGGATCTAGCAGTGGAGCGGGAGAGAAGGCGAGAAGCCAGTTATGAAGCAGAAATTATGAAATGAATTCTGCCTTGCACAATGCAGGGCTGGTAGCTGGGGCAGCGTGTGCCTGGTGGGGAGACGAGCTCACTGGCTGTGGGATTGCGGCAGCACCTGTTGTAAGGATAGACGTCAAGGGATGTATTCTGCCCTGCGGCTGGATGGGTGCAGGAGGAAAGGGGGACCCCCCGCGCCTCTGGTTTTCTTGCTGAATCCAGTCCTGGAAGTATAAACACAGTTCTCTGTCTGATCCTGTCCTTGAGGATGCCGGGAGAGATTTGGGGGGGGGGGGCGTGCATGAAGGCACTGGTGGTGGTGGAGAGTCAAGACAGGAGGAAGGCGTTCTAGGCACCTTGTCCCCAAGCGTGACAGCAGTGGAGTTCAAGCCCCGTCCACTGAGCTGTGAAGCATGCGGGTGACTCATCTATCTGAAGTTCACGCATTCTTTCGGCGACTATTTATAGCCCCCTTGCTATGTACAAGGCTCTGTTCTCAGCGCTGGATCTGCAACAACGAATGTCCATGGAGCTTACCGTCCAGCAGAGAAAACAGATCCCCTGCATTCTTACACAAATCATTATGTAAATGCTTCTTGTGAAGCGAGTGCCCTGTCAGAACAACAACTCCCCTGAGGTGGTGACATTTAAGATGAAGCCTGAAAGATGAGAAGGGCTGGCAGGACCGGGGGCTTGGTTCACAGGGAGTGCTGGACAGAGGGAACATCGAGTACAGAGGATCCCCGAGGTGGGGAGAAACTCGTTCTGCCGGAGAGGCTGGAAGGCCGGCGTGGCCGCCGTGTGGGGAGCAGGAGGGACGGAGAGGTGGCAGGGGAGGGCGGCAGGTGGACATTCGGGAGTTCAGTCCGGGCGATCTTGGGGTGTAGGGGGTGCTAAGTTGTTGGGAGGGAGGGACGGGACTTGAGCAGGGGTACGTGTGCTTGAGATGGTGGTGCTCTTGGCATGACTCGGCCTGGACGTAGCTGGATAATACCCGGCTGACCGGTCAGCCAGGACTGGGGTTGACCGTGGGAAAGGCAGAGGGCAGAGGTCAAAGGGGGCAGAGGGCTTCAGGAGGCTTCCTGACACGGAAGCGGACCCCACAGCCCAGGCTGGACGGGGGCTCTGGACAGGGTGGGCCATCGCGGAGCCCAAGAGGCCGGGGCCGGTCGACAGACCTGGGTGGGAGAGGGTGCAGGAATGGGGTGGGTGCGGCTCCCTCTTCTCCAGGGCTGCCTGCTAGCCCCGCGGGCCCCGTGGCATCCCCATTGCACCCTCAGGCTGCCGATTTCGTAGGCGAGGCTGTGAGGCTCGGAGAAGTTAGAGATTGACCAACATTGCAGGTAGAGAGGCCATGGGAGGAGACCGAGGGGTCCCTGGAGGTATACTGTGGCTGCGAGGGGAAGTGAGGGACGTGGGAAGGGACGGACGGAGCGTACACAGGGACGGTCTGTGTGGCCATGCGGTGGGGGTGATGGCACAGGTGAGTGACAGCGACAGGGTGTGGGGAGAGGGCGTCCCGGGCAGCCGCAGTTGACGGCGGTGAGGACCGGAAGGGACGAGGCCAGATGGTGTGGTTCTAACCACCCGCCCCGCCTCCACGGAAAGAAAGTTCACCCCCACCCCCTCCCCGCCGGCACTGCCGGAGTTGGAGGCTCGTTCTTAACCGTCTCTCTTTGGGCCCCGCTTCTCCCACCATCCAGGCTCTGTGTGTACCACTCGCACCAAGACCGGGGTGGGCTACCCCCAACTGAGTGCCGTGATCGAGTGTGCGGACTCCGCCCACGGCCTGAAGGGGCACATCATCTCCGTAAGTGCCCGGCGGGGCGGGGGGGGGGGGGGGGGGGGGGGGGGGGTGGACGTGGGAACACCTCGGGGCTTCGGGGAGGTCCCTGCTCCTTGGCCCTTCACCCACTTGGCATCCCGTGGGCTTGGCAGTGAGCCGGGCACCTTGGTCACAGCGGTGACATCTGGCGGAGACCCAGGCCCTGCTCCCCAGGCACATTAGTCACTACCAACTCAAGGCCGTAGGCAGCAGGATGGGGGCTACGCGGGGAGCTTTGAGAGAACGAGGGGGCCGCAAATTAGTTGGCCACAAAGCACCCCAACCTGGGTGGATCAAACGAGAGTCAAACTCCCCGTCTCCCCGTTGGGGAGGCCAGAGGTCTGAGATCGAGGTATCTGCGGGGTCACGAGGGCCGTGGGGGAGCCTCTGTTCCCGGCCCCTGGAGCTTCTAGTGGTTTCTCGGCTGGTGGCACCACAGCCTCGTGTTCCCGTGGCGTGTACCCCGTGTGCGTGCGTGCGTGTGTCCACGTTTCCCCTTTGTGGGAGGACTCCAGTCGTGTTGGATTAGGGACGCACCCTCCTCCAGGACGACTTCATGTTAGCTAGTCCCACCTGCAGTGCTGTGAAATGCTGCCAGTGACAGGTCACCGGAGTGAGGGCCGATGCAGTGGCTTGGTGGGGGCAGAGGTTACATTTCCGTGGGCTCAGAAAAGACGGGAAGGGGTGAGGGGAGGCAGGGAGCGTGATCTAGCAGCTCTTCCAGGAAGCTCCCGGAAGGACTGCGGCGTGGTGCTCAGCCTCTAAACATCAAGGATGGAGTGAGTGAATGAATGCCGAGTTAAAATCTGTCCTCACCTCAGCCGTGGTTCTACACTACCTTTGCAGCTGTGGTGACTGCCATGCAGACAGTCACAGAGACGGTCCCCTGCTCTTCCCTTCCAGATAAGATGCTCGAGGGGCGCCTGGGTGGCTCAGTCGGTTAAGCGTCCGACATGGGCTCAGGTCATGATCTCGCAGTTTGTGAGTTCGAGCCCCGAGTCTCGCTCTGTGCTGACACTTGCTCAGAGCCTGGAGGCTGCTCCAGATTCTGTCTCCCTTTCCCTCTGCCCCTTCCCCACTCTGTCCCTCAAAAATAAATAAACATTAAAAAAAATTTTAAAAAAAAGATGCTCGGAACAGGACATGTGGGATTTAGTCTGAAAGACAACCACAGCTTCCACTTATGTGGATGTTTTTATAAATACGTGTATATACACACACGTATAAATTTGTACGTGTGTATAAAATAAATATAAACGTATAAAATATATTACGTACTTACATAAAAATATATGTAATATATAATTACTATATAATTAAATATATAATCAAGAATATATAATGTAAATATAAAAATACATGTTCCCTTAGTATACATTCATTACATTATATACAGTTAGGTACATATTCCACTTATGTGCATGTTTTATATATGTAACATGTTTATTTTGCATTTAAGTTTATAAAAATTACATATGTATAATTTTCTTTGCAAATTCTGAATTAGTGGCATGATTTTAGTGGTCCTGTAACACTGTTGACTCTTTTCACGGTTTGGTTGCAAAGCTGGGCTCCCACGTTAAATAATTGACAGGTGATTTAAAAACAACACACAAATGCATCAAACAAATTACATATCCCTGCAGAATGATGTCGTGTTGGTTCCAGCTCAGCACTTCGGCATGTTGATGTTTGATTTCTGGACTTGCTTTGGGGACATAACAATACTCTTTAAAAACCCCTACGTGCATACTCCCTCGTGTCGAGCCTCACCGTGGCAATTGGGTTGCTGTCGCTGTTGCTTCCCCGGAGCTGGGGTCCTGTCCTTACCTTGCAATCCAGTGCAGACTTCCTGTCCTCCTCCTAATTCTTCGTGCAAGTTTTTCATCCATCCGTCCATCCAATCAGCAAGTTTTTATGGAACATCTACTATGTGTTAGAAGCTGGAATAAATGACAGAAGGTTTATTGGTTGCTGACAGTTGTAAGGACCTCCATTCATTACCCCTTCCCTGAGCGCTTGTCCCGGGGCCCAGATGAACACCCGTTCACTGTGACGTAAAGCCCTTTGCTGAATGCAGTGATCCAGCTCCCTGAGATCCTCAAACTGCGTCAGTCTCCAGTATGACGTAGGACAGTGGTCCTTAGGTCCCCACTTTGGCCTTGTTTTGGGCTGGCTACATGAGAGTCACCACAGAAGCTTTCTTAAAAAGATATCCCTGGACCCCATCTTAGCAAATTCGACTCTTCAGAAGCTGGCCACAAAAGCACCATGTGTAATTTACTCATGAATCTCTATTACATGATAATTTTCACCATTAAGAGTCTTCATCAAAATACGGACCCCGGGGGCACCTGGGTGGTCCAGTTAGTCGAGCATCCAGCTTCAGCTCAGGTCATGATCTCACGGGTCATGAGTTCGAGCCCCACATCAGGCTCTGTGCTGACAGCTCAGAGCCCGGAGCCTGCTTCGGGTTCTGTGTCTCCCTCTCTCTCTGCCCTCCCCCACTCGCACTCTGTCTCTCTCTCTCTCTCTCTCTCTCTCAGAAATAAATAAACTTTTATGGACCCCGTATCATATATATTTCTTGAATGGCCACCATTTCCAAGGTCAGTGAATGTCCAATGAATGGTTCTGCTATGAACGTGTTCTGAGTTCCCCATACTTGTGTCCTTCTGGAAACTTCACACCTGCTTAGTTGATGGCTCATTTTTGCTCTGTTTGCACACCAGCCACTGAAAATCAACTTGGGATCTCTTTATACAGCACCACCTCATTGACAGTTCACCTTAGCGATTTTCTCAGTGTAGTGCCCAGACAAGCAGCATCAGTATCAACTGAGAACCTGTTAGAAATTCTCGGACCTGGCTCAGACGTACAGCATCGGCAGCTCTGAAGGGAGGCCCAGGTGTCCGTTTTAAGAAGCCCTCCAGGAAACTGTGATGTGCTCTCAACTTGGAGAACCACTGGTTTCTGTCGTGGAGGCTCAGCTACCCTGCCTTGGGTCAGGTTTTATCGGCCGGTCCCCAGGGAACAGCTTCTCTGACTTTTGTCAGTTAGTGATAGTGACAGCCCAGGCTTGTGGTCCCAGTGCTTCGAGGCTCTCAGTAACGGTGGGAAATTTCTCAGATGGGGTCAGAAGTTCCGTTTGTGGCCAGAAAACCAGGTGAAGTTCACAGACTCACGTGGGATCGGTATCCTTGACCTGAGCTCATTCCTCCTGGCTAGCTGAGTGTCTTGGGGTTCAGCAGCCATTTCTTCCATTGTCCCTTTGATAGGGTTTCACAAGTAGGCTTCTCTTGCTTGCCAGCCATCCCTAAACCCCCTGGAAACCCATCAGACATTTTGGATTTGCTACTCTGTCCGGTTTCCTTCCAGCTGTCTCATTTTACACTTTAGTTGCTGAATTTGCACATCCATGCCGTTGAAATTCAGAAAAGGAAGCCACAGCATGGGGCTCTTAGCAGGCGCTTACACTCAAGAGGCTGGACTTGAATTAGGTTTCTATTTATTATGGCCCACATGGGGTTCTAAGAGGCAGAGAACATAAATTCAGGACACCCCCTGCGCAGGTGAAGATTAAAGTGTGACTGGGTTTTGTCTTGCCACCGTCAGCTAGGGACATCACACAAAAGAGGATTTTAATGGTGGAAACAGACCTAGAGGAAAGAATGGCTATTATTTACTGAGCATCTATTACCTTCCTGGCACAAATCACTTACAATTTCTAATCTTTGGAACAGCCTGGAGAACTAGCTGTTATTGTCACTTGACAGGTGTATTAGAGTTCTCTAGAGAACCAGAACCAATAGGGTGTGCGTGTGTGTGTGTGTGTGTGTGTGGCAAGAGAGGAGGGGGAGGGAGTATTCATTATAAGGAACTGGTTCATGTGATTATGGGGGAGTGAGAAGCCCCAAGATCTACAGGGTGAGTTGCTAAGCCAGGCATCTGGAAAGCTGATGGTCTAGTGATAGTCTGAGTGGGAGTCTGAAGGCCTGAGAACCAGGAAGAGCTGACGGTTTCATTTCAGTTGGGAGTTAAAAGGTAGGAAAAAGCCCCTGTCCCAGTTCAGAGGCAGTCACTCAGGAAAAATCCACTTGAGGAGGGTCAGCCCTTTTGTTCCATTCAAATCTTCAACTGATGAGATGGGGCCCACCCATTTCCTTTACTCCATCTACCAATTGAAATGTTAATCTCATTAAAAAAAAAAAAAAAAAACAACCCTCCTGGGGCCCCTGGGTGGTTCCATCAGTTAAGTGTCTGTCTTTGGCTCAGGTCATGATTTCACAGTTCGTGAGTTCGAGCCCCACATTGGGCTGTCTGCTGTCAGCACAGAGCCTACTTCCAATCCTCTGTCCCCCTCTCTCGCCCACCCCCACCCCACACACTCTTGGATGCTCTCTCTTTCGAAAATAAACACACACACACAAAACAACTCTTCCAGAAACACCCAGACTTTTCTAGGCACTCCGTGGCCCAGTCTAGCTGATTCATAAAGTGAGCCATCAGAACCAGGGGAGGAACTAAAGCCTCGGGATCTTAAGTGACTTGTTCAGCATCACTGCCGGCAATGGCAGAGCCAGCACTCACACAGAGGTCTGTTATCTCCAGTACTCCATCCAATCTTCCCTTGACTATCCCCCGCCCCCTGCCCCACTCAGCTTGGAAAATGAAGGAGGCTCAAGGAGAGTGGAAAAGAAAGACTGGCTGAAGTCACAGAAGATGCAGGGTGGGGACGGGACCCCGTCGGTTTTCCATCCCAGTGCGCGGGGAGACATCACCTTCCTCTGTTCTTCCAGCTAGTCCTTCCCCACACAGCCCCCACGCATGCCTTCCAGTGGGGAGAGGACAGTCCCCGGTGCACTAAGGTTAGAAGGGGAGCTTCGAACAACCACTGAGTTTGCTTTCCCCCCGATAACCCAGCAAACCTGGACTGGTGCTTCACAGGACCTAGAAAGAAGTCCTGGGATTACGTTGACTGGGATCACGGTTGTTTCTTCTAACTCAAGCTCCAGCATTTTCTTTTTCTTTTCTTTTTTTTTTTAATGTTTATTTTTGAGAGAGAGAATGAGTGTGAGCGGGGTGGCAAAGCAGAGAGAGAGGGAGACAGAGGATCTAAAGCAGGCTCTGTGCTGAGCAGAGAGCCCGGTGTGGGGCTCGAACGCACAAACCGCGAGATCATGACCTGAACCAAAATCAAGAGTTGGACGCTTAACCAGCTGAGCCAGCCAGGGGCTCCCCAAAAGCTCCAGCGTTTTAATGAGCACATTTTATGAAGACCGAGAGAGCATGCTTATCAAGACTCAGGAGGCCCTGCATCAGGAAGGGCTGGTAAGGATCCAGATGGTTCGGAGTAGTCCCCAACCCTTTCCTTCTCTGTACTCGGTCACTAGTGCTCACATTCGCCCACGGACCCTCTGCGGAGATGAAAAGATGGGTCAGCAAATCTCCGATAATTTAAATGATTTAATATAGCACTTTAGGAGCAGTTAGACCATTCTTTAGAAAGACCTAAACAGAGTGGGGCACCTGGGTGGCTCAGTCGGTTAAGCATCCGACTCTTGATTTTGGGTCAGGTCGTGATCTGGTTTGTGAGTTTGAGCCCCGCATCAGACTCTGCACTGATGGAGCGGAGCCTGCTTGGGATTCTGTCTCCCTCTCTCTCTCTCTCTGCCCTCCTCTCCCTGCTCGCTCTCTCTCTTTCAAAATAAATAAATAAACATTTAAAAATTAAAAAAGACAAAGACCTAAACAAAGAAATTTCAGGTAATTGAATTTTTTTGACGCCTGAAAAATTCTCCCTCCCCCCCAAACAGGTTTAGCCTAGAAAAAGTGAGAAAATACAGATAAACATGAAGATTATTAGAAGTGCTGTCCTCTAAAGATAACCACCACTGCTCCTGTTCTGATAAGGGTGATTCTAGACGTTTTTAGAGTGTACTCACCCGGGGCTCTAACCTTGTTCCGTTGTTATAGCCGTGTGACCTGGGGCAAGTCACCCAACCTTCCTGAGCCCCCCTCATGCTTCCCTCCACCCACAAAATATCAACTTTACGTTCTTGTGGTGTTTGAATAGAAAAATGAAGTTTGTAGCACCCCCCTGGCCCATGGTAGGTGCTTGATTTGCATTCCCTCTGTATCTTCCTTGCTTCACCAGCCTCCACTTGAGAGAAGAGCAGGGTTTTTTTTTATTTTAATTGTTTTAATGTTAATTTGTTTTTGAGAGACAGAAAGCGCAAGTGGGGTAGGGGCAGAGAGAGAGGGAGACACAATCCAAAGCAAGCTCCAGGCTCCGAGCTGTCAGCACAGAGCCCGACGCGGGGCTCGAACTCACAAACCGCGAGATCATGACCTGAGCCGAAGTCGGACCTTCACCCGACCGAGCCACCCAGGCGCCCCCAGGGAAGAGCAGGTATTTTTAAGAAGAAAAGGTAGGCTGACGCTTCACAGATCAAGTTCCTACCACTCATGTCATGTGATGCTTTTTCTACTAAAATGTAATGTGAACACTCTGGAACAACAAAAACAAGAGGCTCTTCGAACATTGGCACCTTGTTTCTGATAACCTCCCAGCAGCTGTGAATGTTTATAAGTGAAAGCGAATGCGTGTTTTAGATTGTGGAGATTTGCCCCGGCTGCCCTACCTCCCAGGTACATGAAAGGGTGCTTTGAACAACTTTTGCAAGTTACCTGGAAATGATAGCAGGGAGCAGCTTCCTTTGCCCTAAAGCATTATGTGACATTGGATTGCACTGGGTTAAATGCACAGTCTGGCTTGTTTGGGCTGCGTTGTCTCTTTACAAACGGGCCGAACAGAAGATGCCGTAAGTGTGATTTCCTCTCCGTGACACGTCATGGAGCCCTCTTTTTTTCTAAAGAATTTTTTTTAATGTTTATTTATTTTAGAGAGGGAGAGAGAAAGAGGAAATGCACAAGCGGGGTAGGGGCAGAGAGAGAGGGAGACACAGAATCCGAAGCAGGCCCCAGGCTCTGAGCCATCAGCACAGAGCCCGATGCGGGGCTGGAACTCATGGACCGTGAGATCACGACCTGAGCCAAAGTTGGACGCTTCACCGACTGAGCCCCCCAGGCGCCCTCTCAACTGTGGGCATCTTGTCTTGGCCCATCCTGGGAAGAGAAGAGCTCCTTTTTGAGGGTCCCAGTAGCCCAGGGCCTCATCACTAACCACAAAAATGCAGAAGTGTGGGGGCCCCACTCGAGACACCCTGGCAGTCCATGGCGACTCACAAGCAAGTGAGTACAAGACTTGGGGAGTGTGTGTGTGTGTGAGTGTGTGTGTGTGTGTGTGTGTGTGTTGTGCTGTAAGTCAGATAACATCCAGCTTCATGGGAACATGAATTTGTTTACTCTTCTGAGGTCATAAGTTTGAAACCCTGTCATGTGAAACTGGTTTTGATAACGAGATAAAGCACTTAAAAATCGGCAGGACGAGCGAAGGGCATACGGGGGCTTGTACCTTTGATAGAGAAAGTAAACGTGCTGAAGTTTGAAAGCACCGACACGAGGTACAATCCCAAGTCCTGTCACTGTCTTCGCACGGACGGCTTGGCCACGTAACTTCCACAGAGACACTACTTCCGAAATGACCGTTCCTCAGCACCCTGTGGCCCTCTGGGATCAGAGAAGCTGCTCGTGAATACAGGCATACCTTGTTTATTGCACTAAGCTTCGGTGCTCTTCTTAGATACAACGTTTGTTTATTTGTTTTTTTTGTTTTGTTTTGTTTTTACAAATTGAAGGTTTATGGCAACCGCCATTGGGCGAGTATGTTGGCACCATTTTTCCAATGGCATCTGCCTGCTTCGCGTCTCTGTGCCGCGTTTTGATTCATTCTCCCCGGATGTCAAACTTTTTCATTATTATATTTGTGCCTGATCTGTGATCAGCGGTCCCGGCTTGCCGAGAAAGCTCAGGGGATGGTTAGCATTTTTTAGCAATAAAGTACATTTTAATGAAGGTGTGCACCTTTTTTTGAGAATGTAAGGCTGTTGCACCGTTGGTAGACTACAGAGCAGCGTACGCGTAGCTGTTCGACGCGCTGAGAAACCAGAAAATTCACCGGACTTGCTTTGTTGGCATGTTCGCTTTACTGCAGTGGTCTGGAACTCAAAGCAGCAATGTTTCCGAGGTGTGCCTGTAACGGACTTGACTGAGGAAGCATTTGTACTCGGTAAAGATTCTTAAAGAAACAAGACAAGCTTTCCACACCTACCTTTTGCTTCGAACTGCAAAGAAGTAATGAAGCAGAAATGGAGTTCTAGTTCCTAGAGAGACAGGCCTAAAAAGTGGACTTAAAAGAGGGGGGAATTCAGGGGGCGCCTGGGTGGCTCAGTTAAGCGTCCGACTTCTGCTCAGGTCATGATCTTGCGGTTCGTGGGTTCGAGCCCCGCGTCGGGCTCTGTGCTGACAGCTCAGAGCCTGGAGCCTGCTTCAGATTCTGTGTCTCCCTCTCTCTCTGCCCCTCCTCTGCTCACACTGTGTGTGTGTGTGTGTGTGTGTGTCTCAAAAAAAAATAATAAAAATAATACAACATTAAAAAAAAGGGGGTGGGAATTGAGTCACAGAGACACCATGCTGTCTGTTGGAGGCGCTGTTCATGAAGTGGTTCATCTCCGTTCATTAGATGCCCCCCAACTCCGGGGGCGCACACACCTTCCCGCCAGTTGTGACCTAAGGTGGCCCGGGCAGCCTGTGTTTTCTGTGTCCTTCCCAAGGCTGGCGTGACGCCTTTGCGGGCGGGTCCCTCTCAGGGCTTGGCTGTCATGCCAGCCCTCGGCACGGGCCTGCCCCTGCTGCCCCCGGGCCTTTGCTTCTTTGCCTCTCTGTCTGTGGGGTCTGGCTGCAACTCCCGGCCACCCTCGCCGTCCTCCTTGGACTCCTGCATCGAAGAGCAGGCAGCAGCCTGTGTCTGTAGGGACGCGCCTTGGGCTCTGCGTCCTGGAAGCCTCGCACCGCGTTGCTGGTGTGTAAACATAACCCCCGTGGCTGGACCTGCCGGGCGGCCCTAGGTGACCATCCCGCAGGCATTAGCCCCAGGCGTGTGCCCTCTGTGGGTGGCGAGGGGGATCCAGGGTGCATGTTTGATTGTAAGTTAACTGGGCACATTTCATGAAGATGAGCGGGAGGTGCGTGGAGCGGCTGGAATCACGCAGGAGCTAACTCAGTGTCCTTTCCCTGGCTCTTCAAATAATCCCGCTCTTGTCCTAAATAAACCTCACCTCCCGCCAGGCAGGAGGGAAAGGTGACTGCTTGGATGAGCAATGAATTCGGAAGGCCCAGGCCCGGTGTGTTGTGTGAGGGGCTGGCGGGGGGCGAGGTCTCAGAGTGGCTCCTGCCCCGGGCTTCCAGGGCAAGGCAGACCCCGAGGGGGAACACGGTAGGGTTTTGGGGTGGGGGGACGGAAGGTGCAAACGGGAGCAAACTGAGTCAGAACACGGTAACCCGGGAGTGCTGGGTTCGGGCTCTGAGGGTCGCTGTTTCTGGCTGGGGGCTTGCCCTTGGCTGGGGGTGCGCCCGGATATCACCTTCAGATGACCTGACCGAGTCACCCCGGGGGAGGGGACATCCTGGCTGAGCACCCCGCTGACGCCCTCTCCTTGCTTTTTCCTCTTCAAAGGACGGAGGCTGCACTTGTCCAGGAGATGTCGCCAAAGCCTTTGGTAAGGGGACAGGGAGGGAGGGCAGGGAGCTCCCCCAGAGCCTCTGATGGGAATCTGAATGAAGAGGCGGGGCGTGTTGGGGAAATTCTGAGCCTGTGCTGATTTCCTATCCCTGGATTTCGGCCCTGATTGGCCACAGTCCCCATGTGGGCTTGGTTCTGGTTGGTGGCTGAGCAGACCCAGCTGGCATCCTGGGGTATAGACGCGGTGACATCCTTACAAGCCAGGTGTAGAAGGCTCAGGGTGCCTGGGAAGAAGCCAGTATCGGGCCCAGAGTGACCTCAGGGAGGGTCTCCAGGACTGAAGTAGGGGGAATCTTTTGGGAGGGACCAGAGCCCCCCCCCCCCCCCCCCGCCCCCGCCCCAGCACTTTGTCCCCACAGGCCGAGGCGCCTGTTTCCCAGCAGGGGGCAGCCGGGGCCACCTGGCTTTTCCTTGGGAAAGCGGTAGGCAGGCAGTGCCTCCACGTGCCGTGCCCTCCGTTCGCCACTTACCCGTGGCCAACTGCGTCCGTCAGTGAGAGCTGGTTCATCAAGCGTGTTGGTTGTGGAAGGGAACCTAGGGGGCATCTCTGTGTAATCCAGGATGCCTACTTGATAGTTGAGGCCGAGGCCCTGAGAAGTGAGTGACGAGGTCGGGGTCCCACAGGCCGCTGCAGAGCAGGGAGAGTCAGGAGCCCCCCTACACTACTGGGCTCACCCCCGTTAGCCAAAGACGTTTTTGTTACTGATTTTTGCACTCAATGTACTTGCTGCCTGGGTGCTCCGGCTTGGGCTCCCCACACAGAGTAGGAGCTGGCACTCCTGGTCGGTAAGTGACTGGTCGTTAAGAAGATGCCCGGTAGATAACAGTTCCTGGTTTGGGGGATCCCCTCTGGTGGTCAGTGGGAGGCCTGGCCGGATGCTAGTTTTCCTCTGCCCCTTTAAGGTCACGGCAGGAGGGGCCAAGGTTAGGGACCTTGGAGTGAAGGACCTGTAAGCCTTGCCACCAGGTAGAAGGGGCCCGTTGTGTGCGGCTTGTCTGATGCCAGGCCAGGGGGCCAGCCCTGCAGGGCCTGGTTCTCTGAGACGCTGAACAGAAGGCCGCGGCCTGCCTAATGCAGATCCCACAGTCCTCCCGTAAATGCGTCCATGACCCGATGGAAGAGGTCAGGACCACTTTTCAGGGGTTCCTATGCTTGCTGCTCCTCCTTGCCCTTTATCCTAATTACTGAATCCATCTGAACCCTGATGTCGTCGTGTTCTGGATGTAAACCCTCCATAGGCCTCAGAAGTTCATAGTCAGTGGAGAGACTGCACAGCCATCCGGGAACGGGATGGGGAACGGTGAGATTTCTAGTTCTTCCACATACGCCTTTTCCTTTCTTGACAGCTAGTTACTCTAGGTCGACCGTGTGCCGTGCCCTGTGATAAACACTGGAGAGGCAGCTTCAGTGCCATACGTGTGTAGTATTTAGGTTTCTCTTTTTTTTTCTTTTAATTTTTTTTTTAAACATTTATTTATTATTGAGAGACAGGGAGAGACAGAGCATGAGCAGGGGAGGGGCCGAGAGACGGGGAGACACAGAACCCGAAGCAGGTTCCAGGCTCTGAGCTGTCAGCACAGAGCCCGACGCGGGGCTCGAACCCACAGACCGCGAGATCATGACCTGAGCCGAAGTCGGACATTTAACTGACAGAGCCACCCAGGCGCCCCAGGTCTCTCTTCTTAATACCCCGTCTCCAGGGTAGGAGTTTCAGTCTGTTCTGAGGTCTTTCGTGATTGACACAGGCAGAGTGTGAGAGTGCCGATGGCCCAAGGTAGACCAGATGTCTGTTGGGAACACCAGAGGAGTGACTGTGGAGGAGATTAGGCAACACGCTGGAGAAAATGCTGCCCCATTCTCAAGGCTGCTCTGATGACCAGACTTAGACCTCTGCTTGGAAGGTGGTCAAGTTGACCATCAGTTACCATCAAGGATTTTCTAGTGCATTAGCCCCCGATCATCAGTAGTGGGCAGCATTTCTCTCTCTGGGTGTCCAGTGCCCATCTTCACTTCTTAACTTTCTCCAAAAAGGGAGAGGTTGAACTCTCCACTTGATTATCACTAGGAGCAAAGGAAGGGTGAGTTGGAGCGGCACGTAGATCCTTCTAGAGCCGATTTTCTCTGAGCGGTTTTCTCTGAGCTCTTCTCCCTTCTTCTTGTCCTCACTGTTGGGAGTTTAGGGGCCGGAGCCGATTTTGTCATGCTGGGAGGGATGTTTTCGGGCCACACTGAGTGTGCCGGAGAGGTGATTGAGAAGAACGGGCAGAAACTCAAGCTCTTCTACGGGATGAGCTCCGAAACCGCGATGAAGAAACACGCAGGAGGGGTCGCCGAATACAGGTAAAGGGGAAGCGCCAGCGCCCTGCCCTCTGTGGCTGAGGCCTCACATTTACAGAAACAGGACGGAAGCAGGTCTCGAATATCAGTTCTGTTGATACCGATGGGCCGTGGGAGGGAGCTAGAGAACGTACCCTGCTTCTTTCTAAACAGTCCCAGTTTTTATCCAGCCAGCATTTGCTGTGTTGGGGGCCCTCCAAAGGACGTGCAGAGCAGAAGTCTCTTGGCACGGGGGGTGGGAAATGTGACAAGGGGGCGACCAGACTGGGAGGTGACACTCCAGATTTCCAGGGGATGGGCAGGAATGTGTTTGCCCTGTCCTTCCGATTGGGCCTTTGCTCGGCCAGCCCTGTAACTGCCAGTCTCTTGCCTGGAATGAGTTCAGGCTGCAAGCACTGGGCTGAAGAATGGGTTTCCCGTTGCTTGTGAAACAGGTGTGGTGCACGCCGTTGCATGGAGGTCAGGCCTTTCCGGAAGGGTGCCGTGTTTCCCCTGCAGTGGGACCGTCCGCAGCCTCCACGCTCTGATGGTTGACACAGGGGCAGCATTTTTAGCCATTTAATTGTGTCGCTCACCGCAGAAGGCAGGCTGACTCCTGCCTTTTTGTTTTACAAATTCACGATCCCAAGAGATAACCTGGCTATTTTCTGTGTCGCCTCCATTTTACGTGTCTGCATGTGTGTTTTAAGAGCCTTAGGACAGCACATAATCATTGCCTGGCCCTGTTCCATAGAAGCTGCTATTACTTCTCGTTGGCATTAGCCTGATGACAAGTCCCACTAAGCGGACAGGACAGAAGGTCTTGCGTCCATGGAAACTCAAGCCCTCGCTGCTGGACACCCTCCATTTCTTACGTTCAGCCCATACTTGAAAGCTTCTCTCGAGGCTCTGGGATGCAGAGGTGTTGTGGGAGAGTGCGATTGAGCCAGAGGGCAGATCCCAGAACCCCGCTGAGATTCATGGGCGGGCAGGTGGGAGGTGTGGGGGACTCCGCCAGAGTTCCGCGCTTCCGTGGGATCCTGGCGGACTGATGTCCGTTCCCATTCTCTCCAGTCTTTTTCTCCTTTGGAAGAGGAAACTCCGTCACGATGATGTTGCAGCCTAGGGAAGGCAGGGTGGGGAACAGGAACAGGGGACCACGCTTCTACCATCATCCGGGAAACTTGGGTTAGAACAGGAGGACGCTGTCCCTCCCACGTGGTGCCCGATGGGAGAGGTGGCATGGCTCGTGAGGGCGGGCAGGGTGAGGATTACTGCCTCGGTGGCACCCCGGACCTCTGGCCCAGAAGCTTCACGCTTTACCAGCAACCACCCTCCCTACCCAAGGTCCTGTGCGGTGTCTGCTGGGTGCTGGTACGTTAAGCGGAGCCATTGTGGTTCGGCAACAGCTAGATGCTTCGCCTGGAGTACATTTATTGCCCTCTAGCTGTTGCATCCGTTTTGGGTTCCACGGAAAGTAGACAGGGAAGGGCAGACCAGGTTATAGCACACACGGAAGCCAAGGAGCCGAAAGAAAAACCCATCTGTAATTTCAGCAGGGTTTAGGCAAAACGAAAATAGAAGACTCAAGCATATCAAGACTGTTCTGGAAGCCGATTAGACAAGAAAGGGAAGTGCTGAAGGAATTAGAACCTCAATCTGGAGGCAGCCTGGGCCCTGCGGGCTGCATCTGTTTTTTGCCATCTCTCTCTGTCTCTCTGCCTCCCTCCCTCTTTCTTTCTCTTTTTTTCCCTGGCAGTTTACAGTCTTCTCACAAGAATGGTCCCCCTTTGACGTTGTATTTAAGTAAGGTAGAGCTTGTTTATGCCTTGCTGCTTCCTTCCCAGCCATTAACCATTTAGTCCTCACGCTGCCCCTGGGAGACAGATCAAAGTACCTTCGTTTTACGGATGAGAAGACTTGGGCTTCAGCAATAAGTGACTTGCACGAGGTGCCATCACCAGGTAGCAGAGAAGCAACGATGAGAGTCTGGATGGTTTCCAGCAAGCCCCGGGCAGGCCATGGAAATCTCTTGTAAAAAGCAAAATGGCAGTCACTGTGGGCACAGGGGCAGAGATGTTGGTCCCTGGTCACAGAGCGTGGTGATGTGAATCGTCTTGGGAGTGGCCAGTGACGGGCTCCGTGAGCTTGGTGCTCTGAACCAGCCCTGAGGCCAGCTTGGTCTAGTCAGTGGTTTAAGCGGGTAGATTTCATTGCACTTAAGGGTAGCCTTGGATGTGTGGATTTCAGCGCAACAAGAGTTAATGCTGTTTTGAAATCCTAGGTAATGAATTTCTGATTGAGAGATGCTATCTTTTCTAGTTGAAGAGACCAGGAAAGAAGAGTCCACCGTTTGGTTAATTGTCAGAATTTCCAGATTGCCCGAGCCTTAGATGAAGGCTAGAGTTTTGCATAGATTGGAGATTTCCTTCTTGTAATGGCCCTCCAGAAGCAAGTGTGGACTGTATGTCCATGCAGCCTAACAGGGCTTGAGTTGTCCATTTTGTGGATCTTCCTTGACTTACGGGGCTATGTCCTGATAAACCCATCTTAAGGTAAAAATATCGTAAACTGAAACCCATTTAATACACCTAGCCCCTCGGACGTCGTAGCTCAGCCTAGCCCACCTTACGTGTGCTCAGAACACTCACGTTAGCGTTCAGTTGGGTAGAATCTTCTAACACGAGGCCTTTTTAATAATGAAGTGTTGAATGTCTGGTGTCATTTGTCAGATACCCTACTGCAAAACAGTATATACAGGTCGTACGGGTGCAGGGTGGTTGGTCACTGTATTGGGACCGTTCACCCCTCACGATCCCGGGGCTGACGTAGCTGCGGCCATCAGTGGCCTGCATCACAGGTGAGGATTGTACGCACATCACCAGCTCCGGAAAGGATCCAAGTCCGGAATTTGACGTATGGTTTCTGCTGAATGCGCATTGCTTTCGCACCATGGCGGAGTCAAACCGTGGTACGTGGGAGACTGTCTGCATTGATATCTCCTTCACCTCTTAATTGTAGGCAGTTGGCGGGGAGGCTGTTCAAGAGGTAATCCGCCACGTCTGTTCTTCCCCTTGGGCATGTGGGGCTCGGGGTCAACTGGACGCCGGTGTAGGGATTAAGGAGGAGTAGCACGGAGCAGAGTGGAGGCTACTGCCGAGAAGGTCACTTCTTCCAAGGCTGCTGATGAGGACTTTCCTTTTCCAGACGCTCCCGGTGGCCAGCAGTGAGGCTGTGCGTTTCGCATGGGAGGCACGCATTCATCTGAGATGCTGGTGTGGCCGGTCGGCATTTGTAGCAAATGTGGGACTGGGGTCAGAGGGTGTGGCACGGAGCCACCTGAGTGCCTTGGGGGCTGTGTCAAGTGCTAAAGCTGGGAGTAATTACAGCTGGGTTCTTACGGGGGGAGGAAACAACCGATTAGAAAGAAAAGCTTCCTTTTTCTTCCAGAGCTTCCGAGGGCAAGACCGTGGAAGTGCCTTACAAAGGGGATGTAGAAAACACTATTCGGGATATTCTTGGGGGACTGAGGTCCACGTGCACTTACGTGGGGGCCGCCAAACTCAAGGAGCTCAGCAGGAGGGCGACGTTCATCCGGGTGACGCAACAGCACAACACGGTGTTCAGCTAACCTTGAGGATGCGGTGACTTCTGGCTCATGGGAGCTTCCACGCACACCTGCTCTCCCACCTCCTCCTGTGACATCAGAGATTCTGGCTGCTCCTGAATGTTGGACTCCTGCCTCCTGCTCCCCCACCTGCCATCCGGAGGCTTTGGGGCTCCCCTAGTGCCTTCCGGGGGCTCGGAAGCAGGGCGCTGCCCGGGTCTGTGGTCAGAGCCCAGCTGCCTGGAACTCATAACCTCATTGTTCAAATCAACTCCCCTTTTCCTTCCTTCCTTCCTTCCTTCCTTCCTTCCTTCCTTCCTTCCTTCCTTTTTTAAAGAAAAATGGTTTCACTTTAATATAATGCAATTATCTTAAGACTTGGAGTGCTGGAGTTTGCCTTTGCAGGAAGCAGGTTGTCAAGGGAGCTGGGGGTTTTCTACCTACTTCCCATGCTTGGCTCTTAGCAGTCACAGAGGGGAGGTGAAGGGAGGGGAGGGGAGGGGAGGGGAGGGGATGGGAGGGGAGGGCGGCCAGGCCTGTCAGGGTAACCCTCCAACCCTCCTCTGCTTTCGGTTGCTGGAAAAGAACCAAAAGCACCCGACCGGAACTTGGAGACTTGGCTTCGTGCAGCTACTCATGAGGCATGGTGGCACGTTTTCACCACCTGCGTTACACGTGCCTTCTGGGAACAGGTATCTGTCACCATAAGGTCGATGCTGCTTTGAGTGAGGACCCTGTCCCTGTCCCGGTTTTTCATTGCGTTTTGTTTTCCCTTCATCTCCTCCCTCCTCCGTGTCGACCTGTCAGGCTGGCCTCTCTCTTAGATTGTAAGTTATTTTGGAGCTCCGTGGGATGTTTGGTGGAAAGGTCATCCACCAAAACCTGGGCAAGTGGAATCCCGCTGAAAGACCGCAAACACCTTGACCTGTGGCTTCCCGGAAGTCATTGACTTAAATTAGGAGTGAGAATTATTCCCTTCTCGGGGCCATCAATATTCTCAAGAAAGGTATTATTGTAAAGTGGTCAGTTCACTGGTGACAATGCTATTTTCTGGGAGAAAGGACCTGGGCCTTGGAGGAGTGTCCACTATGGCACTTCTTGAAACCGTGAACGTGGATTTGTTAACAGTGGCCACTTCTTTGGAGGCATTGCTTGAGGATTAAGACTGGAAAGTATATGCAGACCAGGATGTTTTACTTTCTTTTCTTTTAAACAAGGTTTAGAGCAGGCGCGAGAGTGCATTTTCCTTTAAACAATTAAGTGACTCTCCTGGAATAGAGAAGGATCACACAGTGCTACCGTGGTAAGGACACCGATGTCCACGGTGACTGACACCATACAAAGAATCCATCGAAACCATAATGTTCCAGGAAACTATCCATCCATTTGTAGTCTTCTAAGAACGCATGTATGGGTTCAGCACCTTCAACACTGTTGTAAAACTTTTCGCCCCTGACTCCATTAGGAATAGTTACTGTACTTGTGGAAACGTGAATTGGCTACACGTTTGAGATGAGGGTCTGGAGGCTGTTTCAACATAGAGCAAGATGTGGGGTTTTGCTGGAGGCACCCCATGTTTTCCGTTTGCTTGTCTGAGGTCTGAGTCCCACACTGTTCCTGTGGAAGATGGTTTCTACTCAAGCTCGTGAGTTTAAGAGATTCTCTGTTGCAATAAGGGAGAGAAGTAAAAGAAGGGAGATCTTAAAAGAAATCCATGCAAAATGTACTAGCGGTAGTAAGGGAACTTTCTGGGCACCCCTTGCTTAGCCTGGGCTCACCCCTGTCCCCCTCTTACATCCGGCTGCGGTGCTACACGCAGAGGGGTCTGGGACGGGGATGCCCATCGACCCAGTATGGGCTGTGGTCTTTGCAGAGGCCTGTGCCTGCCTTATCCATCTTGTGTAAAGATTTTGTACGCTCTCTGCTCTTGGTTTTCACCTGCTGGAGGCAGGTCCCTTGCTGAGCTAGTGTTGAGGGAAGCGAATCACTTGGAAGCAGAGATTTTGCAAAAAGCTCCTCGAAGGCCCCGTCGTGCTTTGCCTTCGTACGTGCATCTCTGCCTCCAGTAGCGCTGGGCCCCGGGGAGCCCCGGATGGGGTATTAGGTGCGGCGCTGGGTGCCCGAGTGCTCAACCGCCGCCCCCAGGCCTTCCGGTGCAGGAGTGGGTGCCGGAAGGTGTCCGCGAGTGAGACGCCGTGCACCAGGGGCCGTTCCTGCTATGCATCTGGTGGTTTCGAGGCCCGTCCCATTGCCGGACGTGAAACCGCTTTTCCCCTCGTGTGAACATTTGAGCCAAGTCTGTAGCCACTGGGCCCCAACCTCTCAGAACCGTAAGCATCGAGTATTACATCAGCGGGGAAGGCGGTGACTCAGGCTGCTTTCCCTAGACTTGCCCGTAGCACGTGGCACGTCCGTCCAGACCGCCCTGGAGGGAGGGGCAGGACCCACCCCCTCGTGGGCTGCAAGGTCCCCCGGATCCACCCCCCCCCCCCACCCCCCCACCCCGGTGCCGTGCATACTCTTTTCAGCACTAATGCTCACAGCTCATCGGGGCCTCAATGCCAAGTCTCCAGAGGAGAGTCTTGGCGAGCTCCCCGCCCCCAAACATCTAACCAGGAAGACAGCAAGAGGAAAGGGGTTACCCGCTCCTCCCTGGGCTCAGTGAGAACCCTGAATTTAGCACTGAGAACTCCCTTCCGTCTCTGCAGAAGGATTTGATAGCCACACGTGCAGATGAGGGGCGGGGGGGGGGGGGGGGCGCCGCCGCGGGCATGGGTCTCCGGGGAATTAGTTTCTGGGGTAACTAAGCCGCATCTCCCTGAGAGTGGACACAGGGGAAACCTACCGAGCAGCGCTCTTGAGACAAATGGGGGCTCCTTTTCCGCATGTCAGGAGGTCCCCCTGGCTTGCTGAGTTTTTTTAACAGGCATGAGCTCAAGGAAATCCGAAGGAACTTTCCACCTTGGGACCACTAACCAGTGTGTAGCAACATTGTTCCAGAACGTATGGATAAGGCCACTGGAGTCCCGTGAAGCTGCCAAATGCTGTCTAGAAACAAAGATCTCTTGTAAACAGCATTGTTCAGCTAGGAGGAAATAAACGTGAACTGAATAAGCCCAAAGCGGGTGTTGAAACGTGCCTTTTATCTCAGGCTCTCATCTCCTGCGTGGCCAAGCCTTCCTCCCCACCTCCCCGAAAAGCATTCCTAGGAAAGGCAATGCCTTGCATCCACTCCCCACTGCCACGGGACTCGGCGATCACCGCGGGGCTGATCTGGCGAGGGGGCGGGGGTTACCATTCTTTTCTCAACCTTGTCTTGAAACACCTGACAGAGGCAAGGACACACATTTGCAATTGGCACTGTTATTTTATTAGTACGAGTATACTGAAACAATAAACTTGTACTGGTATACAGACAATTTGTTTAAAACAATTTTGTTCAAATTTTGAATCAAACATTGTTTTCTTATAATAATGAAATAATTTCTACCTAGAAAACCTGCAAGCACCATCAAAGAAAGGGACCATAAAATTCAATAAACAGACTCGAGTGTATCCTACAAATAGACACACCACGATTAGAAAATAGAATATGAATTCTTCCATTTTTTTTTTAATATTTGTTTTAAAAAAGCTAGTGCAAGTACAATATTTTACACTGGAATTACAGAGAGTATGCACGCATATGGAAAAAAGTTCTGTCACAATAAAAGCTCTTAACTATGTATGCACTTAAAAGTTTTCTTTTCAGTAAGGTGCAAAACATTCCTTCCCTAGTTCTCCTCTGTACTGGCCGTGTCAGTCTGATATTGCCCCAAAGTTCTGGTGTCTCTTTTCCCTTGGCCGGTGGGAGGCATACGATTGGAAGTTTGGTGGGTAATGATCTGATAGTAAAACAGTGGTACGAATCTCAGAGATGGCTCCGGGGCCAGGGCCCCACTGGCCAGAAGTTAGGACTGTCTTAAACCAAGGCCACCACGGATACTGGCAGGGCTCTCCCGAGACCTCCATTCACTTGACCCTACATGGGTTTACAGGTGAACACCGAGCCGGAAGAAACCACCCCAGAAGGGCAGTATTCGCGGGACCGAATGTATAGGTGTCAAACTAAATGTTCACGGACTGAACAGTTTACCCCATTCCTGGACCAGATAATGAGAGCAGTGGTTCCTGGAAGAACCAGAGGAAACGTACATGCCCAGCTTCTTGATAACGGCCGTGTAAAGACACAGCTCTAAGCCAGCGTCAGTCACGTCAGACTTGATATTCCCGGAGGACGGTGTATTAGCCCGGCAAGGAATGCTGTAAGCAGCACTTCCAACGCAAACCTTCAGACTGGCCATGGAAAAGGAGACCGGCTCGTTGGCCATCCAGACAGCAAACAAAACTAAAGGGGAAGAAAACTTGGGTGAAGTCTCCGATTATCTGCAGTGGAAGACTCAAGTCCTTTCGGATAAGAAAAGTGACGGAAATTCTTAGAGACTGTTGCTGTGTTGATTCTACCTATTGGCCAAATGCACTTAATCTTAATACAGCTGAACCATTTGTACGCAAGTCACGAAGGACGTGAAAAACTGAAGCCGCTGTTCCCTCCCGCCATCGTACAGGTGAATGTCAGCTACCAGAAACGTTGCATTGAATGGTAAGGGAGGGGCTGAGATTCTGAATTTAAGAACTGTAGGTGGGTTTGTTCAATGTCCCCACAGCTGTCCAGTTTCTGCTGGCTGCTTTGTGTCTGGGACAGAACAGGACTCTTCTGAGAAGTTGTTCCGTGTTTTACTGGGTATTTTGGCCTCAAGATTAAAGAAAAAAACCCCCAAATTAAAGTAAAATGAAGCATTGCAATTGAAATTCTTGTTTGTACCCCCCATTTAAATGAGGTGCGGGGGGGGGGTGGAGAAAGAAGGCTGAACTTTTCTTTTTTTTTCTTTTTTTTTTTTTGTCCTCATAATGAGTTCTGTTTTACTGGTAGCTAGGATCCCTTGTTACAAACACTTCTTGTTCAGGATTATATTCTTTGGGTTTATTGAAACAGGAAGTGCTGACAATGTGAAACAAGATCTCTGAAGAAAAAGGAGCTGCAATGGCTTGAGAGTTTAAACCAAGAAAGGAGCTCAGAGAAGTACTTTCAGCACAGGAATGAACAGTATTCTCAAATTTCAGAATACAGAGTTGCCCTCCCTCCGAAGAGGGCTCTATGTAACAAAAACATAAAGGAAGCGTAGGTATAGTTTAAGAGCCTTTTACCTAGTAATTCTTCCAGGCCATAACCACACAAGTCTGATAATTTTAGACATGACAAATTTCTATATACAAAAAAAAAAAAAAAAAAAAAAACCAACATGTAACTTTCAACCTTTATGCTTTTTTTCTGTTTTTACAAACAAGGTATGAAACTCATTGTTTCAACAGATCCATGTCTTTCGAACACTGAATGAATGAATCATTTCGACATTCATTTTTCTTTTGTGCAATTTTTGAAAACATTACCTGTACTCCTCAAAGTGAGTGCTTCAAAATTTTTTCTTCTTCAGCTTCTCAAATTAGGTGTACATTTAAAAAAAAAAGAGAGAGAGAGAGAGAGAGAGAAAGAAAGAAAGAAAAAATTCCCACAAGGTATAGTGCTACAAGAAAAGATCCTATCCGTAAGGTAACGTTATTTGAAGCGAGGTCATCTATGTAAAAGAAATCTCAGCTCCGGAGTGGAGGTGTGCAAATTCTTTGGAGTTTCCCTATCAACAGAAACACAACACTGTCCGCGGAAAAGAGAGGAAACCAACCCAACACAATAGCATATGCATGTGCTTTATAAAAAAGTATATTTTCTGTATAGTTATTACTTGATGTGTTCCTAAATTCTCTATTTCAGAAAATCTGGGTTAAAAACACAAAGGTGGAAGCAAAGGCCCCCACTCCACTTTAAAAAATAAAAAGCGTAATTTCCTTTCCTTTTATATCACCGCTGAAGGCGCCGGATTGGGCCACGAGACTGCGGGCCCTTCTTCCACCTGGAATCATCATGGGTGACTAGGAAATAGAAATGCAAAGGGTTCTGGGAGAGAACAGACCAGTTTGTTGAGCTGCGTGCGGTTCACGAAACAGTAGCCATGACAACCAACACGGCTCACAAAGCCTGGCCTCCTGTCCAAGAACTCTGCTGTTTCTCCCACATCTGAAATACATGGCATTAGTGTCTTCAAAAGCATTTTGAGATTTTTTTTTTCCTCTATGAAAGAAATAGGTTTCCTTAGTAGTCACAGATGTTAAAGGGTATTGTCAATTGTTTCCTTAAAAAACAGACAAAAAAAAAAAATTCCAAAGCTACAACAACAAAAATAAATTTTGGCAACACATTTCAGTAAAGATCAAACTATGTGCAAAGAGTAAATTGTATGATTACTAGGAGCTACTGTTCATCTTGAACATGCAGCATTATATTGCAATCTATGCAGTATCTAAGGAGTAATCCACAAGATGCAGGAAATCCAAACATTCCTTGAAATTGTACAAGCCTCCTCCACAGCAAAGTGCTGCTTCTGGACACGTCAGTGTACCACACACACACCAGCCCCGTCCCTGAGTAAGAGGTGAGAAAGGTTCCGCAGAGTTCCTTGTAGGGGAAAAGGGGGTGCTGCCACTTCCTGGTGGGGGGAAAACCCAACACACTCACCTAACAGAAAACATAGCGGGTCACAATTCAGACTTAGAAATGGGATCCACGGCAACGAAAAAAAAAAAAAAATCCAATCCTCCCACGCCCAACTGGGTTGAGTTGGGCAAAACAAAACAAAACAAAAAATTGACCAACATCGAAAATGATTCTGAAAGTCCCAACAAAAATGCAATTTGGATTTCCACTTTAAAAGGTTTGAGGTAAGTGGCATCCATCTTTTATCTCCCCCCGCCCCCGCAATGTGGCCCAAACAAACTGAAATAATTCTTACGTTAAACATTCTAAGGAACAGTCCTTTAATGTATTTAGAAATCCCTAGAAAGAGAGGTTCTTGATTGTTGGTTTCTTTTTTTTTTTTTTTTTTCTTTTCGCCCTGACTGATTTCTTGGTGATTGTGTTCCACTGTAAACGCAAAAGGCCTGCTGTTATTAGTTTAGAAATGGAAAACAGGAAAGAAAGAACTGGAGATGGTTGTCAGTAGATATTGCCAAGCGGACATAGTACAGAGGCACATGGCTGATCCTTGTGAGCTGCACGGCACTGAAGAATTTCTATGCTTCTCATTGTCATGTTTGCTACACAGGAGCTGGCCGATGTCTGCCAACAAGAGGAGGTTCCCTGTCCTTGGGATGTTCTTCCTATTTGAAGGGAAAGCTGCCACTAAGGAGTGGTGACCATTGCTCAAAGGGGCCCCTCCATGGCCACTGGCTGGCTGCATGTTCAGAGCGCACACACACACATCGGGCCACGCTTCCCACCCGTGCTCTGAGGCACAGCTCAAAGTCTCCAGGACACAGACCGGAGGAGGGACCCACCTGCTCTGGAAAACACCTTGGAGAACGGGTGGATCTTGGTTCTCTTTGCTCCACGGTGTGCCTTAGAAATGAATCTACCTGCTTCCTCCCCACACTGCGCGTTCACTATTCTTCACGGTGACAGAGGGACTCGGGCTGGTCCCCTAGCCTTCCTTTACTGGCTCTTTCTGCAACAGGGTGACATACACATGGGGCTCCTGAAAGCTCCCCTCCCCAGCACTCAGCATCCGTGGTGGGGAGCTCACGGCGGGAGCTGCTCTCCTTCCCGGTTCCTTCCCTCCAGCCCTTCTCTGGCCAGAATGGGGAAGACGGGCTGGATGGGGAATGGGCTTTAACTAGAGCACCCTGGTCGGACCTGTTGGCACGGGAAGTGTTGCACACACCAAAAAAGCCAGAGCGTGAAATGGGATGATGTTTAGAAAGAACCAATTATTTAAGAATTCCTATACCTGAAATAGAAGCACAAAAATTACGATGATGTTCCTATTGCTCCGAACCGTGTCTGTTTTCCCATTTTTAGTGTTGGTGTTGAGGATCCAGTTAGCACAGTACTGGAAGTTGCGTCGAAAGGCGGTGATGCGTGTTTCTGCGTCCGCGTGAGTTTCTGTGAATAGTGCTATTGAGGAGGACGAAGTGTATATGGCAGCCCCATATTCCTCTTACCATTAAAGGTTACAAAACAAAAAAGAAAAACGAAACCTAAAATTGCAAGTGCCCTGAGCAGAATATATGGAAGATTAAGCAAGGTCTCTGAGCAGAAACTTTAAAAACAAAAACAAAAACCAGCTCTAAACAAGCAGTATGACCGCAAGAATGGGCTCGCCCAGCTCTCTGCTAGCATGCTGAGAGGCTCATGAAATCCAAAGAAAGTTCTAGCTATTCTAAACCTATGCAAATGTTTTTGGTACACCCCAGAAAATGGTTTATAAATATCATTAAGTTCTTGTAAGAGCTAAATGTAATGAGATACTAGATAGCCAAAATGTGGGTTATTAGAAATTATTTTTTTAATTTGTAAAATGGAAGAAGTACTACTTTCAGCAGTAAGAGAAAGATCTGATGAAGTATTTGTTCAGATAAGTTGCAGCCACTCCAAGTGAGAATATTTAAAAATTTCTCGTTACTTATAAAACCTTATTATTGTAATTTTTTTAAAGCACTTTAAGACACACGCCCAAAACCCACAAACAATATTTCAGGTCTCTGGGGATGAAAGGCTTAAACTGTAAAATACCCTTTCTGGGTTTGTACCAAACATTGAATCTCGATTTGATTTCAGATGGAAAAAAAAAAAAAAAAAAAGTCATTCTGAAAATAACATTAATAACAACAATAAAGTAATTTAAAAAAAACTTGCTCACATATATAAATGTCTTTATGGAAAACTCTCTCAACGAGTCTGAAGAAAATTCTCAGAGTTGTCCTGCTAAGACCTGTTTTTTTTTTTGTTTGTTTTTGTTTTTTTGTGTTTTTTTTGGTTTTTTTTGGTTTTTTTTTTTGTGACAGATGTAGAAAGACCAAAATGAATTCTGAAAGGAACATAACCTTATAAAATGGCCTAGAGTTTAGGCAGGTTAGAAAGTAATTTTGCTACATTTATTTATGCTCGTTCAGTCCCTCAAACCTTTCCCACAATGTTATTGGATAAAAACTGCAGGAATATCACACAAATTATAAACTCAAGATGTGCAAATCGCAAGGTTTTTTAAAAGTTCATCTTACAAAGAAAAACACTGGACAAAAATGAGTATTCTTTTTTCCATCCCTTTTCTCTCAGTTTCTCTGCCAGCTCTGCATATATGCCTTCACTTCTTTCTCAAACATCAAAGTGAAAAGTACATCCTGTCAGGCTGTACTTGGGGGTCATTCATTGTCACATACTAGTTCATAATTCACATTCATCCCTTTAAACCACATTGAAACTTCCAATATCTTGCTCGTGAGAAACTCTGCAGACCTGAAATGTAGTTACAGTGTTGAAAAAAAAAAAAAAAAAAAAAAAAAAGAAAGCAACTTATATATTTTTTTTGTTTTGTTTTGTTTTTTCTTCCCAAAGAGTTTAAAGGGAGATACAGTACTTGTTGAATGATAGACCAAGATGCTTGGTAATAAAGTGTGAACAGCATTTTAAGTGCTTAGAGATAGTAATATATATATGCTCATCTTCAAAATCTAATTCCTCACGTCACACTGGAATCTGAAAAAAAGTGGCACCCGTGGCACCCGAGTTGTCCATAGTCATGAACTATAAACAGTACTAGAGTTAAAAGACCAGATTTTGCAAACCCAATGAGGAGCGCTTCCGCGGCTCTCCGCAGGGCGGTTTGAGCGAAGTCAATGTGATAACCTGATTGGTTTTCCTAACACTGCACAGAATCCAGAGTGGGCGGTCCGCTCCCCCGCAGCGCCCCGCCCCCGCCCCCGCCCCCCGCCGCGCGGAGCGCCAAGCTGCGCTGCCCACCGTGACACCCGGGCGACATCACTGCACTTGGTAAAGCAGAAACGAAATCCCACGTGTGGCAGTTGCTCTAAAAAAATATCAGTGCAGTCAGGCCCCATAGGGGGAAATATATCTCTATAGGATTAAAAGTTGCTTTTATTGTAAAATATGTTGGAGGGGAAAAAAAAAAAAAAGGTCCTTTTACACGGTTGGCTTTCCGTCTGCTGTCGGACGCCTCTCTAGCAGGCCCTGCACCCGGGTTCCTGATGTTTGCTTTGCACGTGAGGCCCTCGCCAGGACCCTGCCCTGCTGGCGGGACCTCCAGGCCCGTGCCAGAGAGAGGGAAGCAGAGGGAGGCAGAGGGAAGGAGACACCCTCCACCCCCGCCTTGCACCCGCGCCCCCCAAGTGCACGCCCACACGCCCCCTTCCTCCCCTCCCCGGCAGCTCCCTGCCCGCAGAACCTGCACAGGAAACCGGCGGAAGTCAGCGCCCGGGCCGCGGCTTCCTCGCAGCTGGAAAAGGCAGGTGCTCGGAAGCCACGTTCCTTTCTCCCAGGACGCCCGGAGCCTGCGCGGGCCCTGCCCTTCCCCCCTCCCCCCACCTGCCGCTGTCACTCCTGGAAAAGCACGTGCCCCGGTCTCCTGCTGCAACACCAGCTGTAACTCTAATGACAAGGTTATAACAGAAACCTAAAGAGGGTAACATGTAAATACTGTGTTATTTAGCCTACAGTACAGTAATCTGGATACAAATGAGAAGGGAGAGCCGAATTTCCTTTCCCCACGCTGCCTCTACTTGCCTACGTTAGACCGGCCTTCGATGCAAATCTTAACCTCCTGAGGGATTAGAGAAGGTTTAGGAAGAGTCAAAGGTGGCTCGTCTTCCGACTTCTCCAGTTTGCGGGTCTCGGGCGCCGACCACCTCCTCTTCCTGGTTGCCGTGGGCTTGCTGGGTTCGATTTTGGTGAGCAGGGACGCTGCAGGCAATGCTATTTTTTCTGGAAACTTGAGTTCGCCGTTCTCGGACAGCATCGGGGCGCTTCCCTGGTTGATGCCGTTCTCCTGCTCGGTGTACCTGTGTCTGCTGCCCGCCAGGCTGTCCGTCTTTGAATGCTTCAGCAGGACGCTGGCCGGATCCACGGGCGGGCCCTTTTTAACAGAGCCGTTCTTCAGGTTCTTGAGGGTCAGTGAGATGCAGACATCCCCAACAGAGAGTTTGGAACACGGCAGATCAAAGAGCTGGCTGGTTCTCTCTGGACAGCAGGATGACCATCCCTGTCCAAACACAAAAAAAGGGTACTCTACCAAAACCTCCACGCTGACCTGCGGAGACAGTGAGAGACAGAGAGCAAAGAAGAAGGAAACAAATGAAGACATTTTAGTCTTGTTTTTAGTTCATACACGCCCACGTGCCTAAGCCAAAGGGGGGCGGGGGAGGGAATAAGACTGTTCCACGATCCTCATCCGCCAACACACGCAAATGAGGCCCTTAATTTTTTCCTGTACCTGTATTTACCATATATAGGTGCTGGGTAGAAGCCAGTAAAAAAAAAAAAAAAAAAAAGTCCATTTAGTGTTGACAGTATCATTTTACTGAGTATCAGCTCTATAGCTGGCCTCCCTTAAAACAAATGGATCGGCCCTCAAGGGCAATGGAACAGGTGCTCAGTGTTCAGCCCTGGAGCACAAGATACAGTCTTGCACTTTATCCGCTCACTGGGCAAATGCCATTCTCACGTACGACAGAGCTGATTAGGAATCAGAATGAGGCTGTATGTAAGGTCCACCAGGCAGCACTTACCTGTTTATATCACTGTATCCCTGGCCCCTAAAAGGAGACCTGGTGTATGGCTGATGCTTAATAAATATTTATCGGATAAATGAGCCTTGTACTCAAAACCCGGGGAGAGCAGAGCCGGTGAAGGCTGGAGGAAACAGGCAGGGCTTCCCCGTTTTCCTGGGACCCCGAAGGCTGGGCAGCGTTTCGAGAGGATTGAGGGGTGGGCAGTGTTGGGGAGAGGGTAAACTGGGCAGAGAGAGCAAGTACTTGGCCCGTCCAAGGTCAAGTTCCAGGTACTCAAATCAGGCTGTGCATTGGTTTGAAAACCACTCCCCAAAATGGGGGGCGCTCACTCTCCTCCCAAAAGCTGCTGTTTTCTCTGCCACCGTGTGCTATGCACGCACTATGCCAAGTAAATAAGCTGAAAACGTCCTGGTCCCAGAGTAGTTCACAATCAAGCAGGCAGAAGAGGTCCATGAACGGAGTAACTGCCAATCAATGTGGCGAGTGGGGTGATAATACTTTACTACAATATTAAGTTGTTGGAGGGCAGAGGAAAGGCATAGACCGGTTTGAAGAAGAGGTGATTAAGGAAGTCTAATACACTGTGCTGAGTTTTAAGAAATAATCAGGGTGGAGTACAGGTGTGGATGCAAGGAGAAGACGTTCCTGGAAGTGAAGATACATGAACAAAAGGCAAAGAGACAGCGGGTGTAGGGGTTTGCAAACTGTCCAGTGAAGGTCTTACTGTTGCCATTAAGTAAGGCTGAAATGCACTTGAGGTTCTAAAAGTTTAATTTTCCTAGAAATTTATGTTCTTCAACTTTATGCTACACAAAAAAGAAAGAAAACCCATAAAGTCGTTTTAAAGAGGCAATTTTCAGTGGCTTTTCTAGAAGTAGCAGCATAGGTAATTCGGACCAATCTTCTTTCTTGCTGAGGACAACCAAATACTCTGAACAAAACCCAAGTAAACAAAAACTAAGGGCAAAATGTAAAAAAACGATTTCTTATGGCACTAGACAGAAAATAAGGTAGTGAAAAGTCACCGGGGAAGGTTCAGGGAAAGGGTAACAGTCTAGAGATTTAAACCTGGTGTTTAGGGCTATTTTCCTCCAAGGGCATTTGCACATTCCAGACTGGAGTAGTTTCAAAACCAAGTGGTCTGGACTTTTGGTAATCTCAAGAGCATGGTGGGGGTGGGGAGGAGAAGGGAATGAAATTCAGGGTACCCTTCAGGTATATCAAGGGGAGGATGCTCTCTGGTGAGCTCCACTCTTTTGGGCTGTGACTCCAAAGTGCTCTACACTCTAGAAGTGAGGTGAGCCAGAAGCAGACAGGCCTTCTCAAAGTCTGAAGCTCAGATTTTAATCATCCTAGCCCCTAAAATCAGGTAAGGTCTGAATTGTTTCCAAGTAAAAATAATTATTTGCAATTATTTCCAAGTAAAAGAAAGACATTCAATTAAAAAAGAGGGATGAGGTCCACGAATAGACCAGAGGACGTGAATAAAAAACCAGTAGAAACAACAGATAATAGAAACAGACCCTCGGGGGCTTCTGATGTAGGGTCATCAGATACGCAGACATTAAAATGACCTAGACTCAGGTCGTGATCTCACCATTTGTGAGTTTGAGCCCTGCATCGGGCTCTGCGCTGACAGTGGGGGCTGCTTAGGATTCTGTCTCCTTCTCTCTGCCCCTCCCTCCTCAAAAATAAATAAGCATTTTTTAAAAGGACTTAAAAAAAGGGGGGGTCCTGGGTGGTTCAGTCGGCATCATGATCTCACAGGTTTGTGAGATTGAGCCCTGCATCTGGTTCTGCACTGACAGCGTGAAGCCTGATTGGGATTCTCTCTCTCCCTCTCTCTCTCTGCTCCTCCCCTGCTCATGGACACACACTCTCTCTCTCTCTCTCAAAAATAAACTTCAAAAAATATTAAAAAAAATAACCTATGCTTATAGTATTTAAGGAGATTAAAGACAAGCTTGAGGATTTTGGTAGAGATCTAGAACCTGTGTTCCAAAGATCCATGGAAACTCCAGAATGAAGAAACATATATTCACTAACATCAAAAACGCAATGAATTTTACAACAGAATAAATGTGGCTGATGACAGAACTAATGAACTGGATTCCTGAATTTGAGCTTCGGAAGAAACCATGCAGAATGAGACACAGAGACACAAAGATCCCTGAGACTCCGAAGACACACTGAGAAGACCCAACAGACAAATAAGTTGCATTCCACCTGGAGGAGAGAGAGATCACGGGGCAGAAGTGACATTTTTTAGGAGATAACTGCTAAAAATTTTCCAAAATTGGTATGAGACGACAATCCACAGATTCAAGAAGGTCTAACCCCTAAGTAGGAAAAATATTTTTATTTTTGTAAATTATTTTCATGTTTATTTATTTTTGGGTGAGAGAGGGAGACAGAGTGCAAACAGGGAAGGGGCAGAGAGAGAGGGAGGCACAGGATCGGAAGCAGGCTCCAGGCTCTGCGCTGTCAGTACAGAGCCCGATGCGGAGCTTGAACCCACAGACCATGAGATCATGACCTGAGCCGAAGTCTGACGCTTAACCAACTGAGCCCCCAGGCTCCCCAAGGGACTATTTTAAGTATCATGTTCCTTCTTATCTGTATCAAAACTCACATTCAACGATGAGTTCTGGGTTGCAGAAGAGGATTTATTTTTCCCACTTGTCTAAGTCTTTGTCTATGAGCTAAGCAAGCCCAACATCAAGTGCAAAGATTACAGGTGGGGAATTTTTGATGTGTGTTCATATTCAAGCAGAGATCAGAAAAGCCCAACCGAAAGAACTTGGCAGTGAAAGTGACAATTGTGGACTGAACACAAGTTCTTTTTAAAACGGCTATTTTGAAGATTGTGATTCCGACTTTGGAAGAACTAAGATGACTGACAGTGGGAGGAATCACGTGACATTCCTTAAATGAAAAAGTTACTGACAAAAAAATGGAACTGTTTTGTCCAGAAGACAATGGAATATCCTTAAAGCACTAGAGAAAAAGAATTGCCAACCAAGTATCCTATATTGAGCAAAAGGATCCCTCAGGAATGAAGGCAAAATAAAGACATTTTCCAGATGAATAGTAATTAAGAGAATTCACCACCAGAGATCTGCACTAAAGAAAATGCTATGGAGTATTCTTTAGGTAGAGGAAAAAAATCAATCTAGGTGGAAGTTTGCAGATGCAGGGAAGAAGGAAGAACAATGAAAATGATAGATGGAGGTAAGTCAAAATAATATTGACTATAATAATATTAAAAACATTCTGTTGAATTTTATACACAGGCACACCTACACAAACATGTAAGTAATTAAAATACCCCCAAAACCTAGGGGCGCCTGGGTGGCTCAGTTGGTTAAGCTTCTGACTCTTGATTTTGGCTCAGGTCATGAGCTCATGGTTTGTGAGTTTGAGCCCGTGTCAGGCTCTGTGCTGACACTGCAGAGCCTGCTTGGGATTCTCTCTCTCTCTCTTAAAATAAATAAATAAACTTAAAAAAATAATGAAATATCCCCAAACCCCCAAAGTAGCACATTTCCATGTAATTTATATGGATTGTGGCTTTCTAGTTTATCTACTTTATCTTTTTGGATAACTACGATTTATCTGGTTCTACACACACTTATTAAGTGATATACAGTATTTGCTCCATAAAAGGCATAGTATTTATAGAGGGGACAACTGGAGTGAATTTATATGCAAGCTTATTACTATAGTGTGCATGTGAACAGGAGCCCGTATAAATGTGCATATTATCGGGGGGGAAACTTCATTGTTCTGGGCTATTTTAATAATGTAAAGAGAGCTAAAGATTCTTGAATGTCTACTACCTGTCAAACATTTAGGTACGGACTTCACAAAAAATACTTTGTTTATGCTCACAATAGACTAGGGAAAAAAGGTACTATTGTTCCGATTTTACAAATAAGAAACTATATCTCCAACAGATTAGATCACTTGCCTAACATCCTAGCTGTAAGATCATGGAATAGTGATTTAGTCCCCGTCTTTGGCCCTCCAAACCCACTTTCTTTTCATATGCTCCCGCTTTCTGCCCCTGTGAACAAAGCTATTATAGTCCCACTAAAAGAGAGGAATTTAACATTCCCACTCCCCCCAACAGTGGTAAATGTTTACTTGAAATAAATAAGATCCAATGGCATGAGCTCATGGATTTATTTCATCATTCAGAAAATTGTGAAGTACTGGGGGCCTTACATCTACTCATACAATTCTAGTCTCCCTACATAAGTGGGTGATGAGGCTGCTATTCACTTACAGAATTGCATTACATCACGCGCACATGTATATTTGCATATATGTATGTACACATATACCTACAAGTTACAGTATCATATCAGGACGCCCACTGAGTTCCAAATGGGAAGGACCCACTTGGAGCTGGCTCCATAAATCCCATCTCAAACCTCTTAGAGCGTTAACATCATCCAGAAGGAACAAATCTTGCTTCAAGTGGGGATTCTTTAAAAAACATTTTTTTTAAGTTTATTTATTTTTGAGAGAGAGAGAGAGAGAGAGAGTGAGAGAGAGAGACAGAGCACAAGCAGGGGAGAGGCAGAGGGAGAGGGAGACACAGAATCCGAAGCAGGCTCCAGGCTCTGAGCTGTCAGCACAGAGCCCGATGCGGGGCTCGAACTCACGAAGTGTGAGATCACGACCTGAGCCGAAGTCGGACGCTTCACCGACGGAGCCACCCAGGTGCCCCTCAAGTGGGGATTCTTTAGCTGCAACTGAAAGTCACAGAAACAACGTTCTCAAGTGTAAATACCTCATAAGAATCTATTTGTTTCCTGTTGGGATGAGCACTGGATGTTGTATGGAAACCAATTTGACAATAAATTTATATAACATATATTCTATATAAATTATATATATGTGTGTGTGTGTGTGTGTGTATGTATGTATATATTTAAAATGTTTTTTTTTTTTAACGTTTATTTATTTTTGAGACAGAGAGAGACAGAGCATGAACGGGGGAGGGGCAGAGAGAGAGGGAGACAGAATCGGAAGCAGGCTCCAGGCTCTGAGCCATCAGCGCAGAGCCTGACGCGGGGCTCGAACTCACGGACCGCGAGATCGTGACCCGGGCTGAAGTCAGACGTCCAACCGACTGAGCCACCCAGGCGCCCCTATATATTTAAAAAAAAGAACGTATTTGCTTATCTCTGCCTAACACCAGTCGGAGGTAATGTGATGTTCCTAATATCATAAATCCTATTTCTAAACACAATGGCCTCTTTTTTGGCTTTGCCTTTTCCTAGATGATCCCTTCTACTGGGTAGAGTCTGTCTCCTTGCTGACAGACAGCCCAACATCTACTAATGGACAGGTTCCTGGTGTGGGAGCCATATTCTAGAAACTCCTCAGAGCAGCCAAGAGTTCATATTCTGAATACAACATTTACTGTCTACGCGTAAACCAATCTCACTGCAAACGTCTACACGTTACCAAGTATCTGTTGACTAATTTTTAAGAAGAGCTTGTCTTCGAGGCCTTTATAAGAGGTAACATCACTGACGATTCCAACAGCTATGACGCAGATCCATATGCTTCCCATTATACACACCGTAATGTTTGGGGGCATTTTGAAAGCCCTTCATTACTCTTTCATCTCAAAACTCCAAAGGCAAGTCTTAGAATTAAATGCTGCAACGTGGTCTATAACTTGAACAGCCTAACCTAAAAACTCATGTAAGAAAAGAGAGGAGGAGAGAGGAGAATATTTGAGATGTGGACTAAAGGGCTGATGATAATAGAATTTATTTCTACCTGGATAGGTTTGGGAAAATCTTCTCTACCCCTTCAAAGGCTTGCTCTTGGTCCCTTCCTCCTAAATTCTGGCTTTGGCTCTTCCCAGAGAAGCTCTGTTATCCTGGGAAAAGATGCCACATCGCCCATCTTCAGCTGGGTCTATGCAAATTAGGGGAGAAAGACTATTCAATAGGGGTGTCTGAGCGGCTCGGTCGGTTAAGCGTCCAACTTTGGCTCAGGTCATGACCTCACAGCTGGTGGGTTCGAGCCCCGTATTGCATCGGGCTCTGTGCTGACAGCTCAGAGCCTGGAGCCTGCTTCGGATTCTGTGTCTCCCTCCCTCTCTCCTCTCTCTCTCTCTCTGTCTCTGTCCCTTCCCCACTCGCACTTTGTCTCTTAAAAATAAATAAATATTTTTTTAAAAAAAGGCTATTCGATAATCTGATCATTGTAAGCAGTGGACTTGCATGGCTTAGGCCAAATGTTCTTTTTGTCCTTACTAATTACTAATTACTTATCCTCGCTAAGATTTATCCTCACTAATTACATAGACTGAATTATCTAGATAATGCATTTTTTTTTGTCTGCATATGTGCCCTAAAATAAGAATTTTCTCTCTCTTTGGTGAAAGTCAAACTCTTGTTGTACATATCTCAAATAAGCACACTACAGTATTCATAACAAACCTATTCTTATTGCATAATTGGGTTTGTCAGAAGGATGTAAGCATTCTTAAAGGTGAACTGATCATTAATAGTTCCTGAAGAAATCACACCAAGGGATTTTTCCATCAGAATACACGTGGGAAGGTCTACCTGCTTGAAATTCCCTTGACGAAGAGCATTATCTACCTCAAAGCACGCCGCCATTGCCAACAGGTACTGTTTTCCATATGAAACATAGATGGTGGGATTCGGTGACATGATGTTACTTTAAACCAGAACAACGACTATGTGAACTGTTTGCCCTGGAGACCCATGTGGGTCTTCCCTATGGTACCAAGAGCTTCAAAATATTACTGATCAAGGATTCACACTCCAGAGGTTGCAGTCACGTTCACTATGTAACCCGGAGCCCCTGCTAAGTGTTAAGGACTGGAGAGGAGTTCCTGGGGTTAAAGATCCAGTTCTCGCCTTCGGTGGGGAGGCAGGACGTGCACATGAAACAAGTCACTTCACAAAGGCGTAGTTGGATAATGGCAACCATGTTAGCTGATGGCGTCCACTTGGGTGTCTATGGGCCACTCAAGCTTTACGTGTCCAAGATTGACCTCCTGATGTGCCCTTGCCCAATGGCGCCTGCTCTGTTCTTCCCCCTCTCCGTGAATGGCATCCCGATCTTCCAGGGGTTCCACTCAAAGGCCTGGGAGTCACAATGTACTGGGCTCTTTAGCACACGGCACACCTCCAAATTACAAGCAAATCCTCTTGGTTCCCTCTTCCAAATATATGCAGAACGAGACCATTTCTTACTGCCTCCACCACCACTGCCTTGGCCAAGCCAGCTTCTCCCTGGCAGAAAAAGCTGCCATGACGAGCCCAACGTGGCCTGCGTGTGCCCCTGCCCCTACTCACTGCACTATAGCGACACTTGTCTCCTTGTTGATCCTTTAACTCTAAAGACACTTGAGCATCTGGGTCTGGGCATTGGATGTTCCCTCCGTGTGGAGTCCTTTCTGCCCTGTGGACCATGGTCTTCCATTCCCCTTTTCAGAGACAGCTTCACTGACCATTATTTAAAGTAATGACCCTCCGTCCCTAGTATCCGTACCCTCTCTGGGCTGTCTTATTTTTTCTCCTATCACTTCTTATCTTTTGGTGCATTAGTTAAAAAATTTGCTGATGGGGCGCCTGGGCGGCTCAGTCGGTTGAGAGTCCGGCTTCAGCTCAGGTCATGATCTTGCAGTTCGTGGGATCGAGTCCTGTGTCAGGCTCTGAGCTGTCAGCACAGCTTCAGATTCTGTGTCTCCCCCTCTCTCTCTGCCTCTTCTCCGCTAATGCTCTCTCTCTCTCTCTCTCTCTCAATAATAAATAAATGTTAAAAAATAAAAAAATAAATGAAAACAAAATACAAATTTGCTTATACATTTGTTTGCCTGTTTTACCGACTCCCCCAGGCTCCCTTAAGACCATATGCTCCGGGGGGGGGGGGGTGCTGAGATGTTGCCTGTTTTGCTCAATTGTTCTATCCCCAGAGTGTGGGATACTTTCTGGCATGTTCAGCCCCGTTTGCTTCCTGTGTGTAAAAACACTGCAATGCCACCACTGGCCAACAGAGGTCAATGTTTAGACACTGAAAGGCTCTGCCTGACCTTGCTTGTTTTCACCAGCTGGGACTAAATTGGACTTTCGTCCTCCCCAGGGAGAGGAGCAGAACCTTCCCTGGGTCTGGCTCCCCGCTGAACAGGCAGCTTTCTGGGCTGAGCGATAGCTGCCTTAACTCATCACTCCCCTGTCAGGCTGGTCATGACCTCACCGAATCATACTTCAGTTACCTTCTCTCCACTCTTGGGTTCCCTTTTGCTCTTTCAGAGGGGCTAACGATCACTAATTCATTTGATGATCATGTTGGGGTGCAAACGGTCTCTGATTAAACCCCAACGAAACTATATTAAGGAGGGCAGTGTCATATACAACCGAAGCACGTTACATAACTTCTGGCAGCTCGCCACAGCCCATTTTTTTTCAACCCATAAATACATTCTTTCCCAAACACTTTGAGCAGTCTGCAGGATAAAATGTGACCATGAATAGCTTTTGTCCTATGTCAGCTTGAGGCCCCTCTGTCTTTCATGTCTGGAGGCCTTGTAGCCAGCACCCTCCTTTTTAGGGGCGAGTTACCTCTCATCCTCTCCCACCCTTTCCTGCCCTCCTCCTGCTGCGGCAGGCACACCCCTTTGCTCGCTGCCCCCACCTCTTCAGCCCCCTTCAACCAACCTCTAAAACAATCCCCTCCGATTTCTGTTCAGGACGGGTGAATCAAGACAGGGAGGCAACGCAGCCTCACTTCTGGGCTGATGAGTATTTATTCAATGTCACCTTCCTGGTCTGGCTAATGACTGGCTTCTGAAGATCATTTTTAGCTCCTCTGTGTGTAAGTGTAATAAAATTCCTTTAACTACTTAGTCAACTACCAGTGCATCTGAACACTGCATGCAGAGCCGCATATTTATGCCGTTTGGTTGTCTCTTTCTATCTTAGATTGGTGCTCTGTCTATATACACACATATGTACATATCACCAAAAACAAGATATAAAGAAAACAAAACGTCTGTTGTTTAAATATGTCTCCCCTTTCCTCCACAAGAATTCCCTGTCTTCACAAATGTGAAGGACATCTGTTTTACAAAACATTTTTGCTTGGCACTGGCCCAAACTCCGCCGATATCCGGGATCAATGAGATCTCTCAGAGGCTGGGCTTCCACGAACATGTCTTGCTTTGGGTGAAATTATTGCGCTGGCAATCGCCAACTTCGTGCGCAAGTGAAATTCTCCATCCTGTTTTACCAGCAGGAAAAAAAAAAAAAAAAAAGCGCCCATCTACTTTCCTTGAAGGCCAGTGTGCATGACTACCTACCTTCTCAACCTCCAGAAAATCAGACAACGCTGGAGTGATGATCCACTTAGCAGGGCTAAGTGAGAGACCCACTTATTTCGGTGTTTAAAAATCACTAGTAAAAGCAGTCACAACTCTTCAGTCGAGTGGAAGAATATCGAGTGTTCTATTTATTTTTTTTATTTATTTAAAAAAATTTTTTTTTAACGTTTATTTAGTTTTGAGACAGAGAGAGACAGAGCATGAACGGGGGAGGGGCAGAGAGAGAGGGAGACACAGAATCGGAAGCAGGCTCCAGGCTCTGAGCCGTCAGCCCAGAGTCCGACGCGGGGCTCAAACCCACGGACCGCGAGATCGTGACCTGAGCTGAAGTCAGACGCTTAACCGACTGAGCCACCCAGGCGCCCCGCGAGTGTTCTATTTAAACATTTAATCACATTAAACACGGAACCTGACTCAGGCTTTGGTGGAAACATTGCAGGGTTTTCAGTAAACCCACACCCTGGTTCAGAGACACCCCCAGACACAAATCCTGAATGATACGTTGGGTTCTTCTCATACACTGCAGGCTGACTCCCAGAGCCTCCTCTGCGGGGGAGGCCCCTTTAGGATCTGACTCAACAGGTCACTGGGGTGACAGATTCTATCCCACTTGCCCCTCCCCCCCCCCCCCCCCCCCCGGGGTCTTAAAAAGCGTGCCTTAGGAAAACAACATGTTATTCAGGGCTAAAAAGAAATGCCGTCTCAAAGCCACTAAAAGACATAGAAGAACCTTAAATGCGTATTGCCAAGGGAAAGAAGCCAGTCTGAAAAGGCTACATACTGTGTGATTCCAGCTATATGACATTCTGGAAAAGGCAGAACTACAGACGTGTGAAAAGATCAGTGGTTGTCAGGGCTCCAGGACGGGGGTGGAGACAGGGAGCACGCATAGGTGAAACATAGATTTTGGGGGCAGCGAAACCACTCTGGATGATACAGGAATGCCGAATACATGACATTAGGTATTTGCCAAAACCACAGAATGTAGAGCACAAAGAGTGAGCCTTCATGAAAACTACTGACTTAGGTTCATAATCACGTATCAACACTGGCTCGACTACCGTAACCAACGTACTACGTAGAAGCAAGATTTTAATAACAGGGGAAACTATGTGTCTGGGAATCTGTGTACTTTCTGCTCCACCGCACCCCCCCCCCCCAAACTTAAAACTACTTTCAACAATAAAGCCTAATTAATTAAAAACCGGCTATAAGCAACAACGAGAGGCTGCTTCAATAATACACGTAAGACCACCTGGTTGGGGGCACTGATATCATGCATAGGCTAAAGGGGAGCATTTTTCCTTCCTTTTTTTTTTTTTTTTTTTTAAAGGGGACACAGACACATAAACAAATTGTGGTTTGATGCTATTTCTCTGCCGGAGCCTTTCTGGCACTCACGCAGAGAGGAGGATTAGCACCAATAACCGGGCCACAGGTCCAGCTCCAGGCTTTGGCACACAGGGCGGTCACTATCTATTTTTTTGATATATTAGGATTCATTCCCACCAAGCCCCACACGTGTAATGTTGGCGGGTCGGCTTGCCTTGGCTGCTAGGGGACTCCACAGACTTCTGTGCTGCTCACACGAGGGCCCTGGCGATTTTTAGGCACCAGCTAATCCATTAAAGCACAATGCTACCACTGATGAGTCACACAACACAGCTGTCGAGTTAGAAACAGTGGAATGAGGGGCGCCTGGGTGGCTCAGTCGGTTAAGCGTCCGACTTCGGCTCAGGTCATGATCTCGCGGTCCGTGAGTTCGAGCCCCGCGTCGGGCTCTGTGCTGACGGCTCGGAGCCTGGAGCCTGCTTTTGGATTCCGTGTCTCCCTCTCTCTCTGCTTCTCCCCAGCTCACTCTCTTTCTCTCTCTCTCTCTCAAAAATAAATAAACGTTAAAAAAATTAAAATAAAATTTACTACAGTTCCTTTGTGCCAGCTTTGTGTCCCTCTTTAGCAAAGTTGAGCCTGGGCAGCCCGAGACAGGGGTGTGGGGAGACTGCTCACAGACAGAGTCAGATGGAACCAGAAGCCTCCCTGGGAGGGGCCGTCCTGGGCAGGGGCTCCCCCAGCGGGCACCCGGCAAAAGAGAGGCGCCCGAAACCTCCATTCCCGGGTCTCTTACTGCGTGGATGGCGGGGCCACCAATGCATCCCTCCAGTCCAGCTCATGCTCAGAAAAATACAGTTGGTCTCTATGCATACTGGCTAGCAGGTCATTTAGGCTTCCTTGGAGGAATTGTGGTAGGGTGCTCAGGGGGGCCACTCATGGGAATACACCCCAGGAATACAGGCAGGGTAAAAATGGCTTATTGCGCGTGTTAAGAGAACGTCACCCTTCTTTCTGGACTGTTTCTAGACTGCCTCCCCTTCCATAAATTCTTTTTATTTTATTTTTAAGTTTTTAACATCTATTTATTTTTGAGAGACAGAGACAGAGCGTGAGCGGGGGAGGCGCAGAGCAAGAGAGGGAGACACAGAATCCGAGGCTCCGAGCTGTCAGCACAGGGCCCGATGAGGGGCTCGAACCCATGAACCGTGAGATCACGACCTGAGCTGAAGTTGGACGCTCAACAGACTGAGCCACCCAGGCGCCCCATAAATTGTTTTCAGAGCGTGAAGCCTTTCATTTATTTTTCCGAAGCTAACTTTTCGCTTCTCAGGGCCAAAGCCACATAAGTTGGAAGAAGGGAGGGGCAGTAATATTCTCAAGGGCCCGCTGGGCGTTACATATTGTGCTGGTTCCTTTGAACGCGTTTTCTTTAATCCTTACAACAACCCTAATTCCTCCCACCACGAGAGCCGACTGGAAGGCTGAGACAACATACACGATAAAGCATCTGTGCACTCACTGGTGCCCAATGTGCACAAGGTCCCCGCACTATTGTTGGAGTGGAAGGCCGATCTGACTCAGGTACTTTTACTTGTAGATCCTGCATCTTCCTACCAGCTAACTTGCTTCCCACGCAGAGGACGCCCCATTCTCTTAGCGAACCTCGCTGGCTCACGCTAGTGCTGGGGGGTCCCCTCTGGGACTCGCCACAGACTTACAGGCTCCATCCTGGAAAAGATTTTCAAGTGGATTGTTATATTTGGGAGTGAGGCCCGAGGAAAGCGATCCTGTCGTCCACCGGGGCTGTTACGCAGGATCACCAAGCGTGAGGGCAGCAGGGGCGGGGGGCTCTCCTGTCTGGGGTGCAGTGTGCTACCTGTGCTGCAGAACACGAGGAAGGAGACCCAGAGTGGCCACCGAGAGGCCGGATCGCACCTGAAGTTCCCTTTGTCTTCTCCCACGGCAGCAGGCTGGGCACAGGGGGCAGAGACGCTGCCTGGGCAGAGAGAATGACCACGCTGGATACGGCAGAGCCACGGGGACAGGGACCAACAGGCAGCAGTGTTTTTCTCCTACGCTGCCTCGTTTGCAGCTTCAGCTGGAGACGACACTGGGGGCGTCTTGCTACAACGGTAATTAGTTCAGCTCCTCCAAATAATCAGCCAAACGAGAAACCTCTCAGTTTCACACGGGCTGGTTTGGTTCCCATGAGGTCTTGGTGCTGATTACGAGCACGAGGTCAGCAGAGATGCCCTCAGTGTCCCCGTGTGGATTTTTGGCTCGCCGGGCCAAGGTGGGTAGTTCGACCAGGCCCGGGCCTTCCCCACCGTGGCCCGCTGCGTCCAAAGGGGAGGTTCGTGGTAGATTGTCTGAGGTCAAGCAGCCCTTCCACGCAGGATTTGAAGCCCGGAGTCATAGAGCCATCCATCTGGGGTGTAGAAAACCATCCCTCCTCCCACCACTTCCCCAATCAATTTGGTGATTTTTTTTTGCTAGTTAAGTTAAACACTTTGCACATTCCTACATCTCCCCGTGGGTGCATTAGTGATTTCTAGCCAGTCGGGAAGACACGGCTGATTCTCCAGGCCTGGGTGGGGGCAGAAAAATCCTCAGCGCCACACGGATGAGGGAGGAAAGTTCTCGGCCCTTGGAACGTAAATTACATCCAGCTATCACTTCCCTGGCTCCCCTCCTCCTTCCCCCCTCTTGCTTTCTCTCTGATTCTCTCCTGTCACCAGTGGCAAACACAGCTGGTGGAGTATTTTAGCAGTGATGATGTCAGCCTGTTTCTGATAGGCTTCTGGGGAAAGCGACACATCACTGGCTGTGTCGGGGGCCTTGCACTTCGGTTTTTACAGCTCAAAAACCAAGCCACCTTTTGAGCAGGCAGCGGTCCTTCCCGGCACGCGACACCCCCGCGCGGGGCTGCCCGGACAGACCTGCGAACAGGCCATGATAAATCTCCTACCTCCTCATTTGCACCTTGGTCGTGTGTAGGCAAAGAGACCCGTGGTCTGGCTGCCGGAGGAAATGGGACTCACAGGGAAGCCAGTGACTCTATCATGCGAGCGTCCGTCGTGCAAAGTATCGGGCAGGGAAAACATAGAGATGCTTCCTCTCCAGAACTGCCTGGTTGATTCGAGAGCTAAAGAGGCCTGGGAAGCCCTTGGCCATGAGAACGGCTGGAGCCGTTCTGTATTCTCGGGGTGAAAGAGGTTCACGTGCAAACCAGGAGCATTTCCAAGTAACGCCTCTTCCTGTGCCTTCCCCCGTTCACAGTAACGCTTTAAGGATTAAAGGTGCCATGAGAAAACACATTCACTTGCATTCCTGCTTATTTCCATGCTTCACCTGGAGCCTGTTACAAGACAACTCATTTTTTCCTTCCAGTGCCCACCTCCAACACTACATAGGCAGGAGGGAGAGAGCGGCAACCACAGGCGGGGAGGGAGTTCGAAATAATGACGCCGCTTAAAAGAAAAGTCCTGCTGGGGCACCTGGGTGGCTCAGTTGGTTAAGCATCCGACTTCAGCTCAGGTCACGATCTTACAGTCTGTGAGTTCGAGCCCCGCGTCGGGCTCTGTGCTGACAGCTCAGAGCCTGGAGCCTGCTTCAGATTATGTGTCTCCCTCTCTCTCTGCCCCTTCCCCACTCATGCTCTGTCTCTCTCTGCCTCAAAAATAAATAAAAACATGAAAAAAAAAAAGAAAAGTCCTGCTGTTTTGCATTTTTTTTTTTTAATCTGAACTTTGAGACATCTTACTTGGTCCCGAACCAAAGACCGCAAGCCTATAGTGACGCTGTACCATAAAAAAGAAATCTTTGGGGACTAAAAGCTCTTGGCATCGCAGGCCCCCTGACATTGTGCGAGACCTGACATCTGGTCACTCCCAAGCCCTTCTGGAAAACCCTCGAAAATCCCCCCTCCCCTAAAACTTGATCTCTTAAAAGTCTGCTCAAAACAATTTAAACCATGAACTAGTTTGTCTTATTTATTTATTTATTTATTTATTTATTTATTTATTTATTACTTATTTTTGAATGTCCCAAATATCAGCTACACTATGACCGTTTTCAACTCAAACGTGAGGGCAGCGCTGTCACCTCTGGGGTTTTTCAAAGCCCTCAATGGAAACATTCCCAGGAGACATGGGCTCAACGGCCGAGGAAGCTCCCAGCCTGGAGGCCACACCTGCTGGACTCCAAGTCACCCGGACAGTGCTTTATATCAATGGGCCACGGAATAAAGGTGTTCACGTGATTTAAGAGACTTAAAAGAGTGCACGGAAGGAGCCCACGGAAATTAAGAGAGTCAATAATAGTTCCAGGCTTTAACGCGACTCACCACGACTGCGTTTACTGCTGGTGGTTCCTGTTTACCGCGAGCCCAGGAGATCACCTGGGATTCTGGGACTATGTTAACTGTGCCTTTTACTTTCTACTTTCCGATGCTTTGACATCTCGGAGCCTTGCTGCCTCTAGAGGGGATGCCCCTCCCAGGGTTAGCTGATTCCTTGCCTGGGAGAGACATCTTCACATGCAAACCAAAAACCCACACCCCCAACCACCGCCTCTACTGGGCTTTCACCTCGGGGCCCCTATCCACCTGCCCCAATCACCCCAGGCCCAGGTAGCAGACACCCAGGGGCAGCTCTGCCCCAGAGCCCCCTGAAATTATCCACACCAGCCAATCCTAAGCCTGCTCGTTCCTTCCCACAATAAAGGCTCTTGCCCATGTTCCCTCCTCGTCCCCCTGCCTCCTGACTGACTCTGGCGATTCCCCATGTGGCGTGCCCATCTTCTTGGGATCCGAGTAGAACAAGCCACCTTTCAATGGCGGCTGTGCCCCCCATCTGTCAGCCTCCCCACACCTAAAGAGTAATAACATTTTAAAACACGGATGTTGGAATGGGACGTGGGGACTCTGTCTAAGGTGCCCACCCGGACCAGCACTGCCTTTTCCTGGCACAGAAGAAGGGCACAGTGACCCCTAGAAAGGCTTGAGCCTGCCGGCCGCGTTTCGCACTCGAGGTTCCTCATCTAAACTACAGAATAAAAAACAAAAACAAAACCAAAAACACGCCCAGTGGTGATTTTTCTAATCTTCCGGAGGACCGTACCTTTCCTAAGCCCTCCCGTCTAGGAGCACAGAAGTGAATTCCTTACAAACGAGTGCCCTGGGGCGTTGGGGCTTAGAACCTGGCTGGGAAAGGTGATGGTCCTGCAGAGTCTAGGGGTGAAGGAAAACCCTCAATTCTCCGCACAGCCCGTTGCAGTCTGCCTCTTGGAAGAGGCTCATGTTGCCGGGGAAACCAGGGAGGACCGCATGACTGTGTGTGTGCACGTGCGCGCGCGCAGGGGGAGGGGGTGAAGGTTACCTGTGCTCGGTGCTCCCCGACGGCAAACTGTATCACCGCCACGCCCGGGTGGTGGCTGTCCTCGATCCTCTCCACGGTGCTGGAGTCGATCTTCAGGTCGCTGCTGATCTCGGCGCTCTGGATGAAGTCTTCTGTCTTCAAGTCCTCCACCTTCTTCAGCTCCCCGTTGGCCAACTGGATGATGGAGCCTTTCATGAAGTAGGGGGGCAGCGTGGGGGGCGCGGCGGCGGGGGACGCCACGGACTGCACCACGGGCAGGTGGATCTGGGCCTGCACCATGGCTGGGTAGGCGGCCTGCGTGGCCAGGGCCTCCGGGCTGAAGTTCTCGTTCTTGGGGAGGGCGGTGGTGACGAACGTGTGAGGCACTGCCGCGAACTGGGGCGACGACGTGGCGATGGCGGGGGCGGCTCCCGAGCCCTCCACGTCGGCGCCGCCGACCGGGATGAGCAGGGGCTGCGTGCCGGGGATCACCAGGTGCTGGGGCAGGCTGCCGGCGTACGTGATCGCCTGCTGCTGGCTGCTCAGGTAGCCGATGACCGGCGCTTGGGTCCCCGCGTAGAAGGCGGTGGCCGGCAGTCCGACCGGGAGTGGCTCCGAGGCGCTGTGGGTGGTCTGGATGACCGTGTGGGGGGACAGCGTGGCGACGGCGGCGGCCTTCACGCCTTCGGGACCCAGGGCCTGTTGGGGTGACAGCGCGTAGGACCGGTGCCCGGGCTTCCCTAGATGCAGGCCGCTTTTGTCGTTGAGGGTGGAGGGCGAGGCCTCCCGGTGCGTGACCGGCTGCACCTCCAGGTCGGCCGCGGGCGCGCTGCTGGTGGGCAGGACCATCACAGAGGCCCGGACCCCCGAGGAGTCCCGACCGCCGTAGTCCGCGGCGCTCGGGTGCACCACCACGTGCCTGGACTCGTACGGGTGAGGAAGCGACTTCCCGGCCTTCACCAGGCCCAGGTCGGCGGAGCTCGGGGCCCCGTACCTGCGGCCCTTCTCCATCTCGCCGTTCAGGAGCTCCTTGGCCTGCATGGCCTGCAGCCTGCCGCTGTCGGCTTTCTTGGCGGCCTCCCGCGGGACGAAGTGGCCGCCGGAGTCGGTGTATTGCACTACGACCTGGGGGGAGGGCCCCAGGGTGAGCGTGTGTGGGATCATCGTCTGGTGCGGGTGCAGGTGGACGGGGATGGCCGGAGGGGACGCCGTGCGCCCGGCGCTCTGCGGAGAGCTGGAGATGTGCACGTACTGGTTTTGCTGGGTGGGAGGGGGGGACCCCGGGGGGCCGAGCCCCGACGTCCTGCCCAGGTGCTGCTGCTCAGCCTTGTGTCCCGAGGCTTGGCTCAGACTGCCCATGTTGGCCAGCAGAGTGGAATAGGCTTCCAGCTGGGAGCGCTGGGATGGAGTGGTGGCCCCCGCGGCCGAGGCCACGGCACTGGTGACGGGGCTGGCCGTCGGGGAGATCAGCTGCGAAGGGATGAACCCGGCGTAGGGCCCGCTGTACTGGGAGGACCCGATGAACTGGAAAGTGTGCGGCAGGTGAGCGTACTGCACGGGGGACACCGGCGTCCCCGACTGCGGGGGAGGGTACGCGGCGGGCAGCGTGGTGGTCGCCGGCACGGACCTGGGCGCGCTGGGCGGGGAGTAGTCCAGCCCCGCGGACAGCGCTTTGTGTAAACCTATTCCCTGCTGTAAACCCAGCTCCACCGGGGCCCCCGCCGGGCCGTGCCTGCCGCCCCCGTGGCCGCGGCCCCCCGGGTTGCCGGGGAGCCATGCCACGGCCTCCGCCCGGTGGTTGTCGCTGGGCGCCGCGGCGGCCTTCTCCTCCGAAGGCCGGCTGGTGGCGGGGATCTCGCGCTTCTTGGGAGGCAGGCATTCGTTGCTCCGCTCTTGGTTGGATTTCATTTTTCGCCGTCCCCCCTCCACGGTGACTGTTTCACTGTCTGGCTGGCTCTGGTTTTAGTCTGATACATGGAAAGTCACATTTGATTTCTGTAGGGGATCCAGGCTCTTCATGAGGAATCATCTCCCCGTGGGTGCGATCGGCCCGCAGCAGCTCTGGAATCTGGGAAGAGGCAGACAGGGTGGGGGGCGAGGGGAAGAGGAGGGAAAGGAAATCAGAACATCAGACTGAGACTAGGCCTCTGGCTTCCACGTGAATTCCCCAAAACCTGATCACGGGCCCCAGCATGAAAGCCCATGAAAACACTGGCCACGTTGGAGAGCACATCAGGTAAACGCGAGGAAACCGGGAGGTCAGAACCTCACAGCAGATACCTTCTGATGGCATGAACAGCTCCCCTAAGACCCTCTGCGTTTCTCAATACCCTCTCTCCCTATTTTCTTTGCTTCTTACAGGGGAGATGATTTGGTTCTTAAATTTCCTTTTCAGAAATGCTGGTCCCTTCTTTACCTCTTCTTTGCCTTGCTGGGAAATCCAGAGAAGCCCACAGGAAGGGCGACATTAGGGGAAGTCAGCCTCAGATGCAGGTGCTGGGAAGGAGCAGGTGAGGAGTGGGGGAGGGGTCCCAGGCCACCTTCAGGTGTAAGGTCTGGGGTTGGCGGAGGTCGGGGGCCCGTGGGGGGGGGGGAGTCTCAGGCCATCTTCAGGAGTAAGGTCAGGGGGGGGGTAGTGCCGGGTCAGCTTCAGGTGTAAGGTCTGATGCCTCACCTGCCGGGGCTCCTACTCAAAGGTTCTGCCTGACTCAGGGTCCACACTCTGGTCCAAAGCCACTCTCTCTTCCCTCGCACACATGCACAGTACCACATGCCAACTCAGCAGAGGCAGCCAAAAATAATCTTGTTCTCTACAAGTTTCCAAAGAATTCCCAGTACAGCTACTCATAGGGTAACAGAAAGCCAAAAGAAATCTGTGAGACAGTTAAAAAATGAATATGGTTATGGTTACACACACAAAAAAAGTGCACTAATAGGGAGGCTACGTTGAAGGTTTCTCCTTCATGACGGTTATTCTTTCTTTCTTTCTTTCTTTCTTTCTTTCTTTCTTTCTTTCTTTCTCTCTCTCTCTCTCTTTCTTTCTTTCTCTTTCTTTCTCTCTCTCTCTCTCTCTCTCTCTCTCTCTCTCTCTCTCTTATTTCTTTCTTTCTCTCTCTTTTTCCATGTAGTCTCTGAATTTTCTCTTCACACCAGCTCCCTCCCTTTCTCCTTGGAAAAGGCCAACCCGCCATTAACCCTAGAGATGAAACCTCTTTTCAGATCAATCAGCCCCATGCGCCTCAATCGCGATCTATAAATAGTGGGCTGGGAGCCAGTTACATACATATATCTCAGTCCCTCAGTGGCCGGTGAACTTGGAGTCACCGTGACTGTGTGGGCAGATGGACACCCACTGGCAACAGGCAGCACATCAGTGGGACCAACAGGAACCGGGCTAATGAGCAGATGCGAGTGCCCCTTGCAGGCACCAGCTGTAGACACAGCACTGTCACGTGTGGGCATCCTGGGAAACTGAGGCACAGGGCTTTGGGTTTTAGCATTTCACCTACCCAGACCCTCTTTTCTACAATCTGATTTTATAAACATTTTTTAATGTTTATTTATTTTTGAGAGAGAGAGAGAGAGACTGAGCACGAGTGGGGGAGGGGCAGAGAGAGAGGGAGACACAGAATCCGAAGCAGGCTCCAGGCTCCGAGTTGTCAGCACAGAGCCCGACGTGGGGCTTGAACTCATGAACTGTGAGACTATGACCTGAGCCAAAGTCGGACGCTTAACAGACTGAGCCACCCAGGCGCCCCATCATTTACTTATTTTATTTATTTGGTTTTTTTTTTTTTTTTTTTTACTTTCTTTTATTTTTCAGAGAGAGACAGCACAAGTGGGGGAGGAGCAAAGAGAGAGGGGACACGGGTACCCGAAGCAGGCTCAGCGCTGACCGCAGAGGGCCTGACAAGGGGCTCAAACCCACAGATCACAAGGCCGTGGCCTGAGCGGAGGTCAGACGCCTCACCGACTGAGCCACCCCGGTGCCCCTTGTACACTCTGATTTTAAAACAAGCACGACAAGGCAGCAGGCAGCCTTCAGCATCTGATCCTTGCTGACGCTGAAGCAATGGGGCATCCCCACCGTCACACGGCCTCTTTTCTCTCCTCTTGCCCGTACCAGCTTATCCCCATCTCTCCTATGTAGCTGCACTACCCCAGCCTAATCGGTAACCTTTTTTTTGGCCGATGATTTTAGCGGCCATTGTTACTCTTGCTTCAACATCGTTACCAAACATCGCAATGAAAAGATTATTCAAAAGACAGTGCCTGTCCTTAATGGTGGTGGGCAGGGGCACACGAGGTGGAAGTTTGTAAATTTGGGGTCTCAACATCAAAGGTCATTTCAATAAGAACAGGGTTTCTCATTTGACATGAGAGGCACTTTAAAGCCCGGGATGGAAACAAAAAAACAAAGTGCAAAGATCTAGTACGTTCATGCCGGAGAAATACCTGTGTTGAAGAAATGATGTCACTTATTTCCCCTCCCGACCTAGGGCTTTTATACGTTCAGAATAACCGTGCTCTGTGTAGCCTTCTTTTATAAACAGTGCAGCACATAATTTACGCACAATGTTTGCAAATCAATCAGGAGGCCAGTGCTACGTTTAAAACAATGACAATAAAATTAAATCACAAACTTATAAAAAAAAATCAGTTGCCCCTTCTGGCTGCTGAACAAGTGCTGACAATGATCTTTTAGCTTTAGATCTCAAGAGTCACTTAAAGAATTGTCTAACTCCCACTTTCCCACATCAACTAGCGAAGTCATTTAGAGCCACTCAAAGCAAACCGTTCCACGCGCCCCCTGCTGGTTCCACAGTAGCACTGCTCCCATAAAACCCCACAGGATTTCATTAGGGATGTTCATGCAAGAGTGATATGTCAGAATCCAAAATGAGAACATTTGCATATAGTAGGCCCAGCCAGTAAGGGAATAGGTTAATTAGCCCAAGGCAGCTCGAGGGAAGAAAAAGCAGCAGCATGAAAGTCCTTTCAAAGCCAAGCAAAATGTCAAACACATTCAGAAGAGGTCCATTAGCAATGCAAATGTAAAATTGCCTGTACAACCGAATGCACAATACCCCAAACCAGAAACCCCCTCTGAAGGTACTTCTTAAAGAGCCCAGCTTTAGTGAATCTGAAAAGGAATGCTGACTTGGTTCTCAGTAGTGCCTTAGTTTATTTATAGTGTTTATTTGAGAGACACTGGCTTAGCTGGCCCTAAAGATCTCTGTACAGACTCCAGGGCTGGTCTTCTGCTAATGGACCACCGGGACATATTGGCCTTAATGCACAGATTCAAATTTATTCTTCTGAAAAGCGAGCCATTGATAAATGTCTTTTGCAGATAATACTAATGATAAATCAAGAATCCAGAGATTACCACGGGAACTGGAGCGACCTAGAGCCAGACTGATACAAATTTCAACCCATCCTCCTCCTCCATTTAGAATTTAGAATGTCTCCTATTTGCCACTGCAGCTTGGAGGAGACGGGGCTCTCCAATTCCGGGACATGTGTCCCATCTCCGTGCCCACTAGCTCTGTACTATCTGAAGCTGCCATCAGGAAGCACTGCGAGGGGAGGGATTGAGCCTTGCTGTGTTTTCAGCGAACCACCAGAGGGCGCCACAGTTTGCCACCAGGTCCCCGGTAACGGGGTTTGATTCTTCATGGAATTGAAAGAATGGAGAGGTATATAACGTGAAGGTGGAAAAGCAGAGAAGGGAAAAGGAAAGGAGAGAGAAAGAGATTAAAAAAAAAAGAGAAACAGAGAAAAAAAGGAGAGTGGAATTTTTCCCTTGTAGCGTCTTTTTCTAGCTGCAGACAAATGGCCTCTGTGTCCCTAATCACCTTCTTGGGGCTGAAACACAATAGTTTAGCTGGGCCCCTGGGGGGCTCACTTCTGGATGAACAACAGAAAGATTTCTTCACGACATGAGGCCACACACTATTTTCCAAACGCTAAGTTCCCAAAGAACCCTATATACACGTCCTATTGTTCAAACATTATTATTAAGAAAGTTACTGGATGAATCGAGACAAAGTTATTGAGGGTTGAACCACATACGGTTTGCCTGAGAATCTCCGCTCATCTACATTTTAACCTATTGCCCTATTCGTATTTTATCGTTTAACTCGGTGTAATAAGGCTTTGCTCTCCAGAGTGCAGGACTCAAACCAACAACACCAGTAGCCCCGACAACTTTAGAAATGTAGGATCCCAGGCCCCACCCAGCCCTCCTGATTTAGAATCTGCATTTTAACAAGATTGCCAGATGATTCATATGCACGGGAAGGCTTCAGAAACTCAGGTATGAGATTAAATTTTCTAATCATAAGCTTCTAAGCAAATTAAACTTCTCTAGCCTCTCTTTCTGATGAAGGGGGTGTTGAGAAAGCAAACGCAGACTGGATGGAGCCTTGGCGATAAGCAGCTAATATTTAGGAAATATGCCGGTGTTTGTTTGGGGGTCACTGAGACTCAATAGAGTTCTAAGTAACAAACGCTCCTTTTCTTCCTGTTCTTTGTGTCTTCACAAAATATATGGAAACGCACTTTAAAAAAGCTGTTATCATCAATTTTATATGAGACTCAATCATCAAGACGCAAAACAAAATTTAACAAAAGAAGCCCCACACTTACATCTTCGCTATAATTCAAAAAAACTTCCCCCATTACGGTCTTTCAGAAATGATAGGAAAATGAGATGCTTCTGAGCTGGAGGATGTGGGAATGTGTCCCCATGGAGTCCAAGTCCTGTAAATAACAACTGCTTTCAACGGGAGCCACTCCTAGGATTTGGATACATACAGTCCTAAAACTGCTCTCCCAGGTCATGGCTGTAAACGGAACTGCTCTGCCCGGCACACCCAACTGTGTGAGTTTCTGAGCTTGAGTGGATCCCATGGCTGTGGGACACGCACGTCTGTGCACGAGAGAGGCATGAACTGATGAATCTGGGTCAGTTCTGGAAAAACTGCAGGACCATTTCGGAGACAGAACGCCTGGCCATGACAGGGGAGGTCACCGGGGCTCCGCCAGGATTCTCGAAGTCCTGGCTTGCCAGTGTCCTTTCTGTTCTACTGCTAAACTGGAAGGCGTATGTAGTTCACTCCACACAGTACTTCATTCAGGTTAACTATGAAAAGCAGGCCTAACTCTGTCATCCGTGGGGCTTCCAGGATGGAGAGAGGTTAGGGTGGGATGACCGCACAATTAGCTACCTTCACAGTGGATGGGACAAGTGTGCCCCGAGGGAAGTGGGTCACAGATTCATTCATCAGAGACTCACCTTAGTTCAAACATGGACAGTAGGCTCTAACTGTTCAGTGTCACTGTGGAGCAAATGGTATGCCAGAACTCTATTTTTAGTTCTATTCTGCCCAACATTTTATTAGCGTTAAAAAAAATCGTAGTTAGAGGTAACAGAAAGCTAGAAGAGACGTTTTCTATATTATTGCGATTAATATTCAGATACAGGTATCCTCCACTTTGTCAAAGTTTGCCTTACACTTGGCTTTTACTAAAGACCTACGTTAGCACCTGCTCTTGCAAACCGAAAGCATTCCAAAGAGGATTTTGCTTTTGCAAAAAAGGCGAAAAGCAAAAAAAACCCAAAAAAAAAACAAAAAAAAAAAACCCACAAAAAACAAAAAACCCCCAGCGTTCAGCACCTGTCTTGCCGTGAGCTGTTGTGGAGGCAGCGCGCACCCTGAACAGCGTGAGTAGCGCCACCAAGCGCCTTTCTGGGGAACTACACCCGGCCTCTCAGCATCCAGCGGCCATAGTTTGAACTGTGCTCTTCGAGCATCTGGGCTTTATCGGGATTTACTTGGTGCATCTGTTAGCAAGATGTGTCCTAAGGTATCAGAAAAGCCTAAGAGAGGTTATTCTGGGGGGTCTGGGAATGCTACAACGTTCTCCAGGTAAATTAATGGTAATTACTTCTTTGCTTAATGCCATTTGGGCTTACAAGAGTTTTCATAGGAACACTCCGCTTTCCAACAGCGGGAGGGGAACCTATACATCCTCAGAAGCTGGGAGCGATGGCACAAAACCAAGAAAATTAAGATTGCTGAGAATAAATGTAAACGCTTGCCCTCAGTTTCAACAGCTCAATTCATTCGGTAGCAGGGGCTGCTCTCTCGATCTGGCCTCAGATTGGTTCAAAGGAAGGAGCCTAGCAATTTTTTGTTTGACCATACATTTCATATGAACCAACAGTTTGGTGTGGTGCCTGCAAGGCTGGAGTAATTCTAAGCTTCACTGATAACGCAACGTTCAGAATAAAAGGGATAAATCCTGCAATATTGTATTTTGGTAAATCTACAGTCCAAGTACTGGGGCAGGGGGTCAGGGCACAATGAAGTGGGTCCAGGGCGGACCGACTGGGTTATTGAGAGGTCTGGACACAAGGCAGGCAAGTAACAGCAGAGGCAGCTGAGGCTATATGGCCTGGGGAAGTACGGGAGAAACCAGAACATAAGAGCAGTGCTCAGTCTGTACAGGGCTGTCCCTGGAAGGCAGGAGCACAGAACTCAGCCCCAGATTACTTGAGTAGGTACAGTGAAAATCAGCAAGTAATTAGAACTGTCAAGAATAGGTTGGGCTGCCTACTGAGGCGGGGACCCCTGTGACACCCCAAGGGTTGAGACTGAGTTTGGAGACTGATGGTCCCAGATAAGTGGAGGAGACCCCTGTCCTGCCCAGGTGCTCATCCTCCCTACTTTTACATATTTTTTCATTACGAAGATTTTGAGACTGTGATTTCACCCGTGTCAAGCTGGCTTGCTCATAAGCCTAGCCTACTTTCCAACTTTCTTTCTGCTGTGTCCTCAGTGCAGAGTGATTGTATGCTCTCTCTGCTCTGCCTAGCATAGAGCCTCACGGCGCAGGCCTCCTGCTCCAAAATGAGGTGGCTTCTGAAGAGAACGAAGGGTCCACTCCAGGTCCCTCTAGGCCAGAGGCCACTGGAGAGGTGAGCACAACTTTGCAGAAGAGGCTGCTAGCTATACCCCCCCACACGCGGGCCCCCCTTCTCTCCTCTGCCTCTGGTGACACGGACCTTGCCCTTCACAGAAGCGCAGCGAGCGCGAAGAGAAGCATCAAAGAATAACAGCCTACCGTCTGCAATCCACACAAGTGCTTGAGGACATAAGGAAAAGGTACACGGGTACCTTAATTTGTGCCACTAACAAGATAGGGCAGTGGACTGAACAGAGGACGCCCAAAACGTATGGCCATCTGGAAGTGATGAGTGCGACTTTATCTGGAATAAAAGGGAATGTGTTTCAGGATCTTGGGATGAGATGATGGCAGGTTGTCCAGGTGAGCCCTCCATCCAATGACAAGTCTCCTTGTAAGAGAAAGGCAGAGAAAGATTTGAGACACACAGACACACGGTGCCATGTGAAGACGGAAGGAGAGACAGTGGGGTTTTACGGCCCCAAGCCAAGGAACACTTGAAGCCCCCTGCAGCCAGAGAGGTCAAGGACAGATCCTCCCTAAGAGCCTCTGGTGGGAGCAGCGTCCTGTCAACACCTGGATTTCAGACATCTGGCCCCCAAAATTGTGCGATGAATTTCTCCCGTTTCATAAGCCCCCACATTTGTGGTAATTTGTTAGGCAGCCCTAGGACATTAACACGTATGGCTTCTATGTATCCATCGTCTAACATAGGCCAATAACTCGACTGAAGCATCTTATTTACCCTGTGCAACAAACTCTTTTTAAAACAATTTTTTTTCCCATTTATTCATTTTTGAGAGGGAGAGAGACAGAGCACAAGTGGGGGAGGGGCAGAGAAAGACGGATTCACAGAATCTGAAGCAGGCTCCAGGCTCCGAGCTGTCGGCACAGAGCCCGACGCGGGGCTCGAACTCACGGACTGAGAGATCACGACCTGAGCTGAGGTCGGACGCCCGACCGACTGAGCCACCTAGGCGTCCCTACAATCTCTTGAGGTTTGTATTTTCATCTCTAGTTTTTCAGAGGGGGGACACAGGCTTGGTTAAGGCCTCACAGTCAGAGGAGAAGCCAGCACTGGAAACCACTTTTTTATTCTTTCCAACCATGATGTCAGGCACACTGATGTACGGGGTTGCACCATGGTGATGGGAACCGGATGGCAAAGCTTCCACGCGGGAAAGACAGGATGCACAGGGACGAGAGGGGAAAAGACGGCCACGGAGCCTGGGCACGGAAGCCGGTGCTAATCACGGACTGCAGTTGACCACGTGGTACTCAGTGCCATGGGCTGGGGTGACTAAGGAGGAGAGATCCGGATCTTGTCACCTCACAGATGAGCCGGGGACCCCCAGCACCACCCGGCTCCCTGCTCAATGCCACCCACCCAGTTCTGATCTGGATCATAGTAGAACTGAGACCCCCGAGACAGCATCCTGTGTAGCTCAGAATCGTGGACACGAACACCCTCTCTCCCCGTCTAGTGCCACAAAACTTAAGTTCAAGTCTGCACTCCAGGTGCACGTGTCCTCCCCCTCAGTGGCCACAATGCGTACGACACGGCGGCTCCCTCCGAGGCAGTGCCTGGCTGTGGAGACAGGAATGTGCCCCATCGGATGGGATTTTTAGTAGGATAAGGAAACGGTCCAGCTCTCCATATTAGCAGCACCGTGAAGAACAGTCTGGGGGGCTCTGCTCACGTATAGGTTTTTTTGGCAACGACGCGGCCCCATTTGGGTGCCCCCTGGCTGGGGCCACATCTAAAGACTTGGAGTCTTTCCTCCTATTGAAAGCCCTGACCGAGATGTTGGAGGGGAATCCTCAAGATTCAGGGCTGCTCTGGCTGTTCTTCTCCTACTGAAGTCCTCCGCCCGGCAAGTAGCTAAACCGCCGTGTCCCTTGTCCCTAAGTGGGGCTCCGCTATTTCCTACTGCTGTCAGCCACACGGAGGGACGGCCTTCACCAAGCTTAGGCGAAAGCTTTTCTCAGATTCCTGGCTTCTGCCATTCCTGCCCCGGGCCAACACGAGGACAGTGAGACCAGACGGTGTTTTTAGTGGGTTCTGCCTCCCTGTGGAAACACGAGGGGATCTGCCACGCGGGTGGGGTCCACCGCGTGGGGACATGGCGCATGTTCGCGCGCTGGAGGACAGGATGTGCGAAAGAGGAGGGGGAGAGGGGCGAGGCCGGCAGCTGGGCTGTGCTGTCCCTGGAAGTCGGCTCATGTGCAATGTCACTGCCGCATCTGGGTAGCCAGAGTCCTCTGGCAGCCTGCCCACGCTGGGATTCCTGGAAAGGCTCAAGACGGAAAAATAATCACTTGGAGGGATAACCATCTGGGTTGAAACTGGTCCCAAATGAATTGTCCAACAGAGTTTGAGTTTTTAAGAAAAGCTGGAAATGCCTTTCTGTCACGACCTTCCCCGGCTCAATACATAAGCAAATACCTTTCTGCTTTAAAGTGTCCTGTGTGCCAGACTAGCCACCCTGGGACACCCAAGTCTCTGTTTATTCACTGCTCTGGCTGAAGGCTGGGGACAGTCAGATGCACGGGCACTTGCCGGCACTCTGCACTTGGTGGTTCTCGCCTAGCCCTAGAGTGACCTGCTCGGAGGGCAGCGGTGCTTGGCCCCTCTGTGGTCTCATCCCGGGGACGGCTGCGACCGGTGCAGATAAACACAGTTAGAGTCGGGGCTGGAAGGACAAGAATCTGTATTTTTTTTTTTTTAAGAAGAAGAAGAAGAAGAAGGAGGAGGAGGAGGAGGGAAATCATGAATTTGGAGAGACTATGTGAAATCGACAAATATTCTGTTTTCTGCAATCAAGTTGGCTAGGCATTTAAATGTTTACTTATTTTTGAGAGAGCACGAGTGGGGGAGGGGCAGCGGGAGGGGGACAGGGGATCCGAGGCGGGCTCCGTGCTGACGGCAGCAAGCCCGATACAGGGCTCGAACTCACGAACCGCGAGATCAAGATCTGAGCCGAAGGTGGACGCTCAGCCGACTGAGTCACCCAGATGCCCCTCATTTTCTGACTCTCAATTTAATGTTCTTAGCCCTACAGGGGTATAGCTCAGTACAGAATTCACGCGGTGCCCACATCCATTGGCACACCTGGAATATCAGGATACGGATTAATATTATTATGGAACTACTAACAGGAAGGTAACACATCCATATTATTATTACTCCTACTAAGAAGGACAGAGATAATAAGAAGAATAAGCTATGGGCAGTAGACTGTAGGTTCTAAACCTGGCTTCACCCCTAAGTGCCTATGTAATATGTTTTCTCTTTCAATGTAATCTTTATCTTACTCAAATTATACATGTGCCCAGTTTAGGGAGGCGGGTGTTTCAACAGTGTGTGATGCTGTAATTAATATCTCTGCCAATGCACACACTCAATAAATGGTAGCCATCGTCGTTATAATTCAGCAAATGCTTTCTTGTCAGTTCCCAGTTCTTTCCCACACTTGTCTGCTGCTAATCGCTCCTGCTTCCACACTCAAATCCAACAGAGGACCTTCCAACTAGCAATCCTTTCAAACATCTGGGGTTTCTTCCCTCACGCTGTGATTTATACAAAAGAGAAAGTCACGGATAACGGACAATTTGTTTTCTTTCTTCAGTTGATCAAGGGAATGATAATCGTTCCCAATGCACAGGCCCCCCTTCACACCAAAGAGCGTGCAAGCAACTCAACATATACAAGTAGAATAAACACAAAGGGGGTTTGCTAACCTCAAGCTATAGGCATTTCCTGGTAGAGGGTAAGTGTATGGGTTCCTTCTTCCACTCCGCCTGCTTTTCCACAATACTTCTTGGATGAGTAATCCCCAAAAGGCGTGGTGGGGAAGTGCAGAATCTTTTTCCACATCCCACAGGAAGGTTGCCAGCTGTCTCCCTGCACACACTCTCCTAAGTTTTGCTACATGGCACAAAGGAAAGCACCAGCAGTCGCCAGAGGAGGCTTCGATTCTACCAGGCGCCAGGGGCTGGATCTCTGGGAGATCAGATGGTCCAAGTGTATGAACAGAGAATGTGAAAATCCCCACCAAGTCAGAAAAATGCCTTTCTGCGACTGAGACATTCTAAGAGGGTCTCAAAGCATTCATTGCCCTTGATGTGGCTGGATGAAAGGGAAGTGGAAACCCCTGGATAATCCATAAACTAACAAAGCATTCCTCCAGGGTAGTAAATGTTGGTTTCCCTTCTACGGTTGTTTTCCAGTGTTTGGGATACTGTACAATATTTCAGTCTTCTCGACTGCAAAGGCCCTGAGACGTCCTGGGACCCAGCCTCCCCAAGGCAAAGCAGGCACGACACAGGTCACTGAGTCTGTCTTTGTATAAGGCTACAGGAATGCTTTACACACAAGCAACAACCAGTGTGTGATCATCCTGTTGTAAAGACAAGGGTGTGATACTCAGGGTGTAAGCGATTTGCCTAAGGCTACGTGGCTCATAAATGGCAGAAATAAGATGAAAATCTTGGTGTATCTATACACAAACCTGGGTTCCAACTCTTGGATTGTGAGTGGATCTGCTGGTATGTAGTGCAGGATTAACCTTACTCAAAGACAGGTCTGGCCTCAGCTACCAGGCTTCTGGGATGTCCTGCCCGATAGGAGCATGTGTGTTTCCCTGGGGCGCGGGGCGGGGGGAAGGTTGGCCTCCAGACAGCCTAACCTTGTGACTTAGGATGGGGGCTTTGGGCCGTGCAGTATCATTCCAACATCTGGAGGAACAAACCATTAAAGGTATTCACCCCACCTCCAGGAGGGGCTGGAGACAAAGAGCGGCCATGTGGATGGTATGTGATTCAACTCCAATAAAAACTCTAGACACCAAGACTTGAGTGAACTTCCCTGGGGGCAATATTCCATGGGTACACATTGTGAACAGGGGAGGTTAACACCCTCTAGCTCCATGGGGAGAAACTCAGAATCTTTGGGCCCCTCCGGAGTCTGTCCTGTATGCCTCTTCCCTTGGCTGATTTCAGTCTGTATCCTTTCTCTGTGGTAATCTGTAACTGTGAGTAAAACAGCTTCCCATGAGTTCTGTGAGTGCTTCTGGTGAATTGTGGAACCTGAGAGTGGTTTGGGGAACCACCCTCTCCCAAAGTTGTAACTGGTGTCAGAATCGAGGGAAGTCTTGTGGGAACTGTTCTGACTTTCTATTTGGCCCATAAACTCCTTCTTATACTTTGTGACGATTATACACGTAAGAGAAACAGATCAAGTAATAGACTTAATCAATGAAGTCCACCAGGGTTCATGGGTGAGAACAAATCATTAACCAAAGATTAGATCCGTCCAAATCTAACAGTGGCCAGGCAAATGAGTGGAACAGAAAGGTAGGTGCTCCTACCTCCATGCTACCCAGCATCATCCAATCTGGGCCAGGGCCCAGTCAAGAAAGCCTCCCTACGGCAGTTACCCAATGGCACACGCACGTAAGAGGATTGAGTGGTTCAAGAGTCGGAAGTATTGGAGCAATGGGGGAAACCCATCAGCTAACTCACTGGTGTCTCAGTCTTCCCAGTCTGCTGAATGCACTGACTTACTGGACATCTCCCATGGCCACTGGGTATTGACCATCCCACCAGACCAAGTGGAGGGCTGGGCCCCATCACCCGGCTCTCCAGATTGTTGACGAAGCGCTTCTGATAGAACACAAGGGAAGTCATGCCTGTGCCTGGGACAGTACTGTTTCACTGTGTTCTTGGTTCTGTGTGCAATAGCAGGTAGCCCAGAGGCAGCAACTGTGGGCTGGGACAAGACATCCGGGAGCCTTGGTCTCAGGGCCTTATTCGCTGCACCTGCAGATCAAGAAGTCAACCCTGGCTGCACATTAGACTCACCCAGGTTGCTTTCAAAAACAATACCAACGTCCCGACTCACTCTAGACAGCTAAATCAGAATGCGCCTAGACCGCAGGGCCCAGCATTGGCATTTATGCACCAGGGGCTTCTAACATGCAGCCAGAGGTGAGATCAGACATACGATCTTCGTTCCATGCTAAGTCCACTCCTTGGCGGAATGCCTCCACGACGCTTAAAGACAGCCTCTGATCATCTACCCCCCTCCACTAACATAAAAACGATGTTCTCACCTCCTTCCACTGCGTTTTGAAATTACATGTCTACAGTGAGATACGACCACATACCCATTAGAACAGCCATGACTTAAACAAAAGGGAAACAACAAGCTTTGGAGAAGATACGGAGAAACCGGGACCCTCGTGCCTCGCTGGTGGGACTGACTGTAACGTGGTGCGGCTGCTGTGGAAAACTCTGGTGGTTCCTCGCGAAGTTAAATGTAGAATCATCATGTGATCCAGCAAATCTACTTGGAGGCACACACCCAAAGGAACTGAGAGCAGAGACTCAGCGTGCATAGCAGTATCCTTCCCAGTAGACAAAAGGTAGAGATGTCTGGAATGTCCATCCACAGAGACGTGGATACACAAAATGCGGCATGGCCGTACAACGGATGATTTCTTACTCAGGCTTCAAAGGGAAGGGAATTCTGATCCGTGCTACCAGATGGGCGGATCTGGAGCCACCGTGCTCAGCGAAAGAAGCCTGATGCAGAAGGGCAGACAGTGTATAAATCTCCTTAGAGGAGGGACTTAGAACGGGCACGTGCACAGCGACAGAAAGTAGAACTCAGGTTCCCGGGGAGGGAGAAGGGGAGGGGAGCTCCCGTTCCGCGTGCACACAGAGTTAGTCCGGGATGACGACAAAGTTCTGGGGACGGAGAGCGGTGATGGTTGCTTGAAAACGCGAACGTGCCTCGTGTCGCCGAGATGCTTAGAAGTGGTTAAAACGGGGGATTTTATGTCATGTATATCTTATCGCAATAAAAGAGAATTTTTCAAAATTACAAGTCACGGTCTTAAAAAGTCTGAAGCTTCAAGCGCAGTTTCGTTTTTCAACTTGGCAGGGCTCCTGCCCCCTAGTGCTGCCTGGAGGCCCACGGCTGGCAAAAATACCTTCTAGAGGCAGCCTGCTTTCCCTGGCCGGACGTCAGGGCCTCTTTCAAAGCCCTCCACGTGGTAATGCACTTTTCCACAGCCCCAACGGCAACTATGAGTGAGAAAAAGTTAAGGAGCATCAATTTCGGGGGGCATCGCCCGCCGAGCTCCCTACCCTGCCATTGCTGGCTCAGGACGGCGGGCCGGCTGGCATCCCCACCCCCGACGTCCCCCCTGTACTTTATCACCCGGGTGTGTCAGCCCCACCCTCTGCATCAGGGACACCGAGCCGTGGTGAAGGGCCACTGAGTAAATATTTTCAGCTCTGTGGGCCATGCGGTCTCCGGCACAACTCAACCCTTTGCTGTAGCGCGAAAACGCGGCGGATAATACGTACGCGAGCGGGCGCAGCTGCGTCCCGTTCCAACCCTCAAACTTGCCTGGCTCCAGGCCTTTGGGGATGCGTCCTCCATCTGCTCGGAGCTGCTCCCACGCCAGCCACTACCCCTCCACAGGGCACCCTGCTGGCTGTCTCCTAATCCGGTGGTGCCCACATCGCCAGTGCCCAGACGGCCCAGATGCCAGTGGCCTGGGAACCATACTTCGAGAACCACTGTCCTCCGTTATCTTTCACGTGTCTCCTTACACACCACTTACCGTAGGTTCTTCCCACCCCCAGCCCGTATCCTGTGCCTCTCCTTAGTGTCCTTTTACGTGCTGCCCTATTTTACCAGAAACACGCGGTCCGACAGCTGTCTGCTTGGCTACGTCCCCGGCGGGCCCCTAGGCTGCCACTGGCCACCCCCTCCACGCCTTTGACCATAGCAGACACCCTGTTACTTTCTTCGGTAAACATTCCTGAAATCTCAGCAAAGCCACGTAAGACCACACCGCAGTCTTGTCCATCTTCTTCTCTAAGGCTTACCAATACTTACGTAACTACCAGAGTCTCTTTATTTTTTAAGTTTATTTACTTATTTTGAGAGAGAGTGTGAGTGTGTGTGTGTGTGTGTGTGTGTGAGCAAGGGAGGGGCAGAGAGAGTGGAAGAGAGAGAGCAAGGGAGAGGGAGAGGGAGAATCCCAAGCAGGCTCCGTACTGTCAGTGCAGAGCCCAAGTTGGGGCTCGATCTCACGAACCCTAACTATTGAAGTCTTTTTTTTTTAAGTTCATTTATTTTGAGAGAGAGAGAGTGTGTGTGTGAGCAAAGGAGGGGCAGAGAGAGGGGGAGAGACAGAGAATCCCAAGCAGGCTCTGCACTGTCAGCACAGAGCCCAGTGAGGTGCTTGAATCCATGAACCGTGAGATCAAGACCTGAGCCGAAATCAGGAGTTAGAGGCTTAACCGACAGAGCCACCCGGGCGCCCCATAACTACCATAGTCTTACTCTGGGGCACTCACTGCACTTTTAAACTTGTTTTCATGCATCCTCCTCGTTAGATTGCAAACCTCCCCCCTGCCGGCCCCGTGCTGGGCACAGACTGCAGTTTCATACCCTCGACATTCTAGGGTTGCTGTCCTGTCTTGGTTGGTTCATCGTTCTCATCCTCTGTCTGTCTACTGCAGTTTGGTCTTTCTTACAGGTTGGCTACCAAGAGGCAAGACGTTTCCGGATCTTTTCTCCTAGGTTTTCGGATGTAACGACACAGTGTTGGATCAAAAATTGAACTCCTGACAGAGAACATAAAATACTGTGCATTTGAAAAGCATCTGCACTCAGAGATTCCATTGCAAACACAAATTCTCATGTGAGATTATTAACCTCCGATCCTTCCTGTGGCAGGAAGTACAAGGACGCCGTGTGAGATGTTGTTAAAGATGTGTGCTAGAGGAGAAGGCCTCTGAAAATCCACATCCAATTATCCAAAACTATGTCCAGATTGTCCTACCATCAATTCCAAGGAAATGCTTCTGGTAGTCTTTGGATTTACTGGAAGGAATCCGTATTTACAAAGACAACCATTTTATTGAAACCAGCCTCAAGCAAGCAGAGAAAGGACAGGGAGACAAGCTGTAAATCAGCCAAGATAAGAATTTTCTCTGAAACAAAATGTTTGTTTTAAAATGAGGGGTATGACTCACGCTCCGTGAATGGGTGGCTGGGTTCTGACCCTCCAAAGATGAATTGTTCATTTTGAAAAAAGCAGAGCAAGCGGGACACCCACTTTCTCCCTTCCTTTATCTCAGAATGAGGCTGAAGAGTGGGGCCCCAGAAGTCCGAGTCGCGTCCGGTGACCAGCAGAACGTACGATGGGCTGACTGGCTACCTGCAGCTGTTTTCAATCAAAAAGTGCAGCCTCTCCTGGGGCTCCCGTGCGGCCAGCACAGAGCTGGTGGAGCAGAGAGGACGCTGAAGGAACTGCCAGAAACCCTACAGAATTCAGCTGCCAAACCCCTCCTCCTCCCCTGGCTCAGCGTCATGAACTTAATCAGGTATTCATTCAATAACGGTTTTTTACGCTCTCCCCGGAAGGATGCCAGCGCCCTCTAAAGCGAGGCACGGCGTCAAATCGACGGCATTTGGCAGGAAGAGGTCAGGGGCAGTGTTAGGTTCTTTTATTGAACCTAGGGCCTGGGAACAAGGGAATCACCCTTCTCCGCAGTACATCTTGGACGTGCGGCGAAGGAGACGTTACGACGAAAAGCTGGTCAAAGAGAAGAAATGCTCTGCCTGTCCTACGATGGTCTCTAGTTGTCCTTGCCGGGCCATCAACACATGGTGGGACGGTGGCGTCGCACAGATCTAGGCTCGACTTCCGGCTTTTGACATTTGGTCATTGGTGACTTTAGGGGAGCTGTTCAACTTTCCAAGCTTTGATTTCCTCTTTAAGAACATGGAGATAATTGGGGCGCCTGGGTGGCGCAGTCGGTTAAGCGTCCGACTTCAGCCAGGTCACGATCTCGTGGTCCGTGAGTTCGAGCCCCGCGTCGGGCTCTGGGCCGATGGCTCGGAGCCTGGAGCCTGTTTCCGATTCTGTGTCTCCCTCTCTCTCTGCCCCTCCCCCGTTCATGCTCTGTCTCTCTCTGTCCCAAAAATAAATAAAAAACGTTGAAAAAAAAGAACATGGAGATAATAATAAACCCTATCTCGCAGAGTTATTATGGAAGTGCGTGGGGGGCATGTGGTCAGTTCTTAGCCGACGGGCTGGAGTATCTCGAAATAAGTTACCTCTAGCAATGCCCAGCTTTCCAGCATCAGATGACCTCCTCCTGGGGACTTGAGGGCACAGGCGTGGGATCCTAACTGCCACACTTACAATTCTGATTCCACTACCCACCAGCTGTGTTTCTGTCCCTCCATCTCTAAGGTGGGAGTAATACCAACATTCACCTCATAGGCTGGCTGTGAGTTCGCCCACGGAAAGAACCTAACTCAGGGCCTGACATATCGCAAGAACTATAAGAACATCAGGGCTGTTGCTGTTACGATGATCTCTTGAGAAGGGCCTCCTTCGCTCAGGTCACATTTTCATGCGTATTACAAAACTACTTTCCTCTCTTGAGTTCTTTCCCCGGTCACTTTGTGAATCACAGGCACCCGTCGATTCCGGCAAAGATGTTAGGTAAAACCATCTCTAATTAAAAGGTGCCTTGCCTCACCTCCATTAACGAGGGATCTTAAGTCTGAGCGTTTCACAAAGTTTACTAAGTCTCTCAAATTGTCTTCTAGGAAATAATCCCTGCTGGTGCCCTGATAAGTTTTTCTCCTTAACTGGACCAAAGCCTTGTCTGCAAAACAAATGGTCAATGACATCGACATTCAAAAATAAAATCCAAATGCACTCATGTTTTAAATTTGGGCTGGTGGGTCTTATTTGCCTTTTATTCCTGCAGTATAAATAGAAGCTTTGGGGCTTCTTTGAACATAGAGCACAGGACACTCTTTAGGCACAATGACTCAGTACTAATGAAATCGATCTCTTTCCTATTTAACCTCTTTAGAACACCCATCTCCTCACCAGAATCTCGATCACATTACAAATGCACACACACACACACACACACACACACACAATGGCCGGCCATTTTAGTTAAGGCCCTAATAGGAAAGCTGGCAGCATAGGAGGACTATAATCTAAATAGGCAATAAAATGTTTAATGAACAAATGAAACGCAACAAAGTCAGTCCATGCCCTGTTAACAAGAGAGTTCATTTTCCTTATGAATACTGTGGCCTCAGAAGATAATCTCTCTGAGCCTCCGTTTCCTCATCTGGAACACGGAAACAATAATGATTTCAAAAGATCGCTGTGAGATGAAGCAGGACAATACACGTGAGAAAGTATAATGTTTATCACAAAAAAATCCGAATATGTTTTCTTATCTGAACTTGAGTTGCAACCCTTTGACTGCCTGTCGTGAATTTCCATGTGGATGCTCTAACTTTCCCTATCACGCCTCTCAAACCAGCGTCCATTCTGGTTCCGTATTGGTCCAGTGGTTTCGCCCCATTTCCCCAGGCATAAGAACTGATCCTCACTTTTGGTGCCTCCCTACCACTTAACTCCTAGGTTCACTGACCCCACCAAGTTTGCCAGCCTTTCTTCAAAATATCTCAGCCACTGGGCATAAAAGCCTCACATCTCCCACTTCTTTCCGTACCCACAGTGCAGTAAGGAACCTGGCCTTGCCCAGAGAAAGAGCTAGGCTTTGCTTGTGGCTTCGGGACGTCCCCTATGTCATACTTGATAGGAGTGCCTCTGCTCAGGGAGAGGGCTTGAGTCACAGCAAGTTACATAACCTAAGCCTCTACTTCCTCATCTTAAAATGGGGATAAACGGAACGCTTGGGTGGCTCAGTTGGTTAAGTGCCCGACTCTTGATTTCAGCTCAGGTCATATCTCCTGGTTCGTGGGATCAAGCCCCACGTTGGGCTCTGCTCCGACAGTGTGGAGCCTGCTTGGGATTCTCTCTCTCTCCCTGTCTCTTCCCCTCCCCCCCTCTTAAAACAAATAAATAAACTTAAAAAATGGGGGTAAACAGACCTATCCTGCAGAATTAGGGTGAGCATTAAGTGAGGTACTACGGATTAAGCACTTCACACAGTGCGTAAGCATGGACTGTGCATGACATACGTATTGGCTAAGAAATGTTTCCTACATCAACATCGGTTCTTTTTTCCTTTATAGTTACAAGGTGAAGGAAACGGTCTGCGTGCTCTGATAATTCTGCCACCAAGTGTGTCCATTTTGACTTCTGTTGTTCTTCTTCTAACAAATCTGTTTTTCCTGATTGATATTTAAAAAAATTTTTTTAATGTTTATTTATTTTTGAGAGAGACAGAGACACAATGCGCATGGGTTAGGGGCAGAGAGAGGGAGACACAGAATCCGAAGCAGGCTCCAGGCCCCGAGCTGTCAGCACAGAGCCCGACGTGGGGCTTGAACTCAAGAACTGTGAGATCATGACCTGAGCCGAAGTCAGATGCTCAACAGACTGAGCCACCCAGGCACCCCTTCCTGATTGATATTTTAAAAGTTCTGCTTCATTCTTTAATATGCGGGATCGATAAGTGTTCCTTATAACGTAATTCCAACAGAGTGATGTCAACCTGGGCCTCCCTTCTGTGTTTCAGTGTGGACCCATCAGCACCCCCTGGTTTCGTGGCATGAACTACGGAGCTTCAGATGTGTGCCGAGGGCCACCCCATTCCTGCTCTTTTACAGACTATACTTTTGGTGGGGAAATGCAAGGAAAAGCCTTTAGCTCAGTGTGAGATAATTTACTAAAACAGGTTAGGCTTTTCCTATAAAAATGTATAAAATACATACACAAAATATGTATATATGTATTATATGTGAAATATAGTATATATTATATACAATACAAAAATAGACATTTTATATATAATATATTGCACATGCTATATAAAAGTATGTCACACAAATATCATATATATTCATATATGATATAAATATATATTATATACTATATTCTATATATAACATATACTATAAAACATATCTATTTTATATTATACAAAATTTTTTCATAAGCACGTGTCTCAACATTTGGGATCTTGGGGCACCTGGGTGGCTCAGTCAGTTAAATGTCCAACTTTGCCTCAGGTCGTGATCTCATGGTTTGTGAGTTTGAGCCCCACATCGAACTCTTTGTTGTCAAGCACAGAGCCCACTTCCTCTGTCCCACCCTCTCTGCTTCTCCCCAGCGCTCGCTCTCTTTCAAAAATAAATAAACGTTAAAAAAATTGGGATCCTTCCCTTTTCTATAGTTTCAAAAAAATCTCTAGTTTGCTTCCATTTTGCTCTGGTTAACTCATGGGATGGGGAGGGGTGGTAAAAGACAGGAACAGGCAGTGACCGAATCAATCAGTGGCATTTCCAAGGTAAACGATTCCACAAACCCTTCATAAACATATAGTAAGACAGACACATGGTTAGCCTCTGAGAACTTCCCACAAAGCTCTCCACTGGGCACCAGAAGGGACCACCTGGGGAGGCGTGCACAAACCTTGAACAGCTGGGCATGAGTAATGTGTTAGACGGGTGGGTTTTGTTTCCTGTTTCACAGCTGATTTGACACTTCCCTCAAGGACAGCGTGCACGATGATATTTTCATTAAATGCATGGACTTATAAGCTCCCTCATAAAGCCATGACATTTCTAGATCACCACTGTGCACGAGAACAGGACAGTGACGTTTCTCTGAGTTGATCATCAGAAACTCTGGTGACCTTATACAAATACGCCTTCTCTGTAGTTTTCCCAGATGTAGCTGATCTGGGCTGGGCCCCAGGAATCTATATTTTTAAAAACTCCCCTGGTGATTCTGATTAGCTGCTAAGTTTGGGTACCTCCTACACATGGGTACACATGGTTCTTAACCTTGGCAGCTTGTCAGAATCACCTGGGGAGATTTTCAACAGTCCTGCTAGTCAGGCTGCACCCAAACCAACATGTCCTAAGGCCTGGGGGGGGACGGGAACCAGGCACACGGAATCTCGGCTAAGACTGAGAATCACTGCATCAGACTCTAAGATCCCTGAGGGACGCACACGTTCATGTACATAGCGCCCCCTCCCTAGTGTCTAGGACAGTGCCTGTCGTGTGGTAGGCACCCCACAATACAGCCATGGACACTTTGGTTTTAAAGCATAGAAGTGTTCCAACTAGAGAAAAACACGAATGAAATAGTGAGTTCCAGGCCAGCCTATAAACGTACTGAGCTCCAATCCTATCTGTTGACCTGTATGGGCTTTGCTTTTCTTGAACTTTGTTTTCCTTAGAGAGCAAAAGCTAGTGTGTGTGTGCGTGTGTGTGTGCGCGATGTTTAGAGGAGAACTTAATTTCTTATGACTGGGGGGAGAAGGGGGCAGAGTTCAGAAAAGAGCCCTGAGTTGCCCAGAGGTCAGCATCTAGATCAGGAGGAAAGCCTGGCTGGTGCCTGATGCCACAAGGGCTCTTTCCCCAATTTGTGACAGGAACAAGGACTACTCCACCTAAGAGCCAGGGTTCTGGCTTCTCCGACGGGCAGGAATCCTTGCGGACCAGGTGCCACGTTCCAGCTTCCGGTCAGAAGCACAGACCAGAATGTAATCGGAGGCCCGGCCACCAGCCCCTGCCAGCCCCATGCTCCTGTGTCCTGTGACACATCCAACCTTGGCAAACCCTGAGCCTCCAAATCCTGCTGTGAACATCTTGCCCTTTCTTCTCCCTGCCTCGATCGATAAGAACAGGTATTTATTTTAACGGCGAAGACTTCCGTCACAGACAGTGTTCAACTGCCTTGAAACTCGCTGCAAAACGAAATAGAAAAAAATAAATAAATAAAAGGAATGTCCAGGGCCTTTTCCTTTGGACGGATCCGGTTTGCTGAGAGCAGGATGCAGTCCACTCTGCTGCCCACGGACGCCACTACGTGTCCACGACCTCGTGCGCGGAGCACCTCAGTCAGGGGCGCGAAGTCACGGTAATTCCACCTTAGGGAAAACTGCAGTGGCAATTGCCTGCCATCTTCCATTTTCCCCAGTGCTGAGAACACCTCCTCTTGGAGACAGGTGACTCATCTGCCGCCTTCCTAGCGGGCTCTTCTAAGTTAAGAAACAAAAAAGAGCAGCTTCGGCCCTGGTGGATGAGCTCGGTGGGGAAGAGGAAGCCTCATCCAGGCGCAAGGCATGACTTTTCCCTTCCTGCTCCACGAATCCTCACCATCCTTCAGACTGGCAACTTGGGCTGCACCCCCCCCCCCCCCGCCGTGTTCTCCTAACACCGCAAACACCCCCAGCTCCAAATGCCACTTCTTAAAAATAGCAGATTGAGGGCTTACTCTGGGTGTGCCATTGATGGGGCTCACTCCTTCCCTGGAATCACTCTCCATTTCTCCTCCTGAGAGCTCGAACTCACATACACACTGAAAGAAGTCACTTAGGTGCGTTGCCTCGAATGCACCTCTTGCTTACAACATCATGTGACTTGGATGCGAATAAGCGAATACCTGGGTTTATTGTTTTATTTTTAATTTTTTTAATGTTTATTTTTTGAGAGAGAGAGAGAGAGAGCACATGAGCAGGGAAGCAGAGAGAGAGAGGGAGACACAGAATCTGAAGCAGGCTCCAGGGTCCGAGCTGTCAGCGCAGAGCCCGTAGAGGGGCTTGAACCCACGAACCGTGAGATCATGACCTGAGCCGAAATCAAGTCGGACGCTTAATGGACTGACCCACCCAGGCACCCCTACTTGGATTTCTTATCTGGACACATGGGAAGCATCCAAGGAGTGACTCCCTTCTCCCTCCTACGTTTCCTGCCCACAGTGTGCAAAATACATCCAACACTCTTTGGACAGAAGAATCAGGAACTAAGCAATCGCACAAGTCATGGATTCTCTACCTCTTCCCTGCTCATCCCATGACTTGGAAGGCTCCACATAAAAAGTTTTTCTGACCTAATTTGACCTTCGCTGGAAAATGGCTCTACTGTTCTCTCTCACTGAGTTTCAAAGCAGAGGTGAAATGAAAACAGGGCTGTATTTGATTCTGAGCATAATCTCTTTGCTGTTGGCAATGTTCTGGGAATAGTAACGTACTTTGCCGTTCGATGAATAAATTTTTCAAAATCTATAGTCAGGGCTCAAATAATTGTGAGCATTTTTCTCCATAGTGTTTTTCAATTTTCCTTGGCAGAAAACTGGCAGAGAGGTGACTTAAATTACAATACCTCAGTTACTCGTCTTGTAAACTGCCAAGAACAGTGTGACCTCTCCTGAAACTAATAAATAAATAAATAAATAAATAAATAAATATCATAAGGATAAATGAGATGATGCCAGGAAAGTTGCTGGAAATTCCTTGCAGGAAAGCATGTCATGTATGCATAACTCTGGGTTATCTGGTTTTTTTTTTTTTTAAATCCCAGAAGGAGCCTTCTCCTCTGGGGAGGAGCCTGGGTGGCTCAGTCAGTTGAGCCTCCACCTCTTAATTTCAGCTCAGGTCATTATCTCACGGTTCGTGGGTTCAAGCCCTGCATTGGGCTCTGCTCTGATAGTGCAGAGCCTGCTTAGGATTCAATCTCTCTCTCTCTCTCTCTCTCTCTGCCCCTCCCCGACTTGCGTGTGTGTGTGTGTATGTATGTGTGTGTGTGTGTGTGTGTGTGCGTGCGTGTTTGTGTGCCCTCTCTCTCAAATAAATAAATAAACATTAAAAAATTTTTTCTTTAATAAAATAAAAATCCCAGCATAGTAACAGAGTAAAACTTCTTTAGGACCAGATTTCTCTTTGAAATGGCAGCTCAAAGACAATAAGCTAATTCTCAAATTAGGCATTTGCCAAACATTTTTAGGAAGATCAATCTTGAGCAAACGAAATTTGGACTGTATTCAGGAAACACATAAAAACCCCAAGCCCCTCCCGTATTTGGCGTTGCTGTTCTGGAGGTCCAGATTGCAAGCACAGGAATCACGGAATAACCGAGACGGAGGGTTACGTGTGACAGTAAAACGGGATGTAGCACCATCCCTTTTTACCTTTTTCGTCAGCATTTCAAATGCTGGTGTCAGCATACGGCCAAGAAACCCAGATCTCTAAGGAGTGCATACAAATTCCACACAGGCTTTTCTCTGGTTAGTTACTCCATTTACAAAATAGAACCTCTTACTTTATAGGTGGCAAAACCGAGGCCCAGAGAGATAGTGCCTATTATTAAGGTCAAACAGCTTTAGAGTGTGTTTTAATTAAAGGGAGAATCAAGACCAGAGTTCCACATCTCCAGCTCCTACTTCATCGCACCTTTCACTCTACGCAGAAGGTACTTTGCGCCTGTCTCACTACCCAGAAGCCTATGGCCAAGTCACTGTAGGCTCCTAGGGTTTTGACTAACGTAGCATTGGCAAGTATGGAAAAGAGGGTAAGGATTGGCAGGGCTCAGTGAGTTCCTGGAAGAAGCTGAATTGAAGCCATAGGAAGAGGGTGCTCAAAGGGGAATATGAAAGGCACAAGCATTATCAGATGAATAAAATGAAAAGGATATTATTCTGGAGGAGGGGAAGGTAATCAATTTAAGACTCATTCCGATTTACGAGGCTCTAAGGCAAACAGATGGCACTCATCCAGGGGGATGGGGAGCAGCTGAGGAGACCAACACTTCATGCCAGTGTCCCAGGAGGGAAGTTGAGGCAGGGAGAGCAGAGAAAAGGAAGGGAAAACACCTAACTTTGGTTAAAGAGAGGAAACACAGTCAAGAAGGTGGAACAAAAAAACTAAGGCCATCATCTATCTACCTATCTACATATATACATATTTTTTTGAGACAGTGTGAGCAGGGCAGCGTAGGGGCAGAGACAGAGGATCCAAAGTGGGCTCTATGCGGACAGCAGCTAGCCCTGACGCAGGGCTCACACTCCCAAACTGTGAGATCATGACCTGAGCCCAAGTCGGATGCTCAACCGACTGAACCACCCAGGCGCCCAAGGCCATCAACTATGTTAAATGTCGCAGAGAAACTAGAAAGACATGGCCTAAGAAAGTCCACTGGATTAGACAAGGGGTTCTTAACCCATGCTGAACATTATAAGCACTGGTGAGTTTCTAAAAGATACTAACCCAGAATGTGTGTTAATGACCACTGGATTAAGCTGTGTGGACACAGATGACTTCAAAGAGAACAGTTTACAGTCTCACTTTAAAGTAGGAGAATGGATACACCAAGTGGAAATGTGTTTTCCAGCCCCTAGATTCAGTGGCTAAATTTGCATTATTGATTATCCTATTTTAAAGTTACATATGTCAACGGAAAATTATGTGCTTGAGTAAGATTCAGCATTTGAAAATCTCATGCTTGGGATTACACTGGCTGGAGCCTCCCGCATCATCAAGCAAATGCTTGAATAAGAAGATGGGCTTTGTACAAGTGCCCTGAAAGCCAGGAAAACACGGTTATGTTTCAATTTAAGGGAAGTAAACCTCTTGGAAAACATGGAGCCTGCGGTTTGCTCTCTCTTCAACTGGTTTTAAGCCCAGGGCTCGCTCCTGGGAACCCTTTGCCCAATCTCAACTCTGCTGATGGTAACCTACTTGATGAGAGATGATGCAGATCATGATTAGGGAGCCACTCTAGCAAGTTTATATCTGAAAAGGTACAGTGGAGGCCACACACACACACACACACACACACACACACAATTAGATGTCTGTCTCCACCACCCCAACACATTCTTACCTACATTCTGGATTCTAGAATAGCCCCGTCCATTGGTTATGGAATGACACATCAAGACACGAAGTTTGAATCCAGCAGGTGAGAACATCTTTGCTGACTCTGGGTAAATGACTCCCAGGCTAGCGGCTTCTTCGTGTACAACATGCATTTGACTTACTGTAGGCAATGGAAGGGCTCAGTAGCTAGTATTTCTGGGCCCCTGTGGGCAGCAAGTAATGCCATGTCCAAAGACAAGAAGCTTCTAAAGGTCAAGAGGAATAGTTAGGAGGATGGCTTTATATAGGGACATTAAATTCAGAGCCAAGAAGGGAATACTGATTATTATAAAATCTGGAGTAATGGAGGTGGGGGGGGGGACTGGAGAAGGCAAAGAAAGAAGACAGAACTCAATGTTTCATTCAGTTCTGTTTTGAAACAGGATTCAGAAAGGATATTGTACCATTTGGTATTAATTATTTTGGTTCGTGCACATGGCTAATTATTTCTACAGCATTTAAGATCTCTGTAAAACAAACATATTTTGCACATACACACCCACCTTTTAAAATATGCCTTTTATCCCCTCTTCCAGGGCTTTGAGGAGATATCTGATGGATTGTCTTAGGGACAGCTCTTGGGAATAAAAGTAGATTGTATGCTAAAAATGTAACTGGCCCCTAAAACTTGTATAAACAAATTAAGGAAAAAGACATTGCAGCATTTAGGGTATAAACAAAATGACTCTCAACTTCAACCTGCATATTTAAAAAAAAATGTTCAGTAATAAATTCACTCCTAGAAGTTTCCACTGTCCTCTCTCTTTCCAAACTTCTCCTCCTCCCACGTTCCCCCAGCTGTCTTCACATCAGACTTCATGTCATTTGGTTGCCTGGTTTGAGCTCATTACGTGAATCATTATATTTGATTTTTCTGTGGGGCCAACCTCGAGTCAGGATCTCCTAATCCTAAATGGTCAGTGTTTCTGTACTCAACAGGAGTCATCCACGGGAGGGTTTCACTGTGTGCACCCAAGCCTCGAGGGAACAGTTCCGCACGCAGCATCATCACCTGGTGAATGTTGAGTGACTCCAGAAGATTCCATGGATTCCTTGACCCGAATCAGCCCCGTTAATGACCATCTGTAGCACCTCGTGCTCTGCGGAACCAGAGCAGAAACTGGAGACGACGATGGAGGTCGTTCTTGCCTAACCCCCCTATGAATCAGCCGTGATTTTGGAGAAACAGAGTAGCGAGTTCTCCTGAGTGGATGCCACTGGAGGCCGGGCTCTGAGGAACCATTGTAACCACCTGGAGCTTTAGGCTCCCAGAGCAAGAAGCTGGTTTTCGGCTTGGTATCTCAGAAAAAGGGCAGAGTTGGCATCAGGGAACATTCCAGGGAAGCCGCCTAGGTGTCCGCTTATCAGCACTGTCTTCAAACGCTCACACTCTCCTGCTGGTCCTGGCCCCCACCTGCCTCTCACCGCCTTGGCCTCCATTACTGCCATCACCACTTCATTCCTGTCTGGCCCCTCCCCTGTTACCACCTCTCCTCTCCAGGGCAAAACGAAAGACATAATATCCCCGTGGTTCTTCCCGCCAGCAGCACCACAGAGATGTTGCTGGCGTTTCTTCTTCTTTTTTGAAATGTTTATTTTTGAGAGAATGCACGTGGGGGAGGGGCAGAGAGAGGGGGACAGAGGGTCCAAAGCGGGCTCTGTGCTGACAACAGCCAGCCCGATGTGGGGCCCGACCTCACAAAATACGAGATCGTGACCTGAGCCAAAGTTGGATGCTCAACCGACTGAGGCACCCAGGTGCTGCCCTGTCATTTCTTTTTAATTTTTTTTAATGTTTATTTTTGGAGAGAGAGAGAGAGACAGAGCATGAGCGGGTGAGGGGCAGAGAGAGAGAGGGAGACACAGAATCCGAAGCAGGCTCCAGGCCCTGAGCTGTCAGCACAGAGCCCGACGCGGGGCTTGAACTCACGAACCGCGAGATCATGACCTGAGCCGAAGCCAGATGCTTATCTGCCTGAGCCACCCAGGTGCCCCTGTCATTTCTTTCTAAATGGAGGGTGATGTGGGGGCAGAGAAACACTTTTGAAGCGTTTGTGGCTCGGGTAAGATTTCTGATCATTTTTGAGAGACTATAATGTGAGTATCTTGCTCCTACTCTGGCTACACAAGGTTCTCCATTTAGGCATATATATCAGACGCAGTTTATGTATATCGGTTTAAGTTCCAGCACTTACTTTAATCCCCTACCCGCTCATTTAACAAGCCTTTCTTGAATGCCTACCATGCATTAATGACAAGAAGCAGGAGTAGTAATAACTCGATCTATAAAGCACTTACTATATGCTAGTTAGTGTTTTCTGTGGAACATCTCTTTTAAGTAAGCATTCTCCCAGTTGCCATTATAATATCTGATGTATTGTAACAAAGAGAGAGAGCCACAGCATATATACGTATGCTGCCTCCTTGTAACAGTATCTTCCCCGTTTCTATCTCTGCCTGCTTTTCTCATCTCCCTTACCACCTTATCTCACCTCTAAGAGAGTTTTTCCGGCAAAACGAATGCTTGCTACATGCCTAGTTCACAGGGTTAGAAATACAAAGGGAGGGACACGGAAAACGGAAGGCATCAAACTCTAGACTCTCAGCTCCCCGAGGGCAAGATTATGCCTCTGCTGCTTCCCGATCCTAACACCATCGACACAGCGCCCCATACATGCTGGACGGGCACACACTAAACATGTGTCACGCCAGTGAATCCCATAACGTGCTTATATCGTGCCTTGTAATAATCCTAACTGCTTATGAATATTTGCTGACCGGGCTTTTCTGGTGCCTCCACTGAAGGCCACAAAACAAATCTAGAGGTTGATGCAAGGTTCTGCTAAGTGCGACATGGGGACGCGGCCGTGGTATAAATAAACCAAAGCCAGCCCTTTCTGACATGAATTGATCTGTTCGGCATGGGCGGTCTAGCCACAGAAGAAGCCAAAGCGTTCCTCCATACATTCCTCCACACATTATTAACATACTGAAAACATGTTTCTATTCCCACCATATCGAACCGGCTGATTTTCACTGTATTCTCAAATATTGCCCGTATGTGCCTCCTCTCAACCAGCCTTCTCTCCATTCTGCTTTGCTTCTTGGGTTGGCCTGGGGTGGAGAGTGGAGTTGGGAGTTTGTAAGCAATTTTTTAAATGTTTATTTATTTTTTGAGAAAGAGAGAGAGAGAGAGAATGAGAGAGAGAGAGAGACTGTAAGTGGGGGAGGGGCAGAGAGAGAGGGAGACACAGAATCGGAAGCAGGCTCCAGGTTCTGAGCCATCAGCACAGAGCCGGATGTGGGGATCGAACCCATGAGCTGTGAGATCATGACCTGAGCTAAAATCAAGAGTCGGACGCTTAACCCACTGAGCCACCCAGGCGCTCCGAGGTGGTAAGCATTTCATGTTACCCACGTAAAGGGTGACAGGATTCAGATGAGGGGTTGGCTGAGACAACTCCCAGCACCACAGGTCATTGATGTTGGGGCCCCGACGCCTGATGAGATCTTTTTGCGGGGTGACTTTGAAATTCAGCCCCTACCTAATATGGCCAAGCTGAAGGGAATTTCTCGGGGCATCCGCGTGAGGCGGGCCCTAGAAAGCATTCTGATGATGAGACAAGGCATTTCGGCAGCAGGAGTTAGCTTTAATTTCCAAGCTCAGAACTTGAAAGTGTCTGGTTCCCTAAGTTCGATAGCTAGAGTCTATTAAATGAGGACCCCGCATGATGACTTAAGACCTGTTGGCATTTTAATTACACGAAACACTGGCACTTGGGCAGCTGACACACCGCGAGTCTGACTCTCCAGTTTACAAAAAACAATTCCCCAAGTTGAATAGCCTACAGTTGACTAAGCGTGGGGCACCATGTTTGAAATGATTTCATGCCAAAGTTCTAGGTGTTTTTAGGCCGTGAGAATAAAGATGGCTTGCCTCTACTTCTCAAAGGTACTTGTACCTCTAATATTGCAGGGACCCAGGTTTTTAGCCCGATGGAAAGTTATGGCAGAAGATAAATACCACACTGTTCATTAGTAACCTACTTTCATCCCATTTATGACACTAGAAGGGTCTGTTCATTGGTGTTGACAAACGTTGTATGAATGAGGGGAACCATTACAATTGTGGGATAGGACATAGAACCTGACCTGGTGCCCTGTCTCCTTCAAATCAGAAGGCAGGGGGGGGGGGGAGGGCAGAGGGAAAGCATAGTGACTACAGTCTGAATGTAGCTCCTCCTGTCTTTCCGGCATGATGGGTGCTAAGCTAGAAGTGTGCACGGGTGGGAAGAAAGCACAGATGTGTGTTGTCTCAGCACTGAGTTGTGTTTTTTTTTTTAATATTTGTTTTTGAGGAAGAGAGAGAGACAGTGTGAGCAGGGGAGGGGCAGAGAGAGGGAGACACAGAATCCGAAGCAGGCTCCAGGCTCCGAGCTGTCAGCACAGAGCCTGATGAGGGGCTCGAACCCACAAACTGTGAGATCATGACCTGAGCCGAAGTCAGACGCTCAACCAACTGAGCCACCCAGGAGCCCCTGTTTTTGTTTTTGTTTTTGTTTTTTTTAATAGTAGAGCAAGCAGGACTCAAATGCATGGTTGATTTTCTTCTTTTGTTTTTCTTTTATATATTCTTCTCAAGTGTATTTATTTATTTTCAGACAGAGATAGGTGAGTGGGGCACAGGGAGAGAGAGAGAGAGAGAGAGAGAGAGAGAGAGAGAGAGAATCCCAAGCAGGTTCCACGCTGCTATCAACACAGAGCCCAACACGGGGCTCCAACCCACGAACCGTGAGCTCATGACCTGAGCTGAAATCAAGAGTCGGGCGCTTAACCTGCTGAGCACCCCCAGGTGCCTCTGCGTGACTGGTTTTCAGTATTTGCTTTATACTCCAGAAACATCTAAATGACATTTGGGGGTTAACCTCTCCAGGGCTTAGCCAGATCTGTGCGTGGAAGAAAATTATGACAAAACCAAATGGAAAATTTCTTGAAAAATTATTTCACTCTTCATCTCTTTGTCAATCCTGCTCAATTCATAGCACAGACTGTCGTCCAGAGAGTGCATTCAATGCTGCCAATGCTTTAGAGCTGTGTCTGGGTAAGACCGTGGGAATCTTGCTGGACCCAAGCAATCTGGGTTGACCTCATATTTAAGTGATCTTTTCCTTCCCTTTCTCCTGCTCTAGGAACCTCCTGGAGCTTCTCTGCATTTACACAGAATTACTTCTGTCTGCGTCTAGACATTAATCCCACGCACTCACATACCTGCCTGGGCTGGATCCCCCGAGAGTCCTATCTGTGTCCGCTCCCCATCTCCACCAATGTGAAAAAGAAAATTATTTTCTGCTTCTTCATTTGTTCTTCTGAGTGCCAACTCTTTCTGACCTTTTCTCAGCATCAGGGATTATGTTTATTTTTGTGGCTAAATCTTGATCAGACCAACAATACCGTTTAAAGACACAATCTCAGATATTCACCTTTTATTCCTGAGGCGGCTTCACTGAGGTATGGAAAAGGGGACCTCTATGATGAGTTTTCATGACATGTCTGCCTGTTAAAAACAACAATAACGTTGCTGACAGCACCTCCACCTTCCTGACCGCTTGCCCTCCTGGAGGTTAGCTAGATGCTGGCAGTTTCCTAGGAAACGACATTATATCACACAAGCAATTCACATGAATTCAGAAACTGTCCCCTAGCTGAATTCCGGCTCGGGCACCCCATCAGCTGACCTCTTTGTCACCACCAGGTGCAGGAACGGACTTAGACTATCACAAAAGGGACGTTTGGGTTCTGTCGATTGATCAAGAAATCTCACACACTTGAACATATGCATGTAGCGGATAAAACAGACCTAAACCTTCAAGCAACCCACGTGTGCCATAGGCACAAACATCCTGTGGAGATTCTGGCCCAGAATAGAAGACTTCTAGTTTCCATCAGCTACTAAAACGGGGGACTTTAAAAAATATGAATGTGTGGTTTTTTTTCCTCCCTTGCTTTCTGGAATGATCTTATGCATAGATCCCAAACCAGAGAGCTGTAACTTTTAGTGATCTTCTCCCGCCGTTATGCTGAGGGAACCCTTCCCTTTCTCCTTCAGCCCTGCACCCGTCTCCACGGACAAGCCATGTAGCATAACACAACAGTGTTGCAATTATTAGTGGCCTTTGTGACCCCAAGGAACCTTAGCAGATGCAAACAACTCTTCTGGAAAGCTAGCACACCCTTCCCGGTCACTATTAATCATAGGGAGTGTTGAAGGTGTGGGGTAACGCTGTGATGCTGACAGTGGGTTGGGGGGAAGGAAGAGGGACAAGGGCAGCTATAAATTGCTGAGTGAGTGCGTTTATACTCATCACGCCTTGCAGAAGAGACTGACTCTCTCTCTCTCTCTCTCTCACACACACACACACACATACACACACGCACACAATCGACCAAAGGATTCTGATCCCAAGACTGAAAATACAATCCCAGGTCTCAATAAAAGGTATGGCCAGTGAGGTTCGAGGTGTCCCATCTGTACACATTCAGACTTGGCTACATACGTCACATATTCCCCAGAAATATGGGATTATGGCTTTTTGAGCTAAAAACCTATGGCTAATCATTGTTTGCCCAATATCCATTCTCTCCCCTTCCTTGGGAGTAGAAACCTTGATTCTGAACCAGACATATGGCTGTGCAGCCAGACATTTTGATCTTTATCCTCCCTTGCAGCAGTAAACAAAAGTAAACAAAAGTGTGCTATGGGACCTTGGGCAAGTATCCTTGAAAAGAGGTCTAGGCCGTTCTTCACCCTTCCTTCTTCCCACTTGCTGGAATGCTAACGTGAAGGCTGGAGCTTAGGCAGCCATTTTGTGCATGAGAAATATACTAGAGATGGCAGTACAGAATGACAGAATTGAGCCTGGGTAGCTGCCATATGTTTCCTGGAATCCTACCTCCCAACCTCTTTTACATGAGGGAGAAGTAAGCGTCTATGTTTTTTAGCCTTTACGTGTGTGTGTGTGTGTGTGTGTGTGTGTGTGCACGCGCATGTGTGTGTGTGCGTGCACGTGCGTGACATGGAGCTGTACCTAATTCTATAACAAATAGACCTTAGAGGTCATAATAGACTTCATTTCACAGATAAGGAGTCTAATGATTAAAGATCAACTGTGATAAATGTCTCAATCAGGGAAGCAGGGTTGGCAAATTAATTACACTTCTGTTTAATCTTCTACTTCTAAAGATAGATGATGGAGGTTCTATTTTATATGCCCATCAGTATTTGTTAAATGAATATGGTTTTATATTTCACATGCCTGTGAATTTCTGAACCTCCAAGGGTTCCAAATGGCTAAATCACACGTTTTCAGGAAGTAAGATATTAAAACCAAAAAACAAAAAAACCAAAAAACTGAGAAGGGATAGTACTGGATTGATGTGCGAACATTTTCTTTCCTGCTATGTTCATTAGCTGGTACCTGTCTTCATCTGTATCCTAGTGTTTAATGTATAAAACTATGTTGATTTGCCCTGATGTTTCAGGAAGCAAAAAAATTTCAAATTTGGGGGATGAGTCAGGATCTGAAATGTTAAAAGGTATCTTTGCTTCACTACATATGCAAGATAACCAATATGCTATAGCCATGAAACAGCCCTAGATGCTTTTGCAGAATAGGCCTCTGAAACTAACGGATAGCACGAAACCAACAAAAGTCACTTATCGAACTCAATTAATGGGGGAAAAAAAATCAGCTGTCTCTTCCTGGTGCGTCCACTTTCACGGACCCTACAATCGTGACTCCCACAAATCACTCAGTGGCCATTAAAAGCAGAAGGGAGTTTAATTCCTCTGTGTTATACCGACTTTGGATCACCTGCCCACCCTACAACTCCAGTCTTGTTGCTTTGCAATATTCAAAACGAAAATAGTAACAGACGAGGGGCGCCTGGGTGGCGCAGTCGGTTGAGCGTCCGACTTCAGCCAGGTCACGATCTCGCGGTCCGTGAGTTCGAGCCCCGCGTCGGGCTCTGGGCTGACGGCTCGGAGCCTGGAGCCTGTTTCCGATTCTGTGTCTCCCTCTCTCTCTGCCCCTCCCCCGTTCATGCTCTGTCTCTCTCTGTCCCAAAAATAAATAAAAAAACGTTGAAAAAAAAATTAAAAAAAAAAAAAAGAAAATAGTAACAGACGGATGGGTAAATGGGAAACGTCACCTCTCTCATTCCGCTCCCTTTCCAGGAATATCTCCACCCATCCAGGTGGACAATAAACCCAATCTCCAACACACGTTCTTCTGCACCCTAGTTACGGCCCCCACATCTGGAAGGACAATGAGCCACGGAGCAGCAGAGTCATAATCTCACAGTGTGTGATCCCTTTCACGTATCCGGTGAATGCCCGCGGGTGGGGTTAACCTCGAACACTTGCAGGCATCTATGGTTCCACTTTTGGCTTCCGACCGATTATAGGCATTGAAACATGTGCAAAAGGGCGTCATGTCTTCGAGACTCTCCACCCCCCCCCCCCACCATCCTGATAAATCTCCCAACATGTACTGAAATGCCAGCTTACCTTAACGATAAACTGCCTTTCTTTATTTCATCCCACCAGGACCGAACCCTTGACTTGAGACTATTTGCCTTAGAAAATGAGTTTTCTCTACCCCTGCAAAGGAGAGCTGCTGTGTGTAATGGTCTCTGAAATGCTAACAGAAACCAAGCAATCACCTGTCACGAACTATGAGGCCATTAGTTATGAAGAGCAATACTGATATTTACCTTCTGACTCTTCACGCTGGAGGGCAAAGCAGAGAAAACCTGGATTTTCCTGGCTCCTGTGCCAGATAAAGAGACCATCGGCGTCTTCCCTCTTCTGCCTTTGCGGGCGGGGAAATAATGCTAGCGGTGATAATAACGTCATGATTATCATTCAGAGCACTTCCACACGCATTATTATCTGATTTGCTCCTCCCAGGAATCCTGCACGAGGTGGGTATTATGAATATTACAGTGTCCAGAAGAGGGAATTGATGCAGAAGTTTAAATAATATGCTCCAGGCAACCAGACGGAGAACGGCGGGGCCGACGCATCAACTGTCAAGTTCATGAGGCGCCTTTCTTTCCACATTAACCCCCTGGACACATTTTAAAAATGTAACTGTTTTCCTTTTGGGTCCACTCTTCTCTTCACTAATAAACAACCAAAGACCTGAGAGGTATACATCTATTAAAGAGCAGAAGCTACTGTAACTGCTCTCCTGTTGGTTTTACAAAGTCTCAAGAGAAAACATTAAAAACTGAGTAACGCTGGGGGGCCTGGGGGGCTCAGTCGGTTGAGCGCCCAGCTTCGGCTCAGGTCATGATCTCGCGGTTTGTGAGTTCGAGCCCCGCGTCGGGCTCTGTGCCGACCACGCAGAGCCCGCTTATGATCCCCTGTCCCCCTCTCTCTGCCCCTTCCCCGCTTGCTCTCTCTCTCAAAAATAAACACACAGACAAAAACCTGAGTAATGTCACGAAAGCCCCTGGTAAACAAACAGGGTCTTTACAAATGTTGAGACACCTGTGAGAGAAGAAATGACAGCGTTTTTTCTCAGCTGTCTCGGTGGGGTGGGCAAAATCGGTGATGGGGATATGAGCACAGAGCAAGGCACAGAAGTGCAGCATCCCTAGTCTGTGTGCCTGAAACTAACATAACATCAGATGTTGACTATGCTGAAGTTAAAATAAAAAGCTTAACATTGTATGTTAACTACGATGGGATTAAAATACAAAAATAAAAACCCCACACATTTCTACTGTACAGCTTGAACATTGTTTAAGTTTATTTATTTATTTTTGAGAGACAGACGGAGACAGAGCATGAGCAGGGGACGGGCAGAGAGAGAGAGGGAGACACAGCATCCGAAGCAGGCTTCAGGCTCCGAGCTGTCAGCACAGAGCCCGACGCGGGGCTCGAACTCATGGACCGTGAGATCATGACCTGAGCCGAAGTCGGACGCTTAACCGACTGAGCCACCCAGGCGCCCCAATTCTGGATACATTTTAAACTCTACTTTCCTCCACTTAACATTGTATTGCTAAAATTACAGGATGCAATCAACTAGTTTTTTAGATGAGTTAAAGGAGGGATAAAATAAAAGTGAAAAAAACCCTCAGCACAGTCTGTAACCAATCGTCAAATTCAAAAGCACTTGGCAAATGGTAAGTAATTTTGGCATATAAATGAATGGAGTCAAACCTTAATTAGTCCAGCAAATACTAACTTGAGTCCCAAGCAGCTGAAGGCTGTTTTCCAAAAGGCAGCCTTGGGGGTGGCGGGTGAGACAGTGTCCCTAAGGTTTGGGAGCTTATATTCTGGAGCCTCAGAAGTCAGAGAAATGCGATATATTTGAGTAGAGCTTTCACACTAACTAGGAAGATTGGTTTTACATAGCAAATGAATGGTATAAACCCTACTCTAAGAATAGTATTTAATTTACTTACAAGAAGGAACCATCAAAAAATACCCAACGGCACACAAATGTTTTGTTAACTAAAAATAAGTGTCTTTTCAAACACCTATAGGTGCAAAGTATGAGCCAATACAGGAACTAAAAATGATGTAGCTGCATTCCATTTAAGCTTTTGACTTTCTCTAAGCATGTGAATGAGTGAGGGTTTATTGCACCAAATAAAAACCGATGATATGTTCTGTAGATGCTGATATTTCTAATCAACACTAGCTGCACTTCGGCTGGTCAGGTAAGAGGAAATGTGACAGCAAAAGATAGGCAATACGCTAATCTGTTTTTTTTAAGCCAATATTTATTTTGTTAAAAAATTTTTCATGTTTATTTATTTTTGAAGGAGAGAGAGACAGAGCATGAGCAGTGCAGGGGCAGAGAGAGAGGGAGACACAGAATCCGAAACAGGCTCCAGGCTGGGAACTGTCAGCACAGAGCCTGACGCGGGGCTCGAACCCACGAACGGCAAAACCATACCTGAGCCAAAGTTGGATGCTTAACCGACTGAGCCACCCAGGTGCCCCCAAACTGTGAGTTTTTTTTTTTTAATGTTTACTCATTTTTGAGAGACAGACACAGTGCAAGTGAGAGAGGGGCAGAGAGAGAGGGAGACACAGAATCCGAAGCAGGCTCCAGGCTCTGAGCTGTCAGCACAGAACCTGACGCGGGACTGGAACCCACGAACTGAGATCGTGACCTGAGCCACCCAGGCGCCCCTTTAAGCCAATATTTAAACTGAATTGATATACATGTTTTAATTTGTTTTAATCCCAAGTGTCCCAAATTTACACATTTCTTTGACTTCTTTCCTTGCTGGGCCATATGATGCTAAAAGATTTCTGTACTATAATGGCTCTGCTTAAATCTGGGGCTGGCCAGAGTCCCTGAGCCTCCATGTAATGTTGTTGATAGACATTTAAAAAAATCAGATTAAAAAAAAAAATCAATCAGTCACATCATTTTCCAAACCTACCCACTTCTCTTTTGTACAACTGGAAAGAATATTAGAAAAACAGAAAGGTGAACACCTAAAGTGAATGCCAAGAAGGAGACCGTGCTTTGGAGGAAAGCTTCGCGTGGAGCCTGTACCCTCTCAAGTCCCTTCCCTCACCAGACCCGAGGCCAGACCAATGAGAAAGGAGGGAAAAGGCAATTAAGAGAAGCATAAGATACAGAGAGAAAGAAGAGAGAAAGAAGAGAAAAACAAAGAGGCTGAGAGTGAATAGGAGAGGAGCCCACAGGTGGCATGGATGGGGGAGCTCACAGTTCAAAGCCTTGAGGCACAGAAATGCAGTATGATTCCACTTAGTCCATCACACCTCTAGCCCTCAAATTATCCATTTGGATAGAGTGGATTCCATTTGGTAATGGCTGGCAGTAGCTGTCACGTCTTAAATGGTAAGGGCCCACGTGCACAATCAGTGGACTCCTTTAGGACGCTGGAGAAGATGGCTATGGAAGAGTGGAGAATTAGGGATAGGAGCTTCATGGGGCCGGAAGGGGGCATGTGATAGGAGGCAGGATAAGAGGCCCGAGTGGAGAAGGGTACGGGGCTTTGAGAGTGCTCCGGTAACTTCTCCTTCAAGGAGGCTCAGGGGGTGTCCTGGGCATTTTACATGAGCACATCTGTTTCAGGCACATTCTATTCCTAGAGATCTACAACCTACACCTGCCTTCTTGTATCCATAATGGCTTGGTAGTATGGTTTCTACTCATAAATGGTCCGGACACCGCGTGCAAATGAGCGAACAGTTCTTATTTGTGCCTTAGTTTTCCCGATGATACGGTTTTTACTTACTTTATCTTCTATCTGCTTCGTGGTCATGTTAATGTGCATGGGCAAAAGGCAATTAGGAGCGATTGCCAAGGGAAAAGGGAAAAGGGAAAAGGCAAATGACCTTCTGATCTGGGCCACCCATGTTTCTCGGTAAAGGAGCCAGGGCCATTCCAGGTCTGGAAGTCATGTCTTTATCAGGTCAATAGCATTACATCCAGATTGGATCTGTGTATCCATTCTAATTCCATATGAACTTTGTAGCGCTTCTCCTGTGGTTGATAACAACCTGGTCACAGATCAACATGCAATATCAGTGTTTTTCTGTAAAGAGAGAGAACCTTTTACATGCGTCACCATGACGTGAACCCTGTGATGACACATTGCAATGACATTCTAAAGATGCTGATAATCACTTGACATCAACAAGATTGATCAACAGTCTTGACTTGTTTTAAACTTGTTTTAATTTGACATCAACAAATTCTTTAGCAGCTGACAGGTACCTAGAATGACACCAGAAGCTTTTAGGATGGGGGCTCACACAACGCAGACCCACACAGACACACAAAGACCCTGTGCCTGTTCAAAAGGGACTTACAATTCAGATGAAGAAAGGCTCACACAGGACAAAATCGGAGCACCGAACTGCACAGTACCGTCGATTAGCAAAAGCTAGAGGGTTTATGAGAAGTTACAGTGGCCTAACAACTTTTCTTACGATGAAACCATCGTTCAAGCCTGCTTAAACATGGAATCTGGTTTCCCACAACTGATTAACCTGAAAATGGTTTAGCACAACACTAATCCTCTAATTGAACAATCTATAAATGCCCTCCATAACAAGTTCCACAGAGCCCTCTCTTGGACTCACAGCAATGAGGCACATCCAGCATGCTATCCGACGCTCGTTTTAATGAGCACCTCTGGACCTTAATGAAATATCATAGGTCCAAGTGAGCATCAATTAAAGAGAAAATGTCTCAGAAGGTATAGACGGCGATGCATCATCAATGGCGACCTACTCCGGGCTGGCAGTGCTGAGCGGACACCTGTGTGGTTTGGGGGGTAAGGTGCCCCCTCGACCAGCGGCCCTCACCTCTGTCTGACACGGAGATGAGCGGGAGCCTGGGATAAAAGGTGCGAAGCCCAGCACACACACACATTATGGGAATATTGTTGGAGGCGAAGCTTCGAAAGGAGGGAAATCCGTCTGAACGACATACATAATAACACCTTTGGTGAAATCCCCCATTTTCTTCTATTTTCCCAAGGAAAAGAGGAGAGCGGGACATTAGCCCGAGACCCCGAAGCCGTCTAACTTCACAGAGATGCAAAAAGCCTGCCTCGTTTCATGGCATCGGTGAGCCCTGCTAACTTAGCCTTCCGAGGAACACATTTTTGGCCGCGGGGGAACAGGCACCCACTCCCGACATGCCTGGGGACTCTGCAGACGTGCCCTGGAGGGAAGAGGTGGGGGAAGCCAGCCCCCGGGCAAAAGGAGGCATTCCTCCTCCCCGCTGCCCCCCGCAAGCAGAGCCTGGACGAGCTCAGACCCCACCACCACATCAAAGGGCAAACAAAAACTCTGGGATTAGCGGGGAGGCACAAGGATTTGGAAGGGATACGTTACTGCCCGGGCTGGACCTCACTGACTCCCATGACTAAGCCACCTCACTGTTTTTATTTTTTCCCCAGGCGCAAATAGTTAAGCTTTAGGAACGACAGCCCTGTTACCTAGGGTCCAAAGCAAATATCTGCAGGAGAAGGGTCTCTGAGGAAACGGCGGTCCACAATTCCGCAGCTCCTTTATCTACTACAGATGCTGGTGCGTCTCCCCAGCGCACCGAATGTCCCTCTTTTGGGGGACTTTTGGGGGGATCTGGATAGGACCTTTTATTAAATCTTGGACCATGGGAAAGGCTGGACGCTATCCATTTCTTTTGATTTGTAAACGGATGTTGGGCATATTCAACGGCATCGTAGGTGTCTTCGTTTTTCCCTGTTTATTGCCGTCCTATGTCGCGAGTTTAAGGGCTCTCTCTAACCCAGACTTTAGCTTCCCTTGCCCTATTCGGAGCTGGCATCACCTGTGTGAGACCAACATGGCTCTGAGACCCAAAATAGTCCAAGAGACTAGCTTTGGAAAACGCACTCCAAGAAAGGCCCATGGCCATGGCCACGGTTGTCTTCTCCCACAACAATGAAGACTGCACAGGGAAAGAAGAGCCTACCAAAAATGGATCCTCTGTCCAATTAGCTATAGGTTTTTCCAGTAGGGCTTTCTTCAGACCCTTGTACACTTTGCTGCCATCCACAAACCCTGGGCACTGGTTTCTTGCCCCCACAGCCCTGCTGTCTGCAGAATGGCACACAGCACACTAAAAGCACACTTATTATTAGATTTTCTGCATGGTTACATAAGCCTACAAAAGGGGAAAATGTAAATGATTCAGGAAGATATTCTTCATGTGGTTCTCATGAAATCTTTAATATCTTAAGACTTAGGAAGAGCCCTCCTGGCAAGATACAATCAATTTTCATGCTTCATTAGGAAAAGAGTCCTTTCAGTAATGTTAAGAAAATGGCTATAGGCAAGAGAGGAAAAAACTACTCTCCGGACCGAACAAAACCCCAAGGCACTTTGGACGAGATCCTTCCTTTGCGCCCACAGCATATCTGAAATGAAAAGGAACGTTCGCGGAGGGTCGGTGGGGATTACATTTTGACCGGTCTGTCTACCCACAGAATTGCACGCGATCCAGCAGAACTCCTCATCGGTCGGCATATGAATCTGAACGGACCGTGGGCTATGCCGACCACAGTGCTCCCCCGCCAAAAAACACAGCAATGACAGGACAGGCACAGCCGACCGGGGGCTTGTGTGCCGGAAGGGGCGAGGGCACCACTGGGGAGACATCACCCACACGCCGAGCTCCTTCAAAGGCAAAAGCGGATCGCGCCAGCTTGTTCCTTTCCTTTTGATTTGAAAACTACAGCTTCTCAAGACCCAGTTTCCCTTCATTTCATACAAACCAAGAATACAAAAATAAATTTCTTAAGAGCGCCATTGACATTATTTTCTCTGACACTGGAATAATCAGCTGGCAAACCCTGCATTCACTTTTTCTCTTAGCCAAATGTTGGCACCGAAGTCTCCTTTTCGGTCTCCAAACAACCTGTCTTTAGTACTGTCCAGTCTAAAAGCCCCTGTCCTACTGTGGTGACATTCACTCAAGGAAGCTACGTGGTGTGGAGTCCTACAGATGTTGAAAAGTGAGGAACACACAGAAACACCTGCCGAAAGCAATCTACTTTCCAAGTTGTTTAAGTCACTCCTTCATTCATCCATTTACACTCCCATCAGTTTATTTCCAGTGTCCTCAAGAACTGTACCATGTAAATCCCTGCATATTTAAATAAATAAAATCAAAACGAACCCCGTGTATAATTACAAATGACTAGCAACATATCCTTGTTTCTGCCAAATGCCACGAAACATGCTGACCTCAGAGGAAGTGGGTTTGAAACGACTCCGCTGGACGCGTCACACCCTCAAAAGGCTCAGGTGGGCAAGTCAGCCGATTGGTCACGTGACCATGTTCCACGCTCATCGTTCTCAAGTTCATTTCCCGATGGAAATCCAGGCTCCTGCTCTTCCTGCTGGCAAAGATCTAAAGGCAAAGGTCCTGCCTTTCTGTGTAAATTAAGTGCACGATTTGAAAAGAGCTTCCTTCTTCCCTCTGTCCTTCCAATCACCGTTGGATTCCACGGGCCGGGAGAGGCGCTGGAGGGTCACACATGAACAGGTGACATTCCCTGCTCTCCAGGAGCCTATCATTATGTGGGGGGTGGGGGTGGGGGGCGACAGGCACCAAACAAACCGTCACAGTTCTCTGTGTCAAGGCTGCTCCAGTGGACGTAGGAGATGCCCTAGCATCCGTCAATTATATCACTTTGAGTCCCCCGCGACACTTCAGAACAGCGCAATGCAGGCACAGAGTAGGGAATCATTCATTCATTCGGTTGGCTTATCAGTGACCACATACTAACCATCTACTATGTGCAAGCCAGGCATTGTGCTAGGTACGAGGGCAACAGAGATGGATAAAATGCAGGGTAATAAATGGCTCCCGAGGTACCAACGAAAGGCTGGTAGGAAAGCCAAGGCGTTAGTGAGTTGCTCTGTCTACAAGTGTATGGGACACGTTCAGATGGGTCATTTGGGGAGATCTCCTCCAGCTGGGTCTGGAAGGCATATACTTACTAAGTGGCTTAGGAAGTACAGAGAGAGGCAGTAAGGGAAAGTAAGGAAGAAGGAACAAAGTAAGGACACAGGAAGCCCAGCAGGGACTGTGTCCTTGTGCCCAGTGGGCAGCGCGATGTTTCTGTAACCCAAGGCCATGCGTTGGTTGGGCTGAAGGATTTTGCACAAGCCTGGACCTATATACTTCTCTGACTTCACTCAGGATGTAATCCAGGCATCATCACCGTCTCGTGAGCTCCCTTACTGGGCGAGCACAGCTCCCCGCTTCTTAGAACAGAGAAAGGCACAGATGTGGGGACCGTGACGCTCGTGCCCAGGGAGTGGAGACTCCATTTCTCATCTGCTCACAAATTTCAGTGAGTGTCTACTATGTACCGAGTGGACTAAGAGTACGAAAAATTAGGCTTAATAATCCTTTAATAGAATGAGGCTTCAAACACTGCGCCCTCACTCCAGAGTTACTCAGAGGCTTGGTTATTTACGGTCTCATACCCCTGCAGGTCCCTGCGTCTAGATCTCCGTGTTTGGGCTCTTCCAGGGAGAGAGTAAGGAATCGGCCTCCATGCGATGTTTTTATAAAGGCTTCTCTACCTGAAAATGCCAGACACATTTCAGATGTCAAATCTAACGTGGTGCTTAGGGTGGGTGACTGATCCATGTGAAGGCTCTTAAGTGGGAGTAGAAACCTGTCTGGCTGATTGTCTTTTCTGCACACGCGCATTCAAATGTTCAGAGGCTTGTGGGCCAGAAATAGCTGCTGGGGGAGCGTGACATTACATCACAGACTGGGGAAGGCCCTGTTTCCTGAAATCAATGAATGCTTGTTATGCCCCTCCCCAAAAGGGGACTCTGTTGAATGCAGGGCCGCTAGAGTCAGCCTGAACCCCCAAACCGTCCCTTGCGGGGCACTGTTACGGGTTGAATCGTGTCCCCGCCCCCCCCCCCCCGATTCGTATGTTGAAGTCCTACCCCTTAGTACCTCAGAATGGGGCTGTATTTGGAAGTGGTGTCATTGCAGAAGTCACTCGTTACAATGAGGCCATCTCAGAGTAGGATGGGTCCCTCTGCACTATAGCTTGTGCCCTTGTAAATTGGCAACGTCTGGACAGACACACACGGGGAAGATTCGGGTCATACCGTCCACAAGCCAAAGAGCTACCTTCCAGAAGCCAGCGGGGAGACCCGGAACAGGTCCTTCCCTAGCACCTTCAGAGAGGGAGCATGGCCCTGTCACACCTCGATTTATACTTCCGGGCTCCAGAAATGGGAAAGAAGAAATTTCTGTTCTTTAAGCCACTGTTTGTGGTGCTTTGTGAAAGCCTCCCTGCAAAACTAATCCAGGCATAGAATAGTGCTGTGTGCATGTACAGGAATGACTTCATCACCTAGTGACTGGAATTCAGTTATCAAGTAATGATATCAACACTGTTGGGTTCCTCTCAGCCTATCCTGTGCCCATTCGCCCAAGCTACAGAATTCTTATTGAAAGCCCGAGACAGGTGCATTATAGAGTGGCTTGAGCTGCCTCTCTTTCAGTCAGGTTGCCCACACTGGGCATGACAGTGAACTCCGTTATTTCTCAGTTATGTACCACACTACCTCCTAGTTTGAGAAGGTCCCGATGGTCAGACAGATATGGAGGGTCATTATTCCATATTTGATCTAAGCGCCACTGATGTTTCTATACTCATCTATGTCTACACTTACAGCTTTCAATTTGAAAGTTTTTTCAGTTTATTTTGAGAGAGAGAGAGAGAGAGAGAGAGAGAATGAATAAGGGAGGAGCAGAGAGAGAGAGAGAGAGAGAGAGAGAGAGACAGAATCCCAAGTAGGCTTGGGCTGTCAGCACAGAGTCCAATGAGGTGCTTGAATCCATGAACTATGAGATTAAGACCTGAAATGAAATCAGGAGTTGGATGCTTGACCGACTGAGCCACCCAGACGCCCCTACGCTTACAGCTTGAAAACACTGAGTAATACAGAATGGAAGCTTATTCAGAATAGATTAAAAAAAAAAAAAAAAGAATAGATCAAACAGCCTGAATTTGGGCTTTACTAATTGGTAATTGGCTTTAAAAAATTTTTTTTAATGTTTATTTATTTCTGAGACAGAGACAGAGCATGAGCGGGGGAGGAACAGAGAGAAAGGGAGACACAGAATCCGAAGCAGGCCCCAGGCTCCGAGCTATCAGTACAGAGCCTGACGCGGGGCTCGAACCCACAGGCCACGAGATCATGCCCTGAGTTGAAGTTGGACGCTCAACCAACTAAGCCACCCAGGGGCCCCGGTAATTGGCTTTTAATAGTGATTTTATCTAGTCAGAAACCAAAGTTCCCTTGAAAGTTCCTGCTTTTTCTGGAAACAGGATTAGCTAAAAAATTAATAATGCAAAGAAGCGAGGGGTAGGGAAGGGTAAGAGGACAACGATGTTTTAAACGATCATTAAAATGTATTTAAAAACTGAGCCTGGGTGGCTCAGTCGGTTAAGCATCCGACTCTCGATTTCGGCTCAGGTCATGATCTCACAGTTTGTGAGATCGAGCCCCGTGTCAGGGTCTGCACTGACAGCACAGATCCTGCTTGGGATTCTATCTCTCTCTCTCTCTCTCTCTCTCTGTCTCTCTCTCTCTCTCTCCTGCTCTATCTCTGTCAAAATAAATCCAAAACTCTTTTAAAGCAGTTTCCCGATTTCTCTTCCTCCATGACAGCACAAACGCTGACTTCAACATCTGTACCTGTATCCCATGTACAGGTGGAGGCTTGCATGGTTTGGGCCCCATCTAAAAGAAAGAGAAATTGGACGCCCACAAGAGCTGGTGTCAAGCTTTTAGGTCTTGACCCAAGCTTTCTGGGAAGGCGTGGAGAACAGAGGTGGACGGGAGGGCGGGGTCACAGGAAGGTGGGGAGCCACGACGTGGGTCCCTACACAGAAGGACTTCCCCAAAAGCCTTTTTGTACCTCTCTTCCCGAAGAACTCCATTTCACATGGTAATCGTGCTTCAGCCTGCCCCCCACCTCACCCCACTCTCTCTCTCTCTCATGGCCCCTCACCACCACCCCTGCCCCATTCATCACCTTTTCTTTCCCTTGGGGGCAATTTGGCCTAATCTCAGCTTCCTCATTCACCTTTCTGACCTCACAACAAATCGCAGCCCAAACAAGCCCAGAACTAGTCCTCTCAAGATGGCAAGGAAGGGAGAGGATTGCAAATATTTACAATTTGTAATTGTTTTTCTTTTATTCGTGGCACATTCTGTGTTAATGCAGACAGGGCTGGAGGACTTCCACTTTGGAATACTCCATCCCACCAAACTTGTTCCAGCCGAACTCTGCATGCTACTAAATTCACTCTTAATATATTTCCTTCCCTCCCCCACCCTCCAAACGATAAAATTCAGTCTTTCACTTAACGGGAGAGGCAGTGGAGCTTCGAGTGCTCCTAGGAAATCCTTGATACATTTCATCCATTATTGATGATAATTAATATTGGATTTATATTCAAATAATTCACCGCTTATTAACACATAATTCTTAAAATGTAAGTCTCCCCCCCCACCCCACTTTCCTGTTTATGGTCATTAGATCATTCCACTAAGAGCTTTGCGTAAACAATTTATTCATTTAACATTTAAGTGCCAAACACTTAGCTAGTAACCTGGGGACAAAGATGACTAAGATACTACCACCCCTGCCTTAAATGGAGGGAGGGATTATACAGGAGGAAACCCATCTGACTTGGGGCACTCTTTCGGCCCAATAAGGGCCAATGCACCTGCACGTCAAGAAAAGATTAACTAAAAAAAAAAAAAAAAAAAAAGAGGTTCGAGTGGGAGAGAGCCAAAGCATAAGAGACTGCTAAAAACTGAGATCAAACTGAGGGCTGATGGGGGGTGGGAGGGAGGGGAGGGTGGGCGATGGGTATTGAGGAGGGCACCTGTTGGGATGAGCACTGGGTGTTGTACGGAAACCAATTTGACAGTAAATTTCATGTATTAAAAATAAAGAAACATTAAAAAACTTTTTTTTTCAAAATGAAAATAAAAAAGAAAAGTAAAGATTAACTCGTCATGGAAAAGGTTATGGATGCGATGCCAGGTACAGAACATTTCACTTCACTTTCATGAGCATGGGAGTCTCATTTCAATCGAGGAATTACCCACATAAAGAGAAAACCCGGGGCTACTATACTCAGCTGTGATCGGAAGACTAGCAAACGCCAATTCATGACAGCGATTTTCAAACGGTCGTGGTCGTTACTACCACGTAGTGATTATTACATAATGTAGATGGGCTTTATTCTCTTTGCACTCCGTCTTAACTTCTACTCTGTACACCCAGGTAATTCAAGAGGCTCGTGTGCCTTACTGCAATTTATATAATGATATTTTGACACCGCGACTTGAATGTCAAAGATTATTCAATCTCTTTCACTACCGGAAAGAGACTGAGCTTTGTCAAATGTATCTGCCTCTCCTGGCTTTCTCTATGTATCTCCAACAAAGCTTTCAGAAATACTCTTCCATTGATTGTTTCGGACACGGACCCTAATCATGATAAAAGAACTGAACAGTGGGTCCCCAGAAGGTTCTTTAAAAACAGTGTGTGAACTTACTCAGAATGGATGGCCGTGAAGATAGAAACTAGAGCAAATGACACGGAAGGCAAGGAGTAGGAGAGGGTGATATCGCTTCAGAGCCATTCCTACTTAGTTCAGCCTTCAGACTTTATGCACCGAATACCTGTTCGCTGACTGCCTGCTCCGTACCAGACACGAGAAATAGAAGATCTGAAAGACACAGCCCTTGTTAGCAACGAGCTCGGTGTGCTTCATGGGTGGGACGTACAGGACGGCTCGGTGAGACCAGGAGGGAGAGGTCAGGGTGGATTCCTTGCAGGTGACAGCGATGTTGAGTTTTTGGAGAATAAAAATAAACCAAGGAGAACATAGCTCCAGACAGAGGAAGGAGCATGTGCAAAGGCAGGTGAGGGAACGTGTCACGTTTGGGGAAATACATGTGCGAAGAGTCCAGGAGGGGAGAGACGAACGGGTCAGTGGTCTTTCCCACCCCTCCTCCTGAAGGTCACAGACCATCTCTGAAGGGTTCAGCTGGGACATTTTTAATATTAAAAAGGTCACTCTGGTCACAGGGTAGAGGATGGGGAGGAAGGGACCAAGTTCTACAGGCAGGGAGAATGGTCAGGAGGATCTTGCCGCATGCTATCGGGATATCACAAATTCCAGCCTGGGGCAGAGGAGAGGAGCCACGGAGGAGAGAGACTGCACAGGCAGAATCCACACCACGGTTAGCGAATGGTGCACGGGGACGCACGAACGAGCAAGACGGGGCTTCCGGCTGGCTAGTGCCATTCACACGGGGATACGGGAAAGCTGACGTAATCACGTCTTTCTAACCCGGTGACTTCGTTTCCCATTTTACCTTTGGGATGAAAAGTTTAAGATTTTTCACTTGGTAGCGAAGTCAAGTCTGTCAACAATCCACTACTCACTCAGTCCACATCAGCTGATCTGGCGAGCTGAATAGACACACAAAAACGACTTTCTCCATCTGACGACACATCCGCATTTTCTGAATTACTAGCTTGTCTTCGTGAACGAAGAGAAATGTCTTGTAACTTATTCAAAGAATAAGATAAGTGCAAACATTTCCCTGATAAGGCGCTAATCTCAAACACATTCTCTCTCCTGATATAGGGCTCCTGTCCACTCATCTGATTATTGCCTGTTCCTATCTTGGTTAGGGTCTCTGTCCTCTCCTTCACCCTGAAGGCTATCAATCTTCCCCCAAGATAAGGAAGGTCTAGGTAGAAACAGATACTTTGGGGTTCCAAGAGGACAAAGCGGTAATCCTCAAACACAAGGACACATTCCAGGCTCTACAACAGTCTGCGTTATTAGACTTTATTTTTTCTAGTAACGAAGCCACAATTCAGGAATCTATGCAAAACTAATGAAGTGAACTCCACCAAGTTCCCATCAATCACTCCTTCTTGCCATCCTGCCCTCCTGAGGTGACGATGTGCCATCTGCTTGTAAGGGCTATCGACACCGAGTTCTCTGCATTTACTCCTGCTGGTGCTTCGGAGACGGCTGGGGAGCCGTGACAGCCCGTTAACTGTGAAAAATGGGAGTTCAGGACTGGAGGTGGCTGAGAACATTTTAACATATCTGCAAAGGCACAAGATAGTTAGGACGGTTATGCTGCGATCTTAAACATTCCCTTTCAGATCTGATGGAGCCCTTAACACAAAACTTCTGCATAAGAGAAACAAGGAGAAATCTATGATCAAACGATCAAACATTGCGGGAAGGTGGCGCTCCTCCAGAAAGTCGAGAGAGCAAATGTGAGCACTCCCTGACCTATCCTGACCTGCTCCACCAGGCCACCTGGGCTGAGTCTCTGACACTGATAAGTCCCCGGGGGAAGGAGAAATGCCCTTTGTAAGGAGTACAACGGAGGCAGAAATAAAAGAAATAAAGACGTGCACTTCAAGAATTCAAGATGTACGTGTAGAGCGATTAGCATAGCTCCTTAGGCTAACAGACTGGCTCCAAGGGGGAATAGGCCACCACTCACTCCCTTGTATTACTTTTACATAGAGCTGTTTCCCAGCTGGGCCTAAGTTATTTCTTTGAGGACCAGGGCCACATCTTCATCATCAGGGTATGATGTGTCTAACAGCACCTGACATAGAATAAATGCTTAATAAACGTTAGTTTGTTAAATAAATGCACTGGGAACAAGGGATCGAGCAAGTCTCCGAGTTACAGGTTGATTAGGAAGATGAATGGCTCCGTGGTGGTCGTGGACCAGCACTTAAACTAACCAACAGTCCTGTGGCAAGTATGTGCACCTGGATGAAGCAGAACCAAGGTCCTCCCTCCCTCAGTAAACCGCTGTTGCTCTCTGTAGGGTCATCGGAAAGCTTGGCGATAGCCCCTCTGGAGACACACGTACGACTGAGCGCTGCATCAAAGAGACAAGTTAGAGAGATCAGAACTTCCTCCCTCCTACGCTCGGGGTCCGATCTCTCCACTGGCTGCTGGAGCGGAGGCAGCGCTGTGTTACTCCAGTTGAGAGTCAAACTCAGACTGTGCCTGCCAGTGAGTCTCAACCAAGGAGGGTGTTACCTTCCCAGGGACATCTGAAAGGGAATGGGGGTATTCTGGATTCTCACGATAACTCGGGGGACGTGACTAGAATGTAGTGGGCGGGGACAAACGAGGGTACTATTTGTACTGTCATGAACAAGACAGTGTGCATGGCTCAGGACCGTCCTGCCTGCTTTGCTAGGAGACACGCAATGTAAATACCTTCCAGAACAGACAGTACCGTCCTAGGGTCTTTCTGTATTTCATCCCTCTCTCTTCATAAAATACGCAGGTTATCAGACATTCCCTGTCAAGGTCTCACACCTGCAAACTGTCTATAATAGTACTATTGACAGCCAACAGTTACCGAGCACTCAGTCTATGCCAGGTGACGTATATCTAATACATAACTGAATCTTTGCAACAACAAATTTGGTAGGTATTCTCTTCTAATTGCCATGAGGAAACTCATCCAGAGAGAAAAAAAGCCCCAAGAAGTGCAGGAGCCAAGATGTGAACCCAGGTTCTCATAACCTCGAGTCCCTAGACGTGACCATTAGACAATCATCCTGGTTTTCATACTGGCATGAACTCCAAGCTTGGTATGCACGGGGAAGGAGGCTGAGGATGCCGAGGAGCTGGGCCAGAGACTTGACCATGGATGGAGTCCCCTAACCAAAGAGCCTGCAGCCAAGGTGAAAGGGACTATAGGTCCCCATGCAGTGCTGTCGACCGCCATCATGGGAAGAACTCCATCAGCAGCAAGGGCGCACAACTCGACAGGTGTATTTCATCGACTTTGTGCCAAAGTCCCTGCTACCCAAGTACAGAACTTCCCTGAGAGCAATTCTTCACCTAAAAACACATGAACATCCTGGAAACGACAGAGGATCCAACATTTTTTCCTTTCAACAGCACCAGATCATGTCTATTTCCATAAGATGTATGGACTCTCTCAAGACCCAAGTGCACAAGGAGGTAGACTTCTGAATTCGGGTGCAGGCAAACGCTGTTACTTCGAATTAAATATGTGATTTCAGGTCTGGTGTGTACCTTTCAGGGGAAGTCCGCTGTTGTTACGACCGGGAATTTCACAAGTGCCTTTTTACTGCCATGTTATGGACTATACCAGAAAGCTGGCATGATTCAACGGGACTAGGAAAAAAGGAGACACCGGGGGCCGCGTCCTTACCGAAGCTCAGCTAGTGGAATGTTGCATGACCTCAAGTAACTTGGTGTCCAATTCTCAGGCCTCTGCCCACGGGTTACTAGACTTTTCTAATCTAAGATGATCTGTATTCTGCCGCCTCTGTGGCTACTTCACAGGCTTGTGGTGGGGATCAAATGAAAGAACAGTGTGCAGGCAAGTAAACTGGAGATACGACTGTGAGAAATACAGTATCATCGGCACGGTTTTTTCAAAAGCAGAGAGGAGAGTCTCCACTCTGCTTGGTTTATAATGCCCACCTGACCAATGCTACCTTCCTTTGCTGAACTACCATTCATCATCCTTCTTTTTTCCTGAGCCCAGTGTGCCTAGATTAAAAAGGCATCAGAGGGAAGTCTGGGTGGCTCAGTCGGGTGAGTGTCCGACTCTTGATTTCGAGTTCCTTCTGTCTTGAGCGCCCTTAAATTTCTTGTCCTCCTCGAGGCTGTAAAGCCCCTGAATGAATGGAGAGGAGGCAGCGGTCTTGGTTTCTCAGCTTATTGGTCATCCTTTCACTACAAGAACTACCCAGCAGATAATAAGCTAGCATGTGACACATCTTCTGTTCATTTTCCTTCTGGAGGACAAAGAAACAGCAGCCAAGAGGGGAGGGTCAATGGGAAGCACTGGCCAAACACGCAGGAGTCCCATGACTAACACGGGCATTGCATTTGCTCTATTCCAAACGAGTGGGACTATCCCACGCGTTTCCTTGCTGCAAGAAACGTATAGACTGTGAGTTTGCCAACTCCGTAGTTCACAGAGGAGGCAAGTGAGGCTCGCTCAAGGGGATGTAACAAAGTACAGGTGCAATGTTTGGCTCACCTGAGCTTCCCAGACTTTAAACTAGCAACTGGTCGGAACCTGGAGACTCAAGGGTGCGCTCATGCTAGTCCTGTAAGTAGGAGATTCTTGACCCATAATGCCAAACTCTTGGTTCACTTCCCAAGGACTTCTGGCAATGGAAGTCTTTATTTCTGAACTCTGGTGTTCTCATTACCATGTCTTCAGGGTCTGTTGCCCCACTGCCTTCCTGACTAATCTCTGTTACCCTCCATCACCTGGACCTTGGACCCCACTGGGACCTTTGTATGCATGCGCATATACATTTTGGGGGTATATCCCTTTGTACGATATGCATGCAAATAACTTCCTCTCATAGACTAATCTGATTTTTAGATGCCTGACTTTACACTGTATCCCTAGCTACTCAGCCCTGAAACCAATGAACTCTGGCCTTGCTCCCTAGTTCAGAATCTGGGCTGTCAGACCCTCTGGGTGCACCTTAGCTGCTGTCTCTTTTCAGTTTTGGCTTCTCACCTCCACTTATACCCTCATCATCTGTGGTAGTGGCAGTAAACCATTCCTTTCTTAAATTTTAATTCCAGTGTAATTAACAAACAGCATTACATTAGTTTTAGGTGTAGAATGTACTGATTCAACAATTCTATTCATTACTCAGAGCTCATCACGACAAGTGCCCTCCTTAGTCCCCATCACCTATTTCACTCAACTGCCCACCCACCTTCCCTCTGGCAAACATCAGTTTGTTCTCTATAGTTAGGAGTCTGTTTTGGTTTGTCTCTTTTTTCTTGTTTGTTTGTTTTGTTTCTTAAATTCCACATATGAGTGAAATCATATGGTATCTGTCTTTCTCTGATTGACTTATTTTGCTTAGCATAATACCCTCTATAGCCATTCATGTTGTTGCAAATGGCGGCAGTAATCCATTCTTAAAAAGCAAGGTGACAGACTCAAGGTATCAAACACACACACACACACACACACACACACACACACAGGCAAGCACCAGAGATTTTATAGTAATGCATGGTAGACAGGAGACCGGAAGGGTGAGTTCTCATTCTGGTCCCACTCCGTAGCAGCACCCCAGATGTAAGATGGCTCCAATACTACAAGTCCTGTCTTCTGCTCCCCAGGAACATTGGGAAGGACATGAAATGATTGCTATGAAGGTCTTTTGAAAACAATAAACGCTGTTGAGATTAAAACTATCATAGCTATGGATTACTATTACAGTTTTTTTTTTTTTTTTAAAGCAGCTTTTCTTTGAATTACTCATGATGCAGCAGCAGCATAATCCTCCCCCATCAAGACCGGGCTCTATTCAATGAGACGCTTGTAGGCATGGCTGCCCATCAGAATCACCGCCATGCCTTGTAGTAAACACAGATTCTCAGACATCTTCGATCATCTGTGAAGCCTGAATTCTTAACACTGATGCAAAGGAAATGGCATTAAAAACGAGTTCCCCAAAGGATGCTGGTCACTTAGGCTTAGGATACACTTTTTAAAAATAACAGGTTTCTCTGTGACTGAAGAAACTTAAGTATGATTCACAAATTTGTTATCTGTTCTTTCCTGCAGGGGAGATCAGTTTAAATGTAGGTTTTCTAACGGGTACTTTGGAGTCTAAAAGACTCCAAAGAGTCTGCTGCTCCAAAGAGTCAACTCTAAAAGAGTTGAACTCTGGACTGAGTCTTCTGGAAGGCACTAGAAGGTTCTGGAAAAGCAGTGTGCCCCATGAATCTGTATGCATGGAGTGTGTGCATGGCAACGGCTGACGACAGGGCTTTAACACAGCCTCCAGGCCTCTCACCCCTGTAGACTCTTCTCTGTCCTCCAGGCCCACCCAGCAGCCCAGAGAGGAGACGTCAGCACCCTTGGCCTGAGCCTGGTGTTTCCACCTGGCCTCTGGGGGCCCAGCCTCTTCTCTGCCCAGAAGTCTGGGGATTGATTTCTCCAGTGGAAACCCTGCAGTCACGTCACCAAGATCAGTGGCCCCTGCACAATGACTCTAGTGAGAGGGCCTGGCAGGGGAGAAAGCAGAGCTCAGCAGCAGGAAACTCTGATCCCTCAAAGGAAACATGGAATAATGGTGATCAAGAATATGCCAGAAAGTTCTGCTCGCCTGGTCGGCAGTAGAAATGATACTAACTAACGCTCATCAATAACCTTGCCACCGCCCTCTTTTCAGATGGCTGCTTTCAGGCTCTTCAGTTTGGGGGAAATTCCGATGTTACCAGCAGAGACGTGACACGTGGGGAGGGTTGTGAAGAGCAAAGACAGAACTCAGACTGCCCAGCCGATACCCACAGACGTGGAAATGGACGAGTCTTAAAAGTCAGCTAGACCTCAATGACATTATAGCAGCTGCAAACTGGATAACTGCCAGGCATAAATTAAGTGTTCCTAAAATGGCCGGACTTCCTCCCTCCTCTTTGGAATCCTGATGCCTGAAGTTCTTCTTCTTCTTCTTCTTCTTCTTTTTTTTTTAAAGTTTATTTTTGAGAGAGAGAGAGAGAGAGAGAGAGAGAGAGAGAAAGCAAATGCAAGCGGGGGAGGGGCAGAGAGAGAGAGGAGACAGAGAATCCAAAGCAGGATCTGTGTTGTCAGTTCAGAGCCGATGTAGGGTTCGAACTCACGAACCGTGAGATCATGACCAGAGCCACCCAGGTGCCCCCTGATGCTTGAAGTTCTGTTCATGACCACTTTATGCGTACCGATTTACTAGACATCTTCCCGACCCATTCTTTATCTCTAAAATCACCGGTCAGTGGTTCGCAAAGTGTGGTCCTCAGAGCCAAGAGCATCGTGATCGCAGGGAAACTTGTTAGAAGTGCACGTTTTTAGGCCTTAACTTCAAACCTATCGAATCAGAAACTCCGGGGTGGGGTTGGGCAATCTGTATTTTAACAAGCCGTCAAGGTGATGCTCCTCAGCTCATAACTTGAGAGCCATTGTCCTAGGAAATCACATGGTTTCCCTCCCCTTAACATAAACACACCCAAAGGAAATAACCATTTTTTTCCGAGAATCTTCAAATTCTTAAAACATTCCATCCGAGTGAATTCATAAGCAAAACACAATAGCACACTGACATTTTTGCTGGATGAAGGCTATTTTTTTTAGAACTACTAAAATATCATGTATCTCCCCAATACGGAAACAGCATATGACTTACAAATCATTAAATAGGACGATTATGGATAAATGGTTTTCTTTTCTTTTTTTTTTTGTACTTTTTAAAAAATTTATTTTAAATCCAAGTTAGTCAACATATAGTGTAATAATGATTTCAGGAATAGAATTTAGTGATTCGTCGCCTACCTATAAGTTGCTTTATTTTAAGAATGCTGACTCTCCTGCTACGTTATCTGACTGCAAATACATCTACCGAATTCACGATAGATGACCAGTGCAAATGCTAGTTGTGAGCCTATGGCATTAATGTTTTAAGTCCTGCTCAGGAAAACAAAATGAAATTCTTGGCTTACACATGTGACTGAATAAAGATAAAATTTTTTTGCAATCAATCTACAATATAGGACTATACATTTTCCATGTGGATTCTAACATGGGACCCTGCCCTTTCTGGTACCCCCCCCCCTCCTACCCCCTTAATCTATACTTGGCCCAGATCTCATGGGTCTGTACATTTCTTCAGTTTTCTTACACACTTGTCTTCAAGGTAAGTTCAATGACTGAAACACATCTAGGAGTAAGTTAATAATTCAGTATCTGAAATATTGGTTTTGTTGGCTTTTAGACCTTGTGATGGTTTTGAGTATGAAGGCTGCTTTTACATTTTTTCCCTCTGTTTCGAGCTAGGCTTCCCAAATTCTCCACAGTCACAGTGTGGCTGGTCAGACATGAGGTAGCTATCCTATCACCTCTGGTTATGGGAGAAGGCACCGGTCATCCTAGGTCCCTTCCCCAAGTGTGTCCACCATGAATGAGCTAAAAGTTTAATCCTTTGTTCCCCCCCAAACCATTGCCTCCTGGATCTTTCAGGACAGCTAAAGCAAACAAACGACAATGTACTTTTCTCTCTTTGGGAGTATTTTCTAGATTCTTGTCTTAAGGACCAACAAAGAGAATAAGAGTTCCTACTAAATTCAGTTCTAAGTCTTCACTGTCTTTCCAACAATTAAAAAACCGAAACTATTTCAAATACTAACCTTAATAACTAGACCCATAAGCCACACTCATAAACCAATACTCATTTTGTTAACCAAAGAGAAATGTACTAGGAAACGTGGGGCGAGGAACGGACAGCTCATCCAAAATCCATGGAAATAAAAACCCATTTATGGCTGCACTTCCCAGGCTGGTTTTCCAGGATGGTCCTGAACTTGCTGGGTCATGGTACAATTCTGTGCTTTTACGTAGCTGCCGACGAGAAAGGGTGTCTTGTTGGCCCCCCAGCTTGTACTAGCCTGCAAGAGGGGGCTTAAAATTTTCAAGCCTTGTGTTAGACGCAGCCATTATTAAAAATTAAATTATATAAACTTACAGTTGAACAAGTTATATTAAAAACTCATCAATCCCTAATGATTTTACTCTATTTTGCTATTATTACTCTACTTTATCCTTACTATGTGTGACTCTATTTGCCCTTCAGCTGAGGTGAATTCCATCAACCTGTAGGATGGAAATATGTATGTAATGGTGAGCTACTATGCGTCCTTCCCAACCTCACATTCGATGATGTCACGTCAGCTGCGTTGGAAGTGGTCACCGTGGGAATGTTCCCAGCACAGAAATCAGCAAATGCTATTAATCAGAACTCCTGGTGTCCCCTCACCAGTAGCTAAATCTGTATCAGCACACTATGGCATTCATTCCAGCTTTCCCTTAAGGGGACTAGAACTCTTCCTCGTGGGGGCCAGGGCTAGCAGAACCGTAGGCCTGGTGACCTTTCCATCACTACACGCATTGCACGTTCCACCCAACCGCATACCCAAGTCAGAACTGGCCTCGAGTTTCCAATTAATCTACCGATGATTTACTATTTCCATTATCTGCTTTGAAATCGGTCTGACTCAGAAATGGAATTATGCATGCATCAGCAAGAACTCACACGAGAACAGTATCTGCAGGGAAAAATAATGCCACTTGACATTTGTGTAATCCCTCCTAATGTTCTCATAATTTCGTGGATTATCTTTATGAGTCTGCATAACCACCACTGTGTTGTTTCATTGGCTCCACTTCACAGATGAAGAATGTGAGGTTAGGCGACCCCTCCAAGGTCATGTATCCAGTCAGTTGCCCTGCTGGGACCCAACACCCAGAAATCCAAATTCAGGGCTCGTTAGACTCCATCGCAGATTATTGCTTTTATGTTGATCTGTTTTGCAAACGGGAATTTTTCAAACGATCAACATCTGAGTTCCCTTTTTCCCTCCTTCCTTCGGTTAGCAACGTAGCCAATGATGATGCACCCATCCATCTCTATGTTTATGAATAAAGACCTCCCCCCGCCCAGCACCCCTGCTCCCTAGTTTGGCAGAAACTACATCTACACTGCCATCATGTCCTAGATAAATCAGATCCAAACACACTTTGGTTTGAATTCCTAAGGATGCTGTAGGCATGTGGGAAGAATTAGGAAGTGTTTTATACTTTGGATGTAAATTGTGCAAATCAGGGGGGGAAGGTCTATAATATCCAATTTAAATCAAATTAGAACAGTCAATAAAGAAGCCAGGTTTTGTACTCGGTGGTGAAAAGAGATACATATGCGTGTGTCTGTGTGGGTATGCTCGTGTGTGTGAATAGTTTGTGTTAGATACACACATCCACACTCCATGAGGGCAAAACACACCATACACACATATGTACACACATACACACGCGCGTGCTTGTGTGTGCATATGTATGTGATAGTTGCTTTCTCCATCCCGAGGAAGCTACACACCAAAACGGGAAAAAATTGCCGCCCTTTATCAGCTATGTACACATTTTCTCCTTGCAATATGTCTAAAATGATTTTATGACTAAATCCTGGGAAAAAATGCGAAGCATGCCTGGCTAGATACATGCTTTTCCAGTAAAAACACAACATCGCTTATTAACTGTAGCACTTGGAGGAGGCTTTCGACATGATGTACATTTTTGTTTTAGCTTGAGACAAAATCCTGTTTGGATTTAAGTTTTCTTTGGCTTTAAGAGAAAGTTTCACCGATGGTACAATGTGGGCCTTCGGGCCTCCAGTTCACGTTCACCGGCAGAGGACAGATTAAGTGCTAGTCCGTTAAAATGTCTCAGTCCTGAGACTCCAGCCAGGGTTAAAACCTTGAGATGTTTTCTCAACACATTAAGCAGAAATAACTGTAACAACGCAAACAGCAATCCCATCTGTCCCCTTGTCAGGACTTTTGAGACTGTCAACTGACCGACCTTGTGGGCGGAAAGCATTTGAGAAGAAAAGTTAAAGGCGGCAGCACTTAACGGAAACAAAGAAATTCTTAGAGGTCATTGGTGAATTACTAATATGGGGATCCTGAGAATAGATGACAGAGTTTCCAGTTTCTCTCACAATTTTGGTGGGTGTGTGGGGATGACTTACAATCATGTTTGGTGACTTAGCCAACATTTTCTTGGAAAGAAATTTCCCTACTGTTCTACTAAAGCTGTAAGTAAATGGGGGCCGAGGTGCTGGTCTGTGCCGAGGACATTTTACAGTAATTCAGGCTGTCAAATTAAAAGCAAACACTTTCTCAGCATTTCCAAAGGCTGAAAGAGTGAAAAATGTGTTGTCTTCTAAGTATATCAGGGTTAAGTCATTTCTTGGCCCCACGGCTCCAGAAGACAGGATGGGGGGTTGGGAAATCACCTAATTCTCCCTCTAACCCACTGGTTCTCAACCAGGGGCAGTGTTGTCCCCCACGAGGGACACTTGGCAATGTGTGCAGACATGTATGGTTGTCACAGATGAAGGGAGGTGCCCACCAGCATCCAACAGGTAGAGGCCTGGGTGTGATCCTCCATATCCTCCAAGGCACAGGATGACCCCTCCCCCAATGGCCACCCCACAAAGACTTATCTGGTCCCAATGTCAGCAGTGCGGTTGCTGAGGTATTTCTCCAAATGAGACGTACAGTTGACCAACAGACACATGAAAAGATGCTCAACCTCACACATCCTCAGGGAAATGCAAATCAAAGTCACTATGACAAATCACCTCACACCTGTCAGGATGGCTACGATAACAAAACCCCAAGAAACAACAGGTGGTGTTGAAGGTAGAGAAAAAGGAACCCTGGTGCGCTGTTGGTGGGAATGAAAATTGGGGAACACAGTATGGAGGTTCCTCGAAACATTAAAAATAGAAGTACCATACGATCCAGTAATTCAACTTCTGCGTTATTTACCCAACGAATATGAAAACACTAATTTGAAAAGATACAGGCGAGCCTATGTTTACTGCAACATTATTTACAATGGTCAAACTATGGAAACAGCCCAAGTGTCCATCAAGAGATTAATGGATAAAGAAGATATGGTATATATACATACAGTGGAATATTAGCCATAAAAAAGAATGAAATCTTGCAATTTGCAACAACATGGATGGGTCTGGAGGGTATAATCCTAAGTGAAATAAGTCAGAGAAAGACAAATACCTTATGATTCCACTCAGACGTGGAATTTAAGAATCAAAACGAATGAAGAAAAAAAAGTCAGTTAAGCGTCTGACGTCAGCTCAGGTCATGATCTCACGGTCCGTGGGTTCGAGCCCCGCGTCGGGCTCGGTGCTGACGGCTCGGAGCCTGGAGCCTGCTTCGGATCCTGTGTGTCCCTCTCTCTCTCTGTCCCTCCCCTGCTCGTGCTCTGTCTCTCTCTCTCTCAACAATAAACATTTTTTTTAAATTAAAAAAAAAGAAGATGTAGTAAAACGCAGCTCTCCCTCTCCCGCCTACGACTTTTCTGGGCTCCTGCAGAGACTACTGTCCATCCTACGGCACCTGTAGGCTGAGGCAGTTCACCCTTCTCAGCCCCATGCAGGGGCTTGTACCCTCCTTCGAAACTCCCTTCTCTTCTGACTCCACAGCCAGCCCCGTGACATGCCATTTGCTCCTATTTATTGCTTCAAGGTACCCATTTTCAGGTCACTTTCAGCCTTGGCAGATGGTCTGGAGACCTGGCTGATGGCATTCCTATCAGGCCTCACCCCAACCGTGCAATGTTTCAGTGACCACATGGATGGGCCATCTTATGCAAGGACTCCTGGTTCCTTAATCTTTTCTGTTCCTTAATTTCTCCCCTTCAGATCATTCATTCATTCATTCATTCATCAAACATTATGGTGTGCTTCTTTCGTACCCAACTCTGTGCAAAACATATCAAAAACACCATATTGTTTTTCTAGACTCAAAGAGATTATAGGCTAGACGAGGAGCGGGAAAGAAAGTCTGTATTTTGGTGCCAGCAAGGAGTTTCAAGAATCACAAGCCAGAGAAAGGTTCAAAGACGATCATGGTCTGTTCTTTGCTAGGGTGGGATATTTTGGCCACGTTTGTTGGCTAATACTCTAACCCAATAGTTCCCACACGCTGGTCTGAGAACCAGGCCCAATCCATGGAAACAAAGAAAGATGATGACAATGTAGTAACTTTATCATAACACTAAACTTCTATGATTTATTCTGAAATTATGTTATTCTCATTTAGGGATGTCAAAATATTCTTTCCTTTTAAAAAACATTAAGTAAGTTATTTTTAACTTTTTAAATGTTTATTTATTTATTTTGAGAGATTAAAATTTTTTTTTTCATGTTTATTTATTTTTTTTGAGAGAGAAAGAGAGAGGGAGAATCCCAAGCAGCCTCAGAGCCTGATGCAGGGCTTGATCCCACAAACTGTGAGATGGTGACCAGAGCCGAAATCAAGAGTAGAATGCTCAATTGAATGGGCCACCCAGGTGCCCCGAGAAAAGTTATTTTATTTTATGATTATTTTTTTTAACGTTTATTTATTATTGAGAGACAGAGAGAGACAGGGCATGAGCATGGGAGGGGCAGAGAGAGGAGGAGACACAGAATCCGAAGCAGGCTCCAGGCCCCGAGCGGTCAGCATAGAGCCGACGCGGGGCTCGAAACCACGAGCCTCGAGATCATGACCTGAGCCGAAGTCGGACGCTTAACCGACTGAGCCACCCAGGAGCCCCTAGAAAAGTTATTTTAAAGTGTCTTTATATTAAGACAAATATTTGACATATGTATGTTAGTTCCCACTAATGAAAAAAACCTCACCCTTGAAATCTACCAGTGGCTCCTGAAGCCTGCCTACGAGAACTTCCTTCTATGGGAGACAATCCGTGTGCAGGAGGGTTAATCAGACTGGCTTTGAAGCCACATACGCATGGCTCTTCACATAAGATGGAGAGATGACCAGTTGTTCTTGATAAAAATGGGAGGACTGACGGAAATTAGGAGAGTCCTCCAATGCCTCTAAGCAACCCCTTGTTACCACCTCTGATGAAACATACATGTCTACAGAGGAGTTCAAGAAGTTGGTGTCACCCCCCCTTCCTGGGGACGGTGGGGCTCAGGACCCTAGGGGCGGTGGCAGAAGTCTCAACATTAAGAGTTAAGAGGTTAAGAGTCCTTGAAAGTATATGGGCTTTGGGTTTTATTCGTGGTGCAGGAATTTTCTCTTCGGAACGTCGTCCTCCCTCTGCACCCCGGAATGCAAGCTTGGGGCTGGCTCTGACAGGGGGGACGCCTCCCTCCCAGCAAGGTCAGCTTCTCTCGGTCATAGAGAGAAAGCTTCCCGTGGATACTCTCCTCCTTGGGGTTATCTTCCCACCTCTTCTCTCGATGAGGGTGGCTCTATTCTGGGGGGGGCAGACATAGGACGGTGAGCCTGTGACGACAGCAGTCAAAGGGGCTGGGTTGCGTGGTGAGGACCTTAGGTCTGAGGGACCAAAGGGGGTCCCTGCGCCTCCCCCTCCCCGCCACGTATGTGCTCTCCTTGTGTTTTCTTTTTTTCGGTTTTGTATTCGCTTTTTCTTTCTTCTTCAACTTTTTATTTACATTCTAGTAAATCTTGTTTGCCGGAGTAGAATTTAGTTACTCATCACTTACATCTAACACCCAGGGCTCCAAACGAGTGCCCTCCTCAATATCCTTCCTCGTGTTGTCATGGCAGGAAGTCTACCGTTTTCTGGCTCCCCGACCACTCTCTCTTCACGTCCCTTGCTCTTTCCTCCTCTGCTACAGGGAATCCTGTCCCCGATCTACAACATTCCTAGCCCTGGGCTTTCTCTGGGTGGCCTCCTCCAACAGAATGTGACTACTCACTCCTGGACTGAAGGCCCCCCGTGTCACTGACCAGATTCGCATTCCTGGCTGCTTGTGTCGCGCCTGGTTGTCTGTCTCTTAAAGCCCAGAAACCTTCAAAACGGCCCTCAGCCTCTTCCTCTCCCAGCTTGCGACATCTTTACCTCTCACATCTTTATTATGTTTGTAACTGGCCGAGTAGTGTGCCATGCGCAGGGGGGAAAAAGTAAGGAAGCAAAAGAATTCAATTTTGTAAAAAAATCAGATAAGCAAAAAATAATTTTTGAAGATACTGAAAAGTCTACGTGCTCACTGTTCACATGCATCTCTCTCTCACGCTGGACACATGAATGCATTTTCCTTTCTGAATGAACATCCACTTTATAGAAACTTGATTCCCTTTTTTAAACTTTTTCTTTAATGTTTATTTATTTTTGAGAGAGAGGGAGAGATAGCACGAGCGGGGGAGGGGCAGAGAGAGAGAGGGAGGGAGACCCAGAATCTGAAACAGGCTCCAGGTGCTGAGCTGTCAGCACAGCCCGATGTGGGGCTCGAACTCACGGACCATGAGATCAGGACCTGAGCCGAAGTCGGATGCTTAACCGAGTGAGCCACCTAGGCGTCCCTAGAAACTTGACTTCCTAAGTAGAATCTAATTTTGGAAGATATCGTCCCAAAGCCTCACAACCCTGAGTTTCATTAGAAGCAGGGTACGGAGTAGAGAAGGAAACAAGGGGGAAAAAAATTCGCGGAGGAAGTTCTAAAGTCGGTGTTGACCTCTGAGCTCTCTTCCCCTGCCACCTTGGCGGCTTCTCACAAATGCATAAAAATTGGGGTGAAACGGATATATAACTTCTAAGTTATCAGGACAATAAGTTTGGTTAGCCAAACAGGAAGCTTACTTCATTAGTAGTGTGCTCCTGCGAATGGGGCTCATTTTCCTCGTTCACTAGGCATGCGAAGCATGTTGTCATTATTTGGACAGTCACTATCTCCATAAGTCAAGCAGATGGGGAGAGGTGGAACTTTACCCTGACGAGAGTTTAACGCTTCCAAGGCCAGCAGAAACTACTTAACCACCAAGACTTCTTCGAGGATACGACACTCGTGTCGTCCCAAGTGTGGAAACTGAGAGATCTGTGGCTGGGACTATTTTATTTTATTTTATTTTATCTTATTTTATTTTATTTTATTTTATTTTATTTATTTTTAATGTTTATTTATTTTTGAGACAGAGAGAGACAAAGCATGAACGGGGGAGGGTCAGAAAGATAGGGAGACACAGAATCCGACGCAGGCTCCGGGCTCTGAGCTGTCAGCACAGAGCCCGACGCAGGGCTCGAACTCACAGACCGTGAGATCATGATCCGCACCAAAGTCAGAAGCTCAACCGACTGACCCACCCAGGCGTCCCAATTTTATCTTATTTCATTTTCTTCTTATTTGAGTATAGTTGACACTGAGGCTTTTATTTTATTTTATTTTATTTTATTTTAATGTTTATTTATTATTGAGAGACAGAGAGAGACAGAGCATGAGCATAGGGAGCATAGGAGGGGCAGAGAGAGGGGGAGACACAGAATCTGAAGCAAGCTCCAGGCTCTAAGCTGTCAGCCCCGAGCCCGATGCGGGGCTTGAACTCAAAAACCGCGAAATCATGACCTAAGCCCAAGTCGGACGCTTAACCAACTGCACCACGCAGGCTCCCCACACTGAGGCTTTTATTTTAGTTGGAGCAGACGAGATGATGAAAAGGTCTGATCACCCCCAGAAGTGACCTTGGCAGGTTTTGCCTCCCTCTAGTAGGAAGAGTGCCCACTGGTGGAAACATTTTGAGTCTCTAGGTAGAGGAAATTCTCAGTATTGACTTTTAACTGTTCAGTTCCAGACAGTTGCAATAAAAGTATCATGTTGAACTCTCACCAACATAACTGAGTATTTTTTCCCCCTCAGGGCCAAGAGTTGTGTTCTAGGGATCCCTAGATTCCAGAACCTCCGGCTGCTACTTTTTCTCCATCACCAGCTGACCCCAGGGCTGAAGAAAAGAAGACCTGCCTATGCTGCCTGTTCTCTGTTTCTTGCTCTAACATTTGCTGGTCACTTACTTCCCTGGGATTGAGAGCATTCTCTTTGCAGAGAATTATTAATGACTGTTTCCCTTTCTTTCTATTTGCCCTTTTCACGTAGTTTCGTAAAACGGGTAGTGTTTATTGGTCAGAAAGAGCATATAGTTTTGCTAGAACTTGTTTTTAAAAATGGTTGAAAACAATTGAAATTGTTTTAAAAAACAACCAGCTTAGAGCAATTTTCCGGTTAATAATACGCACACAACCCGCGAGCCAAGCACAACAGAAGAGGAGAGACAAGAGAGAACATAAAACATTACTTATGAGATCCTCCCCACGGTTTAGGATCACGTCTGTAATCCATGCAAGGCTTCGCTGGAACAAATTATGAAAGCTGTTTCCCCTTTCAAGTGAGAATCATTTACATGGGCTCAGACCTCTCCCGTTCTCATCTATTCGACTTCTGCGCTCACTGACATTAAGCAGGAGCAGAGAACGTCTGATGTCAGCCCGGCTCCTGCTGTGTTCTGGGTTATTGTCTCTCCCTTGCACAAAATGAAGGGGGCAATGCGGCATGGCAAAAGTTGGGGCCTCGGAGTGTCTAAGCTTTCTGCGGGATTGAGCATGAGAATTATTTTTGTTCCCTGGCATCCAGTGATGTCTTACCTCTACAGAAAAATTTTACGATGCCCTACACCTTTCTTCTTGCCAACCTAATGAGGGAGGTGGTTTTAACCCAGTCTGATTTCCAATTTGTAGATAAAGGATTGTCAATGACTCTATGAAAAGAGTGTTTTGGATTTTGAGCGTCTTGTTGATTTTACGTACATGTACAGGTGCATACGTGTACGTACATAGAGAAACATATTATGATGCACACACACCCCCCACACACTCAGAAAGATTGGGGCTCTAGGGGCGCCTGGGTGGCTCAGTCTGTTAAGTGTCTGACTCTTGGTTTCAGCTCAGCTCATGATCTCACGGTTTGAGTTCGAGGCCCGTGTTGGGCTCTGTGCTGACAGTGCGGAGCCTGCTTGGGATTCTGTCTCTCTCCCTCTCGCTCTGCCCCTCCCCTGCTCATGCTCTCTCTCTGTCTCTCCCAAAATAAATAAACTTAAAAATAAATTAAAAAAAAAAGAAAGATTGGGGCTCTGGCATGAAGTAGAACTTTGCCAGATCCCAAACCCAGCAGAGCGCATCCAACTTTGGACATGCTCGCTGCCTTCACACCAGAACCATAAACACAGAAGGCATTTAGGGCCGCCTCATACGACAGCAGGCAGTAGAATGGAATCCCAGGGCCTTGGCTTCCCAGGAGAAAGATTGGGCTTCTTCCATTTTCTAAAGAAGGGGAGGTGACAGGCTCTCTGAGCTAAGCCACTTTCACAGCACACTTACTGTGCTGTTCCTCAGTGTCATCTCTGACTGCCTTGTCATCCTCCCGTGTCCCCCCACTTCTCCTGGTCCTAAAAGCAGCACAGACATGCAGAGTGGCCGGTCTACAGCTTCTGGGGACGCACATGACATTTCAGGGCTCCGTGTGCAGCTCTTGGAGTCAGTGCAAAGAAAATAAAATACTCTCCCTGCTACGATTAAAAGAATAATGATCTTCGTTAAAAAAAAAAAAAAAGCTTAAAGTAAATATGACAACGTAGTGATACTGGAGGGAGCTCTCAACATCTAGTGATAGGAAAAAATGCTAAAATTAAATACTCTAAAATTAAAAAGAGAAGTTAAGGTTTGGGAGGCTCGTGTGCTGAAGTCTGGCTTGTGCTAGGCGCTGTGTCCATACGGACGTGGGTCCAGAGCACCAGACAATTAACGATATTAATACAGATGTGGTGGTGGCGGGGGGGGGGGGGTGGAGGACAAGAAAACTATCCCCAACTCAGGACTCCTTAGCCAAAAAGGAAGGCCAATTATTCTTGGCTTCTACATGACCTCTGAAAAGCATACCCTGGCATCTTTTCCTAGAAAGTTCTTTTAAGCAGAGTATTTAAGAGACAGAAGAACATAACAAAAGGATCAGAGAAAGTGAACCTTGTTGCAAGGGGGCACAGTTTTGCTCTCCCGTTTCCCACTGGAAGGTGAGGTGGGAGGAAAGGCTCTCCGGTCCCCCTCTTCCTGCCCAAAGCCCCCTGTGATGGAGGAATGGCTCACATCCGCCTTCTGGTCCCAAAGATGACAGGCTCTGACCTCATAGGCTCTCTGATATACATGTGAGGGGACATTTCGACACTCTCAGGGCTCTCCCACTCAGCCCCCCTGCTTGACGCTGAAATGCGAGCTGGCTGGAGCAGGGCAGAGCCTGCCTGGCACCGTCCCTTCCTCGGTTACCATCCCCGGGTTGTGTTCAAGCAGTGTCCCCAGCCCCAGCCTGCGTGCACATGCACACATTTCAATAGGCAGTTTGTTTGTTTTTTTTAACGTTTATTTTTGAGAGACAGAGAGAGGCAGAGTGCATGTGGGGCAGGAGCAGGGAGACAGGGAGACACAGAATCTGAAGCAGGTTCCAGGCTCCCAGCTGTCAGCACAGAACCCCACGCGGGGCTCAAACTCGTGAACCGTCAGATCATGACCTGAGCCGAAGTCGGACGCTCAACCGACTGAACCACCCAGGCGCCCCTCAAGGAGGCAGTTCTGATGCATTTCCTGTGAAATGCATCTTTGATAGTCCATCCTTCAGCCCCAGGGGTAGGACGGCAAGCAAGGGGCTGTTCATCCAGGCTGGGAAGAGTGTCCAGCCTAGACGCACGCCCTGTATCTTATATTCATAACGATCACTTCTCCATTCACCCGGCTCGGGTCTCGGAAACTCCCCTTCTTCGCTTAATGATATTTACTGAGCACCTAAAACATAATCCACTGCGCTAGATTTGGAAGGTGTCATGGCATATGTCTAATTTCTCAGAAGCAAGACTTTCTCATTTGGGCTTCTCAGAATACCAAATGCAACCTGCCAACGAGAAATCACATTCGCACAACCCCTTCCCCGCCCTGGAGTCAGAGTGTGATCCAGGTGGGAAGAGCGTTTGCCTTTAAGCGCCTCTCAGCACACACGACAGAAGAGAAATCTGCTCTGGGTTAATAAGTACATCACAGGCACACAAAACTTAATGTCAACCTCTGATTAAAGACACGGTCTCTACTCTTAAGGAGCTGTCGATTGGAGCATAATAGTTAGGTTATTATGCCATTTTGTGTTTTATCCGAAACATCTTTATTTTAATTTCCCGACCCAGGGATTTCGACTCCAGTTAATGCCGGTTTGACGGTGTTTCTCCAATGTCCATTATGATGTCACATACCTTGTGGATGGAAATTATCCGTGCTATAATTCAAAATGCTCTCAGGGAGCTGGGCACAGAAATCAAACAGACTGGTAATACAGGAAGCAATAAAACAATCTGTTTGTAAAGCCGAGGTTCCATAAAATGCTAGACTAGGAGAGCTCTCAGAGATGAACTATCCCAAACTATCCCTCTGGCGGCTGAAGCGGCCAAGGTTGCTGGTTGCCATGGCTGGCTGGAGGATGGCCGGGGCCATAACCACAGCTCCTGCCCTCTATTCTTCCCGTCTTCAGCCCTGGCTGATACTGATGATACCCTGTGCAAAATCCTGCTAATGTCCTTTACGGGACACTTGCGAGATCAGTGCTCCTACGAAGGCAGTACGTTTACTGGAGGTGACAGAGACGCAGAAAATGGTGAAAGGCACCGGGACTGGGGGCTAAAGCTGTGCTTCCAGGCTTTACCTTTGCTTCCTACTTCATGAGAGGAGAGTGCATTAACCAGCACAGGAGGGACCATTTGTGACGCGTGCTGTCCGTGTTGGGAGAGGAAAGGCCACAAATAAATGTTTGGGGCGTGCTTTCTCTTGCTTTAACTTTTTTTTTTTTTTTTTTTTTTTTTTTTTTTTGAGACAAAGAGAGACAGAGCATGAGCAGGGGAGGGGCAGAGAGAGAGCGAGACACAGAATCCGAAGCAGGCTCCAGGCTCTGAGCTGTCAGCACAGAGCCTGACATGGGGCTCCAACTCATACACTGTGAGGTCGTGACTGAGCTGAAGTCAGACGCTTAACCGCCTGAGCCACCCAGGCGCCTCTTTTAAATTTCTTTTTAATGCTTTTTTTAATTTGCTTTCTCTTGCTTTAAATGCAGACGGAGTTGATGGTTCTTAAAACCTCTCCCCCTCCTCACTGCCTGTCGTCTGTCTCTTCCTTTCTTTTCTCCTTCTGCAGTTTTCCTTGACTGAATTAAAACAAGAAACTAAAGAAATGGAAAGCTTGGAGGAATAATGAGGTAAGCAGGATTTCTGGACTCCTTTCCTTTCTAAATTAATCATACCCAGAAGCACCCAGGTTGAATAATTTCTCAAGAACCTAAAGGAAACTTCCAGCTAGCTCTGTACTGATTTACTACCAGACGGCTACTTCCTGGGCCGTCTTCTCTTTAAGGTCAATGGGAACTGAGTGAGCTCAAACCTAACAAATATTCTGCATTCGTAACCTCTGAAGGCACCACCAGACCATCCACAGGACAGAATCGGATTGGTGAAACTTCACAGCAGGAGGAGGTCAGAGATCAGCAATGAGGAAGTCACGTGACGTGCCCGAGGTCACAGAGGAGGTGGCAAGAATGACTGTAAACTTGGCTTAAGGTAAAGGCACTACCCTTTCTCCAAAGTTGTAACTTCAGGTTCCTGAAATAAGTACACTATTAAAATATTTTTTGAGAAAAAGTGTTCTCCCCTAAGGTCATGTCTTTGTGATTCCAAATAACACGGATGGGGCACCTGGGTGGCTCAGCTGGTGAAGCGTCCGACTTCAGCCCAGGTCATGATCTCACAGTCTGTGGGTTCGAGCCCAGCGTCGGGCTCTGTGCCGACAGCTCGGAGCCTGGAGCCTGCTTCGGATTGTGTCTCCCTCTCTCTCTGCCCCTCCCCCATTCTCACTCCGTCTCACTCTGTCACTCAAAAATAAATAAATGTAAAAAAAAGTTGAAAAAAAAAGTTGAAAATAACATGAATGGAACGCATAGGTACTGATGTGCGAATGGATGGCCACTAGAATGAACGGCAGTAACTCCTCTCCCCATGGCACACTGAGATCCCTGAGAGATGTCCTTCTCCCAGTCAGTCGGTCCTAAGGAGTACGTCCCGCATATGTGTTGCCCTTTGGATGCTGAAGATGGTTTTATTCACGGTATCCTGTTTACTTGTAATGTCAACTCAGTTAGACACCGCAAGGTGCTTAGTGAAAACTATACTCCAGCTGAAGCTGAAAAGCAAGGCGATGACAAAGATGCCCATGGGCACAGCTCTGTTAGCTCGTTGTGGACGGAGGGTGGAAGCCCGTGCTCTGAAATCCCAGATGAGTAGGTCTCCATCATTGGGTCACACGTGGCCAGAAGCCCCACGGGGGCTGCATTCCCACTGTGAATCCCGGCAAGTCTGGGTAGCACGAGAGGCAGGTGGATCGATGTTCTATCTGTGCGGAGGCTGTTTGATGCGGAGAAAAAGAGACAGTCGCTGCCAGTAAAACTGGTAAGAACGTCCCATGGAACCTGAAGTTCAGTCATTCTTGGACCTTCTCAGCAGCTTGCGTTTTAGGAAGGATCTGACCCTGAGTAGAGGGGTCAAGTGAGAGATATTGAAGGGGGGGGGCACAGTGCTGTCCATAAAAAGGGATAAACGTTGGGCACATCTACCAAGCCAGCCTCTTGGAGATGGGAGTGGGAGGGAATACTAGGTTCGTGAAGAACACAAGGCTGCCATGTTCTGTGGTCTGAAAAGAGAATTTTTTAACACTCAGGAGTGGAGGGGACACCCTGCACTACCCCTATCTCTGCTTGGCCAGGGAGTAAACGAATGACCCATCACCAACCCTTTTGACAACCACGGGAAGAAACAGGGGCCGACGAAACATCCCAGAAGGGTGTCTAAAGGCCAGACCATGAACACAGAGTGATGGAGGGAGGAGAGTGGGGGAGGGGGCGCCATGGGGCTGGAACCTGAGTTTGGAAGGTGTTTAGGAGAACCTGGGTGACACCCCAGGAATATGCAGAAGGACACATACGCTGTGGGGGTGGACGGGAGATTGGGGAGGAAAGTGTTATATCACAGGTATATCAATGAGTATTCCTGTAACGTAGCCTCAGTATGAAATCTGAGCTAGTGTCTCTTCTAAGCAGATTGTTTTAATTTTTTTTTAATTTTTATTTATTTTTGAGAGAGAGAGAGAGAGAGAGAGAGAGACAGAACATGAGCGAGAGAGGGGCAGAGAGAGAGGGAGACACAGAATCGGAAGCAGGCTCCAGGCTCCCAGCTGTGTCAGCACGGAGCCCGACGCGGGGCTCGAACTCACAAACCACAAGATCATGACGTGAGCCAAAGTTGGACACTTAACTGACCGAGCCACCCAGGTGCCCCAGGTTCTAAATAGATCGTTTGAAATAACAGCCTCACCAAAGCATTTCACATTTTCTCTCTCTCATGCCTACATTCTACTACTGGGAAACATGTTAATAAAACAGCTGTTGTCTGAAACGTTTTCCTTCATCGAATGGGTATCCTGAAGATGAGGAGGAGGAATGTGATGATGGCAACAAAAGTTAGCAATGACTTAGGAGTCATCATCAGGTAGACTCTGTTTAAGATCATTGTCACTTAATTGTTATCAGATCCTCCATGGTTTCGATGCACAGAAAATGACGATAACGTTCGGAAACAACTTGTCCAAATTCGCACAGTTAGCAGGTAGCTGAAGTAGAACTTGAACGCAGTCTAGTTCCAACACCTCGTTCTCACCTCGGAACCCGGCAGAAAGTCTGGCATGTAGTAGGCGCTTAATAAATACTGGTTGTGGAACAGATGAAGTGGCCACAACAATACAGAGGCTCTAACCCCGCGGTAACCGAACGACACCGTAAGTTCCATTCTTCACCTAAATCGGTTAAATATACCTCCGTCATTTAACACAATAGAAACAGTCATTATAATCGAACAATGTCACCGGATCGATACTTTCTGCTAAGGAATAAATGACTCTGACTTGCTGGTGACATTTATTTTCCAAAACGAACTCCACTTGGCCCCGACATTTACAAACCCGCAGGAGGTGGTTACCTGGAAAAGTTGCTCTGCTCTACAGAATTGCCTTTGCTTTGCTCTCGCCCTCTCTGTGCAAAGCACAACAATAATAAAAGCAAATAAAAAAAAAAAACCACATGATAATTGTAATTGTCCTTTATGCACCTACTTTTTAAGCCTGATGAAGAATCTGACTTGTGGTTTCTGTAATTTAAAAAGCTGGTTTACGGAAGTCTAAGGTTGTTCTGAGACCATTTTCAAAGCTTCTAGACATGCAGGCCCGTCTTGGCCACTCCGTCTCACATGCCTTGGTCTATGGTTTTTAAACAACTGCCCGTCCTCTAGAAGTTCCACACAATTGTAACGCCCTGCTGGCCTTCTGCGGGGGCTGCGTCTGGGCTGACACTATGGTGTTGGATGAGAAGAAGCTAAAACAAGTCCCAGGTTCAAGTTGGCTCTAAAGCAGGTTTTCAGCATCTGAAAACTACCCTTCAAGAACTGAGCTTGCGTTCCCGTTCTCTGGCTGTGGAGGACAGATGTCAAATCACCAAGAAACGTCAAACCTTGAAAACTGAATGAAGACCTTTAAAAAAAAAAATGTTTACTTATTTATTTTGAGATAGGGCAGGTGAGCAGGGAAGGGGCAGAAAGAGAGAGAGAAAGAGAGAGAGAGAATCCCAAGTAGGCTCCATGCCGTCAGCACAGAGCCCGACTCGGGGCTCGATCCCACGAACCATGAGATCACGACCTGAGCCAAAACGAAGAGTCCGAGGCTCAACCGACTGAGCCACCCAAGTGCCCCATGTAGGAAGAGCTTTAACGGAATGGTGTCTATGAAGCGGAAGATGACATTGGGGCAGGCGTGTAGGGACCTGGGTCCTGGTATCACCTCAGCCTCTGATTTGCTGTGGCCCCGGGCAAGTCACAACCTCTAGCTACCTTCCTTACCCTTTCTTACCACTTGCAATTTTGAAATACCATGACTCCACTTTGTACTTAATTGAGGCCTCTTCCCTGAAGGAATTTATAATCTAGTTGGTGACAGAAGACCCACTCCCATCAGCCAATTACACAATCAAGCAAGTGCTGAAAGTCCTTTCACGTAGGAGAGCCTGAGATGACCCCTGAAGAGTAAATCTGATGTGCAAAGGTCAGGCGCGGGAGGACATTCCTCGCTGATGCCCGCATGGGATTTCTGACTAAGACTCACTTCACAGACTCTGGCAGGCTGTTTCTGAGGTAGCTACATTTTGGAGATTATGATTCAACCAGTGGTTTGTCTAAACCTGTGTCGGGGGATGCCTTCTAACATATCCCCGCTCCGAGCCAACTGTATCTGCGCAACATTCGAGTACATAAAAACCCAAATATGATACAACTCCGCAGGGCAATCCTTTGCTTTACTAAATTATTCATTGTTTTCCAAAGTCTTTATCATGAGTTCCCTTTAAATCGGGAACCCCCAGTGAGCGACAAGCATCTTAAGAATCACCCAGATTGAGGTCATACACAGCATCGATAGGAGAAAGTGCGTTTGAGTTAAAGGTTCTCCCAGTGTTAACTGTCCTTTTCTTGGATGAGAATGGCCAGTGCTGAAGAAGGAAAATACTTGGAAAATAAAAGTCTAGAAGATGCTTGCCGATATTCGTCTCTACGCCTGAAGAAAATGATGATACATTGTGCATAACCAAAAATAATTACACATAAATAATTTTCGTGTCTCGTGGACTCTGGGCTCTGGCTGTCCCTATTAATCTTACTGATACCACATGGTACTTCAACGCTGATATTGAATGAAAGTCAGTGACAGATCTGTAATAAATGAGTAAGTAGGCAAACGACGGGAGCTTCAGGGCCCTCTTCAGAGGCAGTGACAAAGCTCTTGAGGCTGTGGCTGTTGCTGCAACCTGCAGAAATTTTACACACAGTCGAGCTCATGGGGACCTTCTATTTTCCTACTTTCCTAGGAAGCACTGATGTCGTAGGCTAGGTGTTTAAGACGTCAGCAGAGGGGACGGGGGTAAGGATGGGAGGAAAGACACAGGATGGCCGATATGCAGACCAGTGAGGAGGTTCGAGGTGACCAAGCTCCTGCCCGTGACTGACCTGGTAGAAAGACGAATGCCATTGCGTGCTAAGGATACTGCTGGCTCACAGCGCGAAGGAAGGGGGCTTCCCTGTCACTCCATGTCCTGGCTTAGACACAGTACATGCTTTTCCTTGATATCCTCAGAAAGATGTGATTTCTCCACCGACTGAAGCCCACGATCTCCTGATTCATAATGTAGGATTCAATTTGCCCTTGTGTTTCTATGTCTTGTTCCTATATGTGGCTTGTCTCCCTCAGTGGACTGTCAGCCTTCTTGAGGCTCACTTGTATACTTTCACTCGTTTCCCTATCTCCCAGGATCTTGCACTGGGGAGCTAATAAATGTTAGTTGAGTACACGACTAAATGCGTGAAATACAGGTTTGCTGAGATCAGGGCAGTAAGCATGCTGTTGGATCTTGCATGCAGATTCTCAGATTTGATCATCTGCTGAAGTTAATAGGAATGTTGATTCCTTGCACTGTGAACTACAGAATACAAAACTCTGCCAATGAAAAAGCCTCTCCTCCTGCTGTTCATGCTTCTAGGCATCCGGTCTAGATCTTGCATCCAAAGACTCAAAGTTAGGAGATCTAGTTTGAAATAAGTCAGAGACGCTATTACGATTAACGCACTGCCTCAGGCAGCCTCCTGTGTGTCCTTATTTCCAAAGAGGTTAATACTGCAGTCCATTCCTCCTTATTTCAGAAGCCCCTTAGAGCACTGTAACTAGACTGCACACACTCCTTCTCTGCCCAGATTTACACTACTTTAGATGTCCCTTTCCAAAAACAAAACAACAAAATAAAACTCCACCAAGTAGCTAAAGTATATTCAAATATCCATAGAATTCTATCCATGGCAACAGTCTCAGGCTTCCAGAAATTTAATTTCCAGGGTCCCCCACCTCAATGGACAATAGAAGAAAATGGGCCTCACTGTCACAAACTTCAGCACCTCTCAAGGAACTAATTAAATCTCCTAGGATGCCCTCACCCACACCCTAAGAAATTTGAGGGGTGTGCAAAATCCAAACCCAATTCAACACCATCACAACAAAAGCCCTTTACTTATACAAAGCCTCATCTTGGATCTCTTTGTCTCTTTCCCCCTACAGACTAGTAAATTTTCAAATTCCCCAAAGGTCATGAGTTTGGCAATGGAACAATGGCATCCCGGGAGGGAACGCCTGGGTGAGGGACTTTGCTGCCCTCCGGGCCACACGGCGGGGCTGTTGTCTCTCTTGAGAGCTGCAGGCGTCATCAAAGGGGGAAACTCAGTCTCTGGGGTGGGGGTGAACGCTGGATACCTGCCACGCAGGTGGGTAGGCACAGAACCAGACCTTCTGGCATCGAGGTCCCGCCCCGCCATGACTGCCCGGGGAAGGAACATCCTAACCACCCTCCGGCATTAGGGTGATAAGGTTTCTGTCTGTTCAGAAGAGGAAAAGAGTCATCTCAACCCCCCACCCCAACCAGCTTGGAAATGAAGAAGGGGGAAGGAAAACAGTACTTACTAAGCACTTTGTTTAAATGTGCCAATCACTATGCTGCATGTTTTGGATCTCATCTGCACACAGCCCTACAGAGTAGGAACAATTCCTGCATTTCAAGACAAAGTGAAGCTCCAAAGAACAGCCTCGAAAGGGCACGGCTAATATACCATGGATGCAGGATCCAAACCCAGGCCTGTCTGGTTCTGAAGTCCATGTTCTTACCTCACACCATGCTGCGTCTCAAAAGGAAAGACTGGTTTTTAGGTGCGAAAATATAGCTTGGCCATTTTGTAGGAGGGAAGATTCATGACTCATCCTTTTTCTTACCAGCTGGGGCTTAACATCCGCTTACTCTGAATTTGACCCTTTTGTCCTGTGGGCTCACAGCCACACCATGAGGGCCCAGGAAGAGAAGCCTGGCTAGCGGTTAGATCATACGCAACAAATGTTTAAGGGATGGTTGAGTGTGAATGTGAATCTGGGGGTGACAATAAATGAATGACTGAAACGGATGAGGCCATTCCAGGGCTAAGTTGGCAAGCTTGGTCTCACGAAAGCAATGCGTCTTTTTTTTTTTTTTTTTTAATTTTAAATGTTTATTTATTTTTAGTTTTTTTTTAATGTTAATTTATTTCTGAAAGAGAGAGAGACAGACTGACAAAGTGAGCGTGGGGGAGGGGCGGAGAGGGAGGGAGACACAGAATCCGAAGCAGGCCCCAGGCTCCCAGCTGTCAGCACAGAGCCCGAAGCGGGGCTCGAACTCATCAACCGTGAGATCATGACCTGAGCCGAAGTCGGAGGCTTAACAGACTAAGCCACCTGGGCAGCCCAAGTCTTTTTGTTTTCGTTGTTAAATACGATGTTGATTATTTATAGAAGAGATGCTTAATGTAAGGGGTAAAAATTGAACTGTTTTCTGTAGCCTAAAAGGAGCTAATTAAAATGTGGCCAGTCAGAGATTACATACTCAGAGGTGTCCCAAAGGCCCCTGGATTCGCACGGCACAGATAGTCTCACTCCCCGCTAACACTTCTACTAGGTGTTAGATACTTGATACGGAAGTGATTTCCACCCTTCTCCCTCTCTCACCGTTTGGGGAATCCTGGTCAATTCCTAGGTTGACCGTGCACTGAATGAGGTGGCGAGACAGACACATCTAGCCAACCGAACCATCAGAACGTGAGGTCACAGTGCTTATCGGACCCTGTGAAAATCCATCCGCCCCATTCTGGTATGATCACTGTAGTGCCTAAGCCATGGCCCTCACTCTCTCCACTCAGAATTCACTTTAAGCTATTATAAGGAAGCCAAAGATAAAACAGCTTCTGCATAATGAAACACTAATCCCCGGAGTGTGACGCCCACGACACAAATGAATGCTAGACAGAAGATAACCAAATGTCTAGACTTATTCATAGTTCAACCCGGCACTCGTGGCTGCCTCAGCTTATAAACCATAAACCGGTTTAAAAATACACAACGGAACAACAACAACAACAAAGGGCTACACCCAGCAGCACCTCTTTATTTGGGCCTCTTGACTTGAGTTCATTTGTACTTATTTATCTATCCAAACACAGGCACGCCTTCGAAAGCTGATACCAGCTTCCTGAAAATAATATGCAGTGGGAAGCTTCTGGAAGTGATGATGATGACCTTTCTTCTTTCTTTTCATAAATATACTGGTAGACTGGAATATTTCCTAACAAGCCCCCCCCCCCACCTTTTTTTCCTGGCTCTTGAAAATTAAGTTAATAAGATTGCACGATTTAAAGGATCTGTGGATTTGTGTTCAGCACAATGGACTGCAAGTCTGGCTATCTGGATTCTAGAATGATAATGTCAGCTATAATTGGCTGAGTATATTATATCTCAGGCATTACACCAGGAGCCCAGAACATGACCTCATTTCATTTTATAACAGCTCTCTAAGGTACCCATTCTCCTACCTAGGATACCAACTGTGTCCTCTGGCAAATTACCTTATGCCTTGGTTTCTCCAACAGAAATAATAATTTTAAAACAGGAAGGCTTAAATAAAATAAAATAAAATGATGGCCAATTAATTAATATTAAGCAGCGAGACAACAGTTGCTATATGCGTATATAATTGTAACACGAGAAATTCATTTTTCTTTTATGTCTTTGTCAAGATAGCTCTTAAAACATAATTTCTTTTTTTTTTTTATTTTTTTTTTATTTTTTTATTTTTTATTTATTTTTGGGACAGAGAGAGACAGAGCATGAACGGGGGAGGGGCAGAGAGAGAGGGAGACACAGAATCGGAAACAGGCTCCAGGCTCCGAGCCATCAGCCCAGAGCCTGACGCGGGGCTCGAACTCACCGACCGCGAGATCGTGACCTGGCTGAAGTCGGACGCTTAACCGACTGCGCCACCCAGGCGCCCCAAACATAATTTCTAATAAAAGTAAAAATGGAATTCAAATTCCTAAGATCACTCTGGCAGAAGTTAGATATCGCTATGGAAGGCCTTATTCATTTGTATCCCAATGGAATGTACTGATTCCTGCAGGGGGGGGCTTTAACATTTACATTTCATTATGTAGGGGAAAGAGGGACCCATGAGTGAGACTTGCAGGAGCCTGGAGTCCCCTACTCCAGCCTTGGGAAAGAGCTAAGCCACTGCATGTGACAACTTTAACTTACCTTTGACTGTTTAATGAAGACGAGGTAAGTTAAGTAACATTTTTCTTAATGGAAAAAAAAAAAAACCCACAAAAGCCCTTAGTTATTGCCCAAAGAAATGTTCAAACCTTATCTGTTCCACTGTTATCTAGAGCTTTCCTGTTCTAAGTATGGAACAAAATGGATTCTGAGAGTCTCCTTCCCTCTTATCTCTTCTAGAAGCAAGAATTCTCTAAAGGCAGGACAGGGAAGGAGGGAACATTTTGAATCATTTTTTTCCCTCTCTTCAAGTGAGTGCAAGGAGAATCGTGCCTGGTGAGGGGACACGGGGCCAGCACCGAAGTCACTTATGTAAGTAATAATGACTTCCACCCAGAACAATCTAAATTAGAGAGATTTTACTGGCCCAATAACTAATGTCACATTACACACTTACTTTCCTTTGTACCCTCTATCTGTGTGGCCTTTGATAGACAAAGCTTTTGCTATAACCATGGAGTATACAACAGGGCGACCACAGAGTATGATACCACAGGGCAGTCTGTGAGATATAAGGGGAGTGACTACATTACGGGGCTGTCGCAGGGATTTAATGAGACAACGCACAAAGAGCACTTGAAAGAGTGCCGCTACGTCCTAAGTATTCCATACACGCCAACTATGGTTCTTGTTCCTCTCAGTATATAGAATTCTATTTAACAGAGGGCAGACCCCGCCGAATCCCATCCCATTTTCAACCTATTGCTTTCAAGGTTCCCATCTCTTTCTCCTTGTGTTATGGCTATGTCCGCCTTCCTCCAGTAGACCTTCAGTGTTTGGAAAGCAGAAACCCTACCTCGTTTCTCACCGTATACTCAGTAGAAGGTGGCCTAGCCCCTCGCACCGTATAGGCCTTTAACAAGTCTTGAGGGAATACACAAACGAATACAAGAGTGAACAAATTAATATACGTTGGAAAACGCCAATCATTTCCAAGCCACGATCCTTAAGGGAAATCAGAATGACAAAGCATTTGATTATATGTCTCTTCAATAAATAAAAGGAGTGACAACTTTTTTAATGGCTTTCCTTGTTTTGTTTCAGTTTATGAATACTACATCTAGCTACCAAAAAACTGACGCCATTTGGGTTTGAAGAACAAAGCCATGACTCTTCCCCAAAGAAGGCTAATCATACATCATCAACATCTTCCAATTACAGGATACTACCACTCGATGCAACAGGACACGGAGATCTAAGTCTAATAAATAAGTAGATATGCAGCAGAACAATATAGCCAAACTCCATACAACATTATTGAACATACACTGGCAACGATGATCAGTTCAAGACAAACCATATTCAGTAACAATTTATATACATGTGTACTTTTTGACAACTTACAGACTGTTATAGAAAGACAGGACTACATAAATCTAGCATGGAATAATGATTTGCAGCAACCGGTTGGGGACTTCTAAATTTTAGCTCGTTATCAGGAAGAGACAAATGTGAGCAAAATGGGACATCTATGTTTAGAATATGATTCTCCAGTTTTCCACCTGCTACTACCCTAATTCATCCTTTAAGACTTGGTTCAAAAATCAACTTCTCAGAAGCCCTTTATGTCAATTCCATCTTTAACCTCAGTGCTCTTGAGGTTAAAAACTATGTGAATGAATGAATGAATGAATGAATGAAAAGGTGGAGAAGTGAGCTGGGGTGATTAACGGAAGCATGTCCTGAATTGTTCTGGCTCAGGAAAAGATTCAGAAGTGAACATTGTAACAGAGCTCGGAAAAGATATTTGGCACATAATAGGTGCTCAAATGTTCATTAAATGGAAGAATTAATGGAGAATTCTTCCTGCTCAACTGTTTATGTCTAGAAGATGCAGTTTCTGAAATTATTTTCATTGCCAAAGTAGATATTGTTCCCTTGTGCTATTATGTGCTTCCTCTAAACTACGAATCCCTGGTTCCTTGTAAAAAGTTTTAGTTTTTGTACAGAAATGGGTTTTGTTTTGGCCACACTAAGCAGTGCTTCTCTGCTCAGGCGCATTAACCACCCACTCCCGCCCCTGAAAAAGCACAGAGGCTTTCAGAAATGTGTGGCCTTTGGAATAAAGGAGAACGTGCACAGATCCACTGTAATGCATGGCATGGCATAAGTCAAATCAAAGAAGAAACAGAGAAGCAAGGATCGCTCGTGAGATTGGGACTGCCTGATCACGGAACGCTCACAATAAAATCGTAGGTGCTAACAGTAACGATCTCGTGTCAAGGACATAACAAACTTCTATCAGTTCCTTGGACAGACAGAAGTGGTTTGATGTGGACCTAAGTCATGGTGTGGAGTTTTGCCCACATGTTCTTACTTCAGGACCTTCTGGGGGATGGGATTTACCACACGGCATCTGGGTGGGAACCTCATGTTTGCCCGCAGCCTGGGACTTTATTCCTGCTCTGCCCACAGATGATTCACTGGTCAGCCCTCACTGAACCAGCTCCTCCTTTACAGCCGCGATTTGGTTTAAGTGATGCCACCTCCCACCCAAAGTCCCTGCTTCCTCTTCTATTGAATGAGGATAATAAGAGTACATATGCTTCACAATTGTCATGAGGTTCTGATGAGCTGATACACGCAGCTATGTTAGCGTGGTGCCTGGCACATAATAATGTGCCAATAAATGGTATCTATTAGAATCATTATTGTAATTCATAACCAAGCCTCCACTCGTTTGCCCATTACTTATCCAATTTTTTTAGCGTATTTTATATTTTTAAAAGTAATGTTCAGAATGAATGATTGAAGATGCCCACATGGCTTGCCATAAGAAGGACTACTCTCCTCCCTTGTCGGGTGCTGTGCTATGCACGGAAGGTGCCATTCTCAGAAGCTGCGAGACCCAGGATGGACCACATTCTATGCTTTCCTTTAAAGAAATCGGCAAATGGGAGTGCCTGGGTGGCTCAGTCGGTTGAGCATCCGACTTCAGCTCAGGTCATGATCTGATGTTTCATGAGTTCGAGCCCCGCATCGGGCCCTGTGCTGACAGCTTGGAGCCTGGAGCCTGTTTCGGATTTTGCGTCTCCCTGTCTCTCTGCCCCTCCTCTGCTCGTGCTCGCTCTTCTCTCTCAAAATTAATAAATATTAAAAAAAAAAGAAATCAGCAAATATGACAACAAAGGGTGCAAGGGGAGCCTCGAGGAGAAAGGGATATGAGGGAAACATGGCTGGATGTGTGTGCTGAGCAGCTGGCCATGTGTACCGCTGAGGTCCAAGATGCAAGCAAGGTTAAGCCGGGAGGGAGGCAGAGACACAGTGGAAGGAATCTTGGGGCTTTCTGCCAGCATCTGGCAAAGTCCACATCTCTCCTCCGATCCAGCCTCACTCCCAGCAGAGGGCAGTGGAAGCCTGTGGGGTGTGTGTGTGTGTGTGTGTTGGAGGGGGGGGGGGCGCGGATAATTGACCAGTAACCGCTGCTTATCCCATTGTCTACAGCGCTTTGAAAGAGACAGCCTCATTCTTTGGTCTAGCTGGCCACCATCAGAGGGCATTTAGTTCCGGTGCAGAGAGATATAAGGACCAGGGATGATTCGGGGTGATGGCGCATTTTATATAACATATATACACACACACCACATCGCTGCCTTGGAGGATATAGCCCGCAAATATTCTGCTGCAACGTCAGAGTGCCCTTACAATGATGGAAAGCCACACGTTAATGCCAATTAGGTAGATCCCCACGAAATAATTTGAACCAAATGGAAATTACAACAGCACCGGTGTTCCCCATAAACACCGAGTTGGAGTGTTCTATGCTGAATTTTACTTCTGTGTTATGAAGGCGGCTGCTGATACGGTGGTATGACTTCTGCTGTCTCTGGGGACCTTCAAACAAATGAGCTATCTTGTAAGCCAGTCCCAGAATGCCAGTTTCCTAAATAAATACTAAGATGCATTTACTATTTGTATCACTTAAGAGGTTGAGGATGGGGGGAGGGGAACGATTCCAAACACATGCACGTTTTTATTTAACAACAGCTCAGCTATTAGACAATACGGGGTCCAGTTGATGCTTGGACAATGTGGGGGGGTCAGAGGCACCAACTCCATGCCACCCCGTAGTTGAAAATCCACGGGTGACTTTGACTCCCCCGAAACTTAACTACGAAGAGCTTACTGTTGACCGGAAGCTTTACTGATAACATAGATAGTCAATTAACACTTATGTCATACGTATTGTATGTACCACCTATTGTATTCCGACAGTAAGGTTAGCTAGAGAAAAGAAAATGTTATTACGAAAAGCGTAAGGAAGAGAAAATACATTTACAGTGCTGCACTGTATTTACTGAAGACAAGTCATGCCTAAGTGGACCCGTGCAGTTCAAACCCGCGTTGTTCAAGGGGCAACTGTATTAGGAAGACTGTCCTAGAAGCTGTGCTGGTGTCCTGAGTAAGTCTACACAGCATGCATACAGGCAGACATCCATAAATGATGTTGTTACTCTGCCCCAAAGGGATAAAACTCAGACCCAAACAATCCGGTTAGTCGTACCCTGGAGCGGACTAATTTGTATTCACTGTGACAAGTCTTTCCTCTCAGACCTGAAGTAATTATTAGAAAGTGAGAAAACAGACATTACTTTTGGGAAGCTGGGACGTGGCTTTATATTCTAAGTTGCCACCAGATAGAATGACCCATAAAAATAACTTGGAAGGCTATTACCTTACAACCAGAGCATATAAAATCTGATAGTTACAGACTGTGCCCCTGTCATGTGTATTTTAATTAAAGGTTTAAACTGCTAAGAGACAAAAACTGAAAACATGGACATAATCCATCTAATTTTGCATAATTTCTCGTTAGTTGCATAGCTGATTGTCACCCTGTCTGACCCCGATGTCCATGTGATGTGTGCACATTTCCTGGCCGGGGGCGTAAAAACCCCTTCTGCTGGGTACGACGATTGCTATGATTTCCTCTCGACGCGCACATGAAACCGGAAGGTTCCCAGCTGGAATTTACTGGAAGCACATTTAGGACAGGGGACCACTTGGTATTTATTTACGAGGTTCATCCAATTCAAGCGGCCAGGGGAACGTGAGCTTTTTGTTGTTGTTGTTCCTGGTCTTCTTGCTCTAGGTTTGTATCTAATATGGTGTGGGAGGACATCAGTCCACACGCCCTTGAGAGGGCGAGATTATTTGCACTAAAACTAACACGGCACATATCAACCGGCGGTGTCGTTTTAACATTAGCAAGGGCAGAGCAGGGAAAAAAAAAAAAAGAAACAAAATCACTTAGTGCACTAACAGTTACATTTGCCCGCCCCTCCTGGGATAAACCAGGACTAAAATAAGTAAATTAAATTTTTTTTTTAACATTTATTTATTTTTGAGAGACAGAGAGAGACAGAGCGTGAGCAGGGGAGGGGCAGAGAGAGAGGGAGACACAGAATCTGAAACAGGACCCAGGCTCCGAGCTGTCAGCACAGAGCCCAACATGGGGCTCGAACCCACGAACCGCGAGATCATGACCTGAGCTGACGTCGGACGCCCAACTGACTGAGCCACCCAGGTGCCCCTAAAATAGGTAAATTTTAAATAATAGATAAATAAGACTCTGAGATTACGAGGTGAAAAGGGATGTGTAAGTGTTCAGACTTCTTGGGTTTGAGTCTTTCCGTTTCCTCTGAAAAAGGTGTTTTTCAAAACGTGGATTGAGGGGCACCTGGGTGGCTCAGTCGGTTAAGTGTCTGACTTGGTATCAGCTTATGTCATGATCTTGTGGTTCGTGAGTTCGAGCCCCACATCCGGCTCTGTGCTCATGGTGCAGAGCCTGTTTGGGATTCTTTCTCTCTCCCTCTCTCTCTGCCCCTTCCCCGCTCTCTCTCACTCTCTCTCTCTCTAAGAAAATAAACTTTAAAAAAAAGTATTTTGAACACAAAAAACCATAGAGTTAAACACCAGGCTGCCTCCTATATATACAGGTCATTGTATTATATGATGAGGTTATACACAATCCCAAGGGCGAGGGCAAGGTCAAACACACGTGCATGTGGGGGAGGAGTGAGTGTGCACACGTAGGCTCACATTCCTACAGACCAAGCGGGCAGTCATTGGGACAACCACCAGTACGACACATTAAACTCCGCCATAGTCAAGTCCCACCGGAACCTTCCAAACCTTTGTCTGAAAACACCGGACGCTCCGAGACAGCTAATACATGGCTGTGTTTAGTGCTGTTCTTCCTCCTTGACTTGCACAGCTCCCCACTTCTTGGAGACACTTGACAAAGAAGCGTTCTGAGCCTCTGGAACCTGGTGAGGAGCATCCGTGAGTCCTGTTCCTGTCTCTAGAGCGAACTCTCACTAATAAACCCAGGGGCGGCAACATTAAGAGGCCCCGCCGGTCGCTGAGCAAATAAAAAATGGACACCATCCAACTAGCTACACTTTTATCTTTCATGATAAAGACCCAGTTGTGACTCCTCCTCCTCCCCGGGTGGGCAAATACGACCCAAAAATGAACACATGGTAACAGCAGTTGCAGGGGAGAGATGTTTCTTCGATCTGTGTCACCTCTGTCCCCTCCGCTTTCCTGACTGGGACCAATGAGGTCTCATTTCAGTTCTATCATATGTTTACAAGCCAGAGGGAAACCAGAGATGTTAAAGGTTCACTATGGGAAAAAAAAGAAAGTATTTCCAGTAAGGTGCTTTAAAGAAAAAGTATTGTCTTAGCAATTTTGAAGTTTACAATACAGTATTGATGACTATGTAATCAGTATGCTGTGCAACGGGTCTCTAGAACTTACTTATCTACAAGTGGTTGCAAGTTTGGAGCCTTCAACAACGTCTCCCCAGTCCTCCTCCTCCAGCCCCTGGTAACCACCATTCTGCTCTTCATATACCTTACAAAGACCCTGTTCTTACCATACAGAGAAGAAATGATCATTATGGGAGGCATTAGAGGTGTTAGCTAATTATGGTGGGAATCAGACTGTCAAATGTAAACGTGTCAAATCAACAAGTCCTATTGCAAAATGTAAATGTATCAAATGCACCTTGAACTTGCAGGAGGCTATGTGTACAATTGTATCTCAACAAAAAGAAGAGTATTGTCATCTGACCTGTGATCTGATTCAGGTAATGAATTTTGGAGAGGGAACTCTAAAATTCATTTTTTTTTTAATTTTTAAAAAATGTTTATTTACTTTTGAGAGAGAGAGAGAGAGAAAAGGTGAGTAGGGGAGGGGCAGAGAGAGAGGGAGACACAGAATCTGAAGCGGGCTCCAGGCTCTGAGCTGTCAGCACAGAGCCCGACGCGGGGCTCAAACCCATGAACCACGATATCGTGACCTGAGCTGAAGTCAGATGCTTAACCGACTGAGCCACCCAGGCACCCTATAATTCATTTTTAATGAAGGGACATTGAGTGATAGGGCTGGGGGATGGAGAGAATCCTTATAATCACACACCAATCTCTGAATAATATTTTCTTTGTTAATCGACAAGTCTGAAAACTGAAATGCCATCTCTGATGTATTACTGTTCGAGTATGATCTCAACAGTCCTGAGAGCAGGTGGTGAGCACCGCCTAGAACTCAGGTTTGCTGGCTTTCCGTTTCTTTTGTGACTGTTGCTCTGAGGTAATTGCTGCTATAAGACAAATCAGAGCTACGGGTTCAAAAGAAGGCAGGCGAGAAGCACATGAGTGTGTGTGTGTGTGTGTGTGTGCACGCACAAGTGTGTAGGGGTGGGCTGCACCCACAATTGTTCGGCCATCTGCAACCATCCACACAGCCCATGTGGATAATCACAGTTGACTTTTCAGCCTCGTTGGGAGCCTGACTTTACTGACTGTACCTCTCTATTTGACCCCAGCGGCATGGGCAAAGTTCGCCTATGTAGTATTGATATGGTGTTGACTTATTTCCAGGCTTTGCCCATTGTTCCAGGCACAGGGACACAACAGATCATGCCACACAACCAACTGGCTATTCCGTGGAGAATCAACTGGAATTCTCCGTGTTGTCCTTACCTCCACATTAGAAGGTAGAGCTGCCCCAGTTAGAAGGGTGGTCAGGGGAATGTTCACAGAAGCCTCTGGAGGATCTCCCTGGGCATGGCTTTATGAAAGAGAGAATCAGCTAGGCTCTCTGAATGGATTAGAAGTCAAGGTGAAGAGGAAAAGAGAGACATGTTCTAGGGGTGATGGGAGTGTGGGTGCTCCATGACTCCCTTAAGGAGCCATCCAGGACCTTCAAGACGATTCAGAGCTGCTCCAGCCTGGCTGGAAGCAGCCCCACTGTTGGTCCTATGTCTCCTTTGAAGACCTTCCAGGACCATCTGATGGGGCCAGGTCTGGGTCGGCAGCTCCCTGTTATACTGTCTACCCAGGTCCTCCTATGAATGCGAATTTCCAGATGCGTCTGTGGACTCTAAGACTGTGCCCATTACGTACAAAAGTAATCAACTCAACACAGAACAATATCCTCGCTATTGCCTTTCTTCATCTAAAATGCTGCAAAGCACTAGATCTCCTAACTCTTTCATATTTTAAAGATGCTTGATGTCAGGGTTCCATGGACCAGATCCAAACCAAATATCCTCAGGTGCCTTCTGTCTTAGGACCCCTCCATACCTGCAAACTTCACCTTCAGGGAAAAAGGGAGCCCGCTTTGCCTCACTGTGCCAAGCTGCTCACCAAAAGTGACCCAAAAGGCACCTGCTTTCCTCACTCAAGTGTACTTGTTCAAAATGCCTTTCTGGAAAGTGGCATTTTAACAGTGTCTACCCCTTAACATACGGTCTAGAAATGTTCCAAACATATTACGGTAGACAAAGTCTAGCTATAGGTCCTGCTTACCCAGTGCTGAACCACAGAAAAGTATAATTCATACTCCCTAGATGCTGTAGGTTCTCCATACTTTCTTAAGAATGCTGCCGATTTTTCTTTCTCCTTCCAAAGAGCAGATTTCAGATGTTTTTATAAAATCTTTCCATTGTAAAACGGGTCCCTAAACCTTCAGCGTGGACATTTCTCTTATAAATCCCAAGAGTTTATTATCAGATTTGCTTTTTGGTTCTCACGATATCCATCCTACTTGTGCTGCTCACTTTCCAAAATTTAGGAATGAGAAGTCATGTGGGAGAGGTGGCAGGACTGAGACATTGGTCCCCACCCCCCCCCCGACACACACGCACACAGTGTGCCCGTTACATGCTCCCTTGTTCAACTGCAAACATGGAGGCAATGTCACGGGTGGTGGCCCATGTCCCATAACCTGTTTGCCAGCGAGCAATGACCCTGTGCTCCGGAAAGAAGAGAGAGTGTTCACCATTTCGGCATGGTGACATTACAGTTAGATTTCCAAGCTAGCCTCAGATGCTCACAGACCGCTATTAACCACGGTCTGCCGCAAGCATATGGGGAAAGACAGGCTGGAGTAGATCACAAGGGAAGACTCAATGGCATATTTGCCCACAACACTGCTACAGTAGCATAGCTTAGAGAGAGTGAGAGGCAAGGCATTCATCCGCTATTTCATTCTGGAAGGAGGATCATTTTGGGGGAAATCTGCAAAACCTTGTGAGGACAGAAGGCAACATTGCTTTCAAGTCATGAGTAATGAGCCGTTTGGTAGGAAGGAAGTTGATTCTGTCATTCATTCTGACAGGGCTTCTTCACAGAAAAGGAGGGGGGCTGAGGGCGGGGGGCAGGGGGGGGGCTGGCTGGGGAGGCGGGGAGAGAGGACAGAAGGGTGAAGCCAGCCAGGCAAATGAGAATGAGAAATTGCAATTATGGACCTTATGGAGAAGCTGCTGGTAAGCCACTCTGGCCAAAGGAAAATGTTGATTGGACCAGTTTCGGAGGGAAACAGACAGCCCTTCTGGAAGCAGATGGATGACAACTCTCTGGGAGGAGGCTGTGTTGTTCATGTGCGAAATGGTCTTAGCCAAAGAGTAAAAGTGCCAAGCCATGTATGTAAGCAGGAGCCACCTGGCCTTCGTGTGGTGGAGGAGCGGGGTGTGTGTGTACGTGTGTGTGTGTGTGTGTGTGTGTGTGTGTGTGTGTAGGATGGCAAGACTTTGGCAACAAACCTCTAGCTGAAAACTCCAGACCATTAAACCAAGCAGGTCTTCATTTGTCTCTCTCTCCCTCTCTCCTTCTCTCTCTCTCTCTTTCTCCTTTTTTCTTTCTCGTTTCCCTCTCCCTCCAGTCAGCACTCTCCTCCTGCTTTAACCCTTCCCCACTTCTGCATGTATCTTGTCTTATGAAACCATAAAATTGAGAAAAAACCCAGTAGTAAAAGATCCAGTTCGAGGCAGGATTCAGATTAAGTGAGTAGAAATAATCTGCCGGCAAAGGACAGAGTCGGAACAAGCCCCTCTATAGCCTCACCTGAAGCCCCCTCCCCGCTCCCCGCCCCTGAATCTATCCTCATGGACTGGGTTTCCTGGGTGGGTGGGTGGGGGGAGGCAGGAAGAACGGCAGGGGTTGGGGTAGGATTTTGGTGGAAGTGGATGGTCCAGGTCCAGAGGTGGCCTCTGATGGGGGCCATGTCGTCTCCGGGGCAGATAGGATAGACATCCCCCACCAGCGTTTCTCCACCTCGGTGCTACTGACATTTTGTACTGGCTAATCCTGCTATGGGGGGACTGCCCTGTGCATGACGGATGTCGTGGGGGGTGAACTCAGAACCAATGAGATAAGCTTCATGGAGGGTTGGCTGGTTTCAAGGGGAAACTACTCTCTTGTTTCTTGCATGAAAGTTAAACACACACACGCACACGCATGCAAGCACTCAAAAACACACTCTCACACATCCAACATTATTACAAAGGCCCCAAGAAAAGGTCGCTCTCATTTCTGATTTTTTCTCATACTTTCTTCTGCCTGATTTGTTGTGAATGCATCTAAAGCTGGGGCCACAGCATCAAGGGCTCCATTTTTAAAGTGACCTTAACTGCCTCCGCTGTTTAGGGCCTTAAGCCCCAGAAGCCTGGATGGAAACATTCAGGCAGGATACAACTCGCGTTCTTTCATTCAGCTCCTGCAAAATAATGTTGCATACATATGCATGCCTTATAATCGGGCTCTGCTAACTGTCTGCACCCAAAAGAGAAAGCAGACGTATAAAGACGATTGAAAATGTATTCCACAGGGCTCTGAGGTTGTTTTGAAAGACTCTTGATTCCTCACAGATTTTCAGTGACTAGAGGGATGGGGGGCTGTAGGAGGCTTGCTGCACTCTGAATTATTTAGCTGACTCAAATGAACAGATTTCACATTGCTCAGTGTACCTGATACTGACATTGCTGTTTACGGATCGGGTCTTTTCTGCGTGTAGAGTGAGAGCATACGAGCATAAACAAGACACGGCCCGTCTTCTCCTGTATGCTGGGACTACCAGCAGCCAATGTCTCTTAAGTGCTCACGCACCGTTGTAACACCTTGGCTTTCATCCAAGCCTCGCAACAAGGTTGTGAGGTAGCTCCTCTTCAGCCAAGTTTGCAAGGGAGGAAACTAGACGGAGAAGGTAACTGTGTAGCCCGATTCCAGTGCTGGTAGATGGCAGAGGGCGGATTTGAACCCCGGGCAGGCTCACGCCAGCGCCTGTACGTCTAACTGGCATGCGGGGCTGCCCTTTTCTGCTCCGGCGGTCACACAGCCAACGACGCTCTCAGGCAGGCGGTGCTAAGCGTCATAAATAGCAAAGAAGTCTAAAAAAAAATTAAAATGGGATCTGGTAACCCAAAGGAGGGACCGGCTGGCTTTGTGGTTAGATGGGTTTGTGGAGCAGACAGGTGTTGAGTGGGGATGCTGAAGTCTGGAGGGGGGTGCTTCGTGGGCTGGGTCGGAATGAAGGGGAACACAGATGTGAATGCGTAGGGAACGTTGGAATTACAATGGGAGTTAGGCGTGGCTGGAACATGGGCTACCGACGGGGGGCGGAGGGAAGAAAGGCTAGGGAGGCTGACAGAGATCACCCTGGCTACCAGTCCCTGCACCTGCTTCCTCCTCGTCTTGTGCGGGGAGCTTGGGGGTTTCTGGTGAAGAGAGGGCACCTGCTGAGCTGTGGCTGTGGTATGCCTCGCTTCTTAAGAACCTTAGATTTCAACTCTGCCCCATTACCCCTTCTCCATAAAGAGACAACCCGTCTTGTAAACGCCTTTTCCTTCACTGACTGGACGGACCCCACGTCTCCCACTGGCACGGGCAGACACGCAAAGATAGCCGACGACATGGTGCTCGAGAGATGCCGAGAGCCCTTTCAGCGAACAAAACAACAGCGTCAGAACTTCTCTTAGGACAGGACCCGAGTTGCACAGTTTAGTCCCATTCGATCCGCGTAAGAACCGCAAGCACAACCGTTACCCTGTCGCCCTTGACAAGTGGAGACACCGAGGCAGAAACGGCTAAGGGCGCCCTTTGCCAAGGTCACACAGTGAGACTGTGTGCCGGCTGGGGCCCACACCTCGGTCTTCGATTCCCATTGGAAGCTAACTGTGGATGGATCCGGGGTGGAGGGGGCCATCTGCCCACCACTGCATTTTCAAACGTGAGCCACCAAGTCCCCCGTGTTTCTCATTTCATTGTCCAGGTCATAGCAACTATTGAAATAAAGCTATACAGTTAGTTCAACATCAGTCAAAAAGGAGAGAGAGAAGGAAGGAAGGGAGGAAGAAAGGAAGGGAGGGAGGGAGGAAAGGGGGAGGAAGGAAGGAAGGAAGAAGGAAGGAAGGAAGGAAGGAAGGAAGGAAGGAAGGAAGGAAGGAAGAAGGAAGGGAGGGAGGAAGGAAGGGGGAAGGAAGGAAGGAAGGAAGGAAGGAAGGAAGGAAGGAAGGGGGAGGGAGGGAGGGAGGAAGGAAGGAAGGGGGAGGGAGGAAGGAAGGGGGAGGGAAGGAGGAAGGAAGGGAGGAAGGAGGAGGAGGGAGGGAGGAAGGAAGGAAGGAAGGAAGGAAGGAAGGAAGGAAGGAAGAAAGGAAGGAAGGGGGAGGGAGGAAGGAAGGGGGAGGGAGGGAGGAAGGAAGGAAGGAAGGAGGAGGGAGGGAGGGAGGAAGGAAGGAAGGAAGGAAGGAAGAAGAAGAAGAAGAAGAAGAAGAAAGGAAGGAAGGAAGGAAGGAAGGAAGGAAGGAGGAAGGAGGAAGGAAGGAAGGAAGGAAGGAAGGAAGGAAGGAAGGAAGGAAAGGGGAAGGAGGAAGGAAGGAGGGAAGGAAGGAAGGAAGGAAGGAAGGAAGGAAGGAAGGGGGAAGGAGGAAGGAAGGGAGGAAGGAAGGAGGAGGAGGGAGGGAGGAAGGAAGGAAGGAAGGAAGGAAGGAAGGAAGGAAGGGAGGGAGGAAGGAAGGAAGGAAGGGAGGGAGGAAGGGGGGAGGGAAGAAGGAAGGAAGGAAGGGAGGGAGGGAGGAAGGAGGAGGAGGAGGAGGAGGAGGAGGAGGAGGAGGAGGAGGAAGGAAGGAAGGAAGGAAGGAAGGAAGGAAGGAAGGAAGGAAGAAGGAAGGAAGGGAGGATAGAACAAAACAGGAAAAGACCCTGAGTTATTGAGAGCCCAGCCCATGGTCTGCAAAGCTGACAGTTATTATGCGTAATTAACACAAAGCAAGGTTCTGTATACACACTATCTCCAGACATGTTTTTGAAACAAGGGTTTTGCCTTTTACCACCAATAATTTCTCTTGTTGTATGTTGTTACTTACACAGATGTTCCATAATTTTTTGCATATGGCTCAGCCAAAGAAAGCGTTTTCCCCTTCCATTTTTGGGAAAGATGAGATTGCCTGTGTGAGGGAGAGAAGAACGTCTAGTTTTTACATAATTTCTATGGTGATGAGGGGTTGGGGGTGGCTGGGGTGTGTGTGTGTGTGTGTGTGTGTGTGTGTGCGTGCGCATGCATGTGAGTGTTGTGGTGTGTGTGTGTGTGTGTGTGTGGTGACAGGATCCTCCACCCAATCCTACAACTGCATCTTATCGGACTCTCTTCACGAAGCCATTCCTACAGGACTGGGGAGTCCTATGTACATGCAGGTTAGTGGCATTTGCTGGGATAACGCATTATCAAAAGCCTCTCTGAAAAGGGCCTGAATATTTACCGAAGAAAAAAGAGGCGGGAGAGATGGGAATACATGGGAGAATTTTTCTCTTTCTTGGCAGTCTTCACAACTGAACACATCAGAGCCTCCCGTGTTTCTGTGACGGCCCTCCGTGCAGTCCAGTATGCACATATACGGTATCAGAGGACAATGCTGCCCGGCGATTTCTCGGGAAGGAGGATGTGTCTATGCGGATGTGGTTTATTTCCAGGGGGTGGGAGTGGTGGGGGGTGCACATATCAGAGGGAGGGGTGAGATGAAATCCAAGGATACTGGGGTTTTTACAAGAGAGAAATCCAACTGGCTGGAGGGATGGGGCGGTGGCGAGGGCAGATTTAAAAAAATATATACATTTTCTCTTTTATTGCGATGCCACCAATTGAGAGAACATTCTGCTGGGGGGGATGTCTGCCAACGACTTCTAATTCAGTTTGTTCTACCCGTTTTATTTTTAAACCCAAGTGCAGATTTTATCCCTGGAATGTTATAGAATTGGTGTGGGCAGAAATGGGCAAATTTACTTCAGAGGTGTTTTATAACAACTTGGAAAAGACCCTCTAAAATTCTCCAAGTACATTTCAGGGGTGAATTTCATTTCCTTTCCCTTCTTCAGAAAGCTACTTCGATTTTTTTTTTTAAATTTGCACTTTACAAAGTAAAACATGGTGATAATTTTGAAAGCATTTCAAGATAATGGTACTATCTATTAGGTGTTTACTATAAGCGAGGTAGTTGGGAGTAGATTGGCTTACTCTCTCTCATTTAATCTCCCTACCACTTTATTATGCCCATTTATGGGTGAGAAACCAAGGTAGGGAGAGGTGCCAGAGCTGAGTTCAAATCCCAGTCCTGACAATATCAAAATCCTTCTTAGCCACTATGCAAGTATGCTTCCATATATCAATGTCTGGCACTTTGTGCTATTAACCAGGCTACTTATTATTCCAACAGGACGGTGGCAAAGGCAGATTTCCTTAGCTTCCTTTTCTGATGAGACCCTGATGCAGCCGAAGGAGGCTTGCAAAATCTATCCAGTCTCTGAGCAGGAGTTTTGGGGGGTGAGCATCATGGTAACAAGAGAGTGGCAGAATTGGAGAGTGAGTGAGTGACGTGTGTGTGTGTGTGTGTGTGTGTGTGTGTGTGTACTTTGAAATGCCACAGCACCAGTACCAAAAATTGCTTGTCCTACCTTGGCAACATTAAAGAGCGGTAGAATGTCCCTCCCAACCCCCCGTCCTCCAAAAGTATTTACTTCAAAAATCGATTTCCTCTGTCACTATTTATCGCAGCATTTTGCTCAGTGGTTCTGAGAAACCGCATGGAAAATCACAATGTTACACTTGTTAAATTGACCCTGCAGGGCTCGACCGCTAGAACATGCATCATCCCAAGAGGTAAAAAGGCAAGTCTGCCAGGCTCATGCTGAGAATATCATCATGAAACCAACAAGGATATGCAAATCTGTCTGTTCTATAGCTCATTTGCATAGTTTTTCATTGGTTTTGTAGAACCTCTATACTAAATGTCAATTTCCTTTTCTTTCCTAAAGCTTATTAGCTGTGTGTGATGTTTACAGCTTGAAGACCAAACAGATTTAATAGGTAAAACATTTAAACGGTATAATTAAAAAGCATGTGAGAGGCTCTGATGTAGATCAAACGCATAGATATACTTGTGCTGTTAAAATATGCTTTCCAAGTTTGGAAGATGCAGAGGCTTTATACATGTCTGTGCACGCATAAGCTCCACCACAAAATTTGCTTAACCTATTTTTTTTCTGCAACGATCTAGAAAAAGCAGAGAGATGTGCTTACAAACTACTAAGGGCTTGAACCTAGTTGCTGAGTACACATTTTACTCACAACGAAATCTGAATGGAAGTCTGCCAACGTCTGGGCCGACGTTCAAACACTCTGAGTTTCTGTGTATTCCAATCTCTCAAAACTAATGTTTTAAAACTCTTTTGATATCTTCTGAGGCACTACAGAGCTAAATCCTCACCTCTCGGTTCAGAGTAACATGCAACAATCATATTCTGCTCTAAAGATGTGCGAAGGCCTTTCACTGTGCAGCGTTTAACTTCCTCTACAGCGTCAATACAACGAACACGTGATGGGTTTTGACCCAAATTATTTTCCTTTGTGCATCAGATTTGGGAGCTGGGTGAAAAGAGGCAGGTCTGGAGAGATCTTGGAAACATCTATGAAGACTGAAAAAATAATTACCTAAACGGGAGGCAAAAAAATCTTATTTTCTTTTTTGCATTCCATGTGGGCAGGCTGAGCACATACCTACTACTGGTCATTAGTTCATAATGGCTCTGCCAGAAGGTAATTGGTGATCCACACCTTTGGAACACTTCTTCACTGGCAACGTTAATACAATTAGCGGATAAACCAAGTTCCGCGTGGACCGCGGGGGAAAAGGCTGTACGATATCAAGTTAAACTTTATATCTGGCCTTTAAGGAAGAAAAGGAAAGCCAAGTGGTCTTAGGAGATCTTAGAGGCGGTAAATAACTGAGACCTGCTGCTACAAACAAAGAGAGATGTCTTTCCAGGTGAAACATCGTCTTGCCACACGGAGCCCAGGTGAGGCTGCCATAAAACACCGCTGTCATGTTTTAGTGCCTTTGGGGCCACGGGCACATTTGTGCTTGATGGGATTCAGCTGTGCAGCTCCTTCCTGTCAAACACAATCCATCCTGTTTTAAGTTCTTTCTTCGGTCTGACGTGATGGGCAGCGGGACGAAACAGGTTGGATTAAACAGCATGAAAGAGAACGAAAATAAGAACAGTTCTCAAACAAAAGCACAACTAGGGATGCTGCGGCCGCAGTCTGTGGACCTAGGTCTTGAAGGCTCTCCGAGGAATTATGTCCAAAGCCCAGGCAAGCCACAGATGGGCCCTGTGCCCCTGTTTCCTCATCTGGGAGACGAGGGTCACCACACATCCTCTAACCTCAGAGAATCTTTGAAAAGCGAGAAGTGCCGTGAACACGGACGCCAAACTATTATCTCGGGATTCAATGTGCCCAAATCCGATGGAAACAAGTGAGACCCTAAATTAATTTGATACCTTATGCTCTGAGCTGCATTGTCCAAAAGCCTTTGAAAACTGGCATTTATAATATTTTGTGGGTTCGTCCTTTTCCGTGTTCAGACACATGTGCACACATCAAAACAGACCCAGTTAAATCTGAATTATCCAGTGGGGGATTATCCAAGATTCTTACTGTTTCTCCCTTTTCCTGTTGCCCATTTTTTAGATTCTCTGGCAATTCCTCCATGATTAAGGAAAAGCATGCAAATCAATCAATCCCCTTCCTCATGCACTGTAATTTCAATTATCTGTGTTGCCTCAGCCTCTATTGGCACGGATAAGTGAGGACGTGCTATTTGTACTCACAGTTGGATGTAAACATTTGTCTGCATTGTCAGGAAATGAAGCAGTGCCATAAATTAACTTAATCTCTCCACCTTTTTTTTTTTATGTTTATTTTTGAGAGAGAGAGACAGACAGACAGAGTGTGAGTGGGGGAGGAGCAGAGAGCGAGGGAGACACAGAAACCAAAGCAGAAGGCTCCAGGCTCCGAGCTGTCAGCACAGAGCCCGACGCGGGGCTCAAACCCACAAACTTTGAGATCGTGACCTGAGCCGAAGTCTGGTGCTTAACCGACTGAGCCACCCAGGCGCCCCTTTCTTTGCCTTCTTAAAACTTTGCTTACTGACTGGATATTTTTCTAAGATTTCTTTTTTTAATCTTTTTTTAAAAAAGTTTATTTATTGAGAGAGAGAGAGAGATCACAAGCAGGGGAGGGGCAGAGAGAAGGAGAGACAAAATCCCAAGCAGGCTCCACGCCGTGAGCGCAGGGCCCGATGCGGGGCTCCAACTCATGCCCCGTGAGATCACAACCTGAGCCGAGACCAAGAGTCAGATGCTTAGCCCACTGAGCCACCCAGATACCCCAAAGATTTCTTTCCTAGTTTTATATCTACATACCTGCCTTTAAAAAAATTTTTTTTTTTTTTTTACGTTTTTATTTTTGAGACAGAGAGAGACAGAGCATGAACGGGGGAGGGTCAGAGAGAGGGAGACACAGAATCTGAAACGGGCTCCAGGCTCTGAGCTGTCAGCACAGAGCCCGACGCGGGGCTCGAACTCACAGACCGCGAGATCACGACCTGAGCTAAAGTCAGATGCTTAACTGACCGAGCCACCCAGGCGCCCCCATACCTGCCTTTTAAAATGGAAAATAATGAACAAATTTTAACCTTTCTTTGATGACTCAGCACTAGAAATAACCATCTATTTGTTATGGGTCTATACTCTACAGCACAGTTTTCTATCTGCTTTTGAATATTCTTCTCACTTCCTCTCAGCCTTCTTTTTTCATGCAACAAATCAAATACGTGCAGACTGTCTCCTGTATGTCAAGCGCTAAGCTGTCAGGGGGTACAGGTTGAATGAAGAAAACCGGCAGGGTCCTACACTCAGAGAGCTTCCATTCTGGTCGGGCAGGAAAGATACGACATGATGGCACAAATAAATAAGCTTATGTGTGAAAACAGCTCTCAGAGAAACGTGCAGGGTGATGGGGAATCGCTCGACATGGTGGAAGGGGGTCGGCGAAGCGGGCTACCCTAGAGGGAGATGGAAGCGGGGGGGATGGGGAGAAGTAGGTAGATCCAAACGATATTTAAGACACGGGACCAGTAGGACTTGGTGGCAGAGGCAGAGAAAAATAGAGAAGAACACTTCAAGGATGGCTTTTGGGCGTCTGTCCTGGGTAACCAGATGATGCCCGTGGCCGAGGTGGAGAACGGGACCAAGATGAGACTTGGTGGGAGGGAGAGGGTTATAACTTTGGCCCTGAACATGTCCAGCAAAGGTGCCTTTGTGATATCTAAATGGAGCTCGCTGCCAGGCGGGCCGCCGGGTAGAGAGGCCCAAGGCCGAGGCCGCGAGGAACGCTGGCACATGGGCGTAGACAGCATGCAGAGGAGGAACGCCGAAAACGGCATTCGGTAGAACGGACCAGAAGGGGGAGAATGGACATCAGAAGAGAAATGGCGTGAAGGACGCCAAGGGAGGAAGGTGTGGTGGAAAGGAGGGAATGAGCAGCACTGGCCAGGCGGTTGAGAAATCAAGTCAGAAGAGACCGGTAAGAGCACACAACACATCCAAGGACGCGGAGATCACAGACGACCTCAGCAGGAGATGGGAGTGTGGACTGGAGTGGGAAAGGGCCAAGCCGGAGCCAGCGGAGCATGTATGGGTTGTCTTTTACCAGGGGCAGCAGAGGGTGAGGCTCTGCAGACGGGCACAGTCAGGCTCATGTCTGGCTGCTCCCATTGACCTGTGAGATTGAAGGCAAATAACTGAATTTCTCTAGAGCTCCATTTTCTCGTTCGTACAAGGAGAGAAATAACCTACCTACGGGGCTGTTGGGAGACTTAAGAAACACAAAGCACTTCGCCCAGTGCCTGACGCATAGTAGTTGTTCAATAAATGCTAGTCTTTTATTGCCGTCCACGCCCTCTTAACCAATTTATTGCTTGAGGATCTCCGTGTCAGGCATTGCATTAGACGCTGGGACAGAATGATCAACAACGACAAAAACTAATTACCCATCCTCACGGAAATAAACACACAGTTTCACCATGAAATGCTTTCCGTTAAATGGTGGTACATGCTACGGAGAAAAAGGAAAAGGATCTAGGGCAGGGGTCTAGAACACAATTTTCAAAAGTCTGTCAAGAGACACTTCATAGAAGGGTGCCTGGGTGGTTTAGTCGGTTAAGCGTCCAACTTCAGCTCAGGCCATGATCTCATGGTTCATGCGTTCAAGCCCGTGTCGGGCTCTGTGCCGGCAGCTCGGAGCCTGGAGCCTGCTTCGGATTCTGTGTCTCCCTCGCTCTCTGCCCCTCCCCCACTTGTGCTCTGTATCTCTCTCTCTCTCTCTCTAAAATAAATAAACATAAAAAAATTAAAAAAGTAAAAGAGGCACCATGGAGACAGTGACATTTGAGCAAAAGCCTCGAGAAAATGAAGAAAGCAATGTGGTGTCTTAAGGAAGAGCATCTCAGGTTGAAGGAACTGAAGGCGCAAATGTCCTGGGGTAGGCCCCTGCCTGACATGGTAAGAAAAGAGCATCGAGGTGGGGGCTGGTGTGGCTGGGGCTGGGGCTTGCTAAGTTGGGGGGGGGGAGGGAGAGAGCAGGAAATGAAGTCAGGGGCCGGGACAAGGGTGGCTATGATGCGCTCTTTCGGCCATAATAAGGTCTCTGGGGGTGGGTTGTGCAGGAGACAGAGGAGTCAAGGGCAGCCTCAGAGCCTTTGGCCAGAGCAAATGGAAGGAGGAGGCTGCCATTTCCTGAGGTGGGAAGAGTGGGAGCGGCCGGTGAGGGAGAAGGGCAAGGGCGCATACAAATGGGGGTGCTTGCCGGGTGGGGGGATATCCGAGTCTGACACCGAAAGGAGAGGGCAGGCTGGAGAAGCTGTCAGCTTTGAGACGGTTTTAAGAGATCAACGGGAAAGCCGAAGAGGTCTGAGGACTGAGCTCTGGGGCTGCCGAATGTTGAGAATCCACCTGCTGCTACCCTCACTGTTCCGCTCGGTAACAGGTGCACAGGCTGCATGGAAGGTTCTGGCCACGGCCGAGGTGCATCAAACCGCACACGCAAACGTCACACACGTGAGGGCTGCACGGCACAGGTGCGTGGCAGACTTCCGTCTCCTTCAGGGGACGCTCGCGTTTGTCACATGCCCCGTGTACTAAGCTGTCGAGCAGACCGCCCGTCAGCTGGGCCACAGGAACAAGAGGCCAGAGGTGGCTGGTGAGCAAAGGGACAATTCATAACCCTGTTCGCTACTCTTCCGCCAAACACTTAACAGAAGGGACGAGACTCCCGGAGAGTTTTGCTGTACTATTTGCCAGCGAGAAACACAGAAAATCGTAACTCCTTGTGTTTTCTTCCTGTTCTTACATGATTTCATTAGCGTATAAAGGATTGGTATTCCTCTTTGTTCCAGCGCACGTGCGGATGTGCTTTCTGTCCACTGCTTCCCAAATGGCTGAGCTGGCTCCGGGCAGAGTAGGATTTGGCCATGACCGAGGAAGCTGAGCGGCAGACGGTTCAGAAGAGCTCCCTGCATCTAGAAACGCATTGCCCACAGGGCCGTCTTGTCCAGGAGCGGATGCCACACTAACTGTGGCCCTGCTGACACCCGCACTCATGGCACAGCAGCGTGCTAGCTGGAGAGGCGGTGACCATGGCCAAGGCCTCCTTAGGGGTCGTGCTTAGAGGGCCTGAAACGCCTGCCATCTGCAGAGCCAAGAAAGAGAATCACGGATGCTGTCGAAGAGCCTCTGGCTGAATTAAACAGCTCTTCTTTATCTGTCCTCCCTTCCTGTCCCTATTTAAAATATTACGAGCGCGACACATTACAGGGCTCTGATTCGGAACACAACACAGAAAATGCCAGCTCTTGGGTCAGGTTTCAGAGTTATAAAGAGGAAGGTAAAGAGGATGTTCAATCTCTCTGTCTTAGAAATAGTCGATTTTAGTTAAAAATGAGAAGCCCAGGGGCACCAGGGTGGCTCAGTTGGTTAAATGTCTGACTTCAGCTCAGGTCATGATCTCACGGTCCATGAGTTCGAGCCCCGCATGGGGCTCTGTGCTGACAGCTCAGAGCCTGGAACCTGCTTCCGATTCTGTGTCTCCCTTACTCTGCCCCTCCCCCACTCACACTCTGTCTTTCTGTCTCTCTGTCTCTCCCTCAAAAATAAACACACATTAAAAAAAATTTTTTTTTTTTTAAATGAGAAACCTAGTCATCTTTAGCAGTGAACTAAAGAATGCCAGGTTATTTTCCCTCCGTAGACTCTCATACTCTGAGCATATATAATTATATGACTAGTCCGCTCTACTGTTTACATTGTCTGTTTTATGCCAGAATGATTTTCACTTAAAAACCCATCAAGGAGGATGCCAGAAAAATATTTAAGAAACAGACAAATTCATTAACAGCCCTTGTTAGGTGAGCGGGCTACCAAGAAACTCTTAAAATAATACGATGGAGAAAAGAGGTTGGCGGTTACGTGGAGAATGCCCTCCAGCCTGGCACCTGGGAGGCACTCGGTCAATGCCGAATGAAGAAAGAACTCTGGGAGAGGAAGAAGCAATTCGAGTTGCTATTCTAGTCTCTCACATAAGATGGGAATAAAGCTGAACAGAATCATTCATGGAATTTAATAAAGAAAGCCTCCCCAAGAGGAAAATCCGAAGTTCTCCTTTCATTACCGAATTTCTCAGATTCTCAGTGGATCTAAATTTAAACTCACAGGAAGCAGACCCTTTGCCAAAAGGTGCCAAATGTAACAGACGCTACGGACTTTGCTGATCCTGTCTTCCACGCCATGAAGGGCCTCAAAGAATTTGAAAAGCACAAAATAGAAAAAAGTGTATCATTTTCTTTTCTGTAAACCTATCCCAGCTATTAAAAGCCAAGAAAGAAAATGTGATGGTTAATGGCAACTGGGCAACTACATTTGCAAAGTTTTAACAAGTCGCTTTGGGGAGGTAGGAACTTGCCGGGGTGTCGGGTTATCGGGGAGAGAAAGGGGCAGAGAATGACTTACCTGCCCAGATCGGTTGCATGTGTACCAGAAAGATCCAATGGGTTTTTTTTTTCCACCACAGAGCTGCCATTTACTGACAGTCCACAATCCTAACCCATCCTTAACCCCGACATACCTTGTATCTTTGAATGGTTTACGGGCTACTGACCTTGGTAATTTACAAATGACATATGTAACAATGTCAGTGATACCTCTGTAGGAGAAAGTTGGAGAAAAGGCAGTGAGGAGGCTTTATGGTAAGAAGCCCCAAATCTCCAAAAGATCCTCGCTGGAAGATAAGCAATTTGGTGAGCTATTTGGAGCCCAGCAACAAAACTGGCCAGGAGTCCCGCAGAATCCAGTTCATGGGGTGAAAGGAAGAGACCACAGGAGGGTCTAAAAGTGTCTGAGTGGTATGGAGCTGATAATCTGTTAAGATCAAGGGGCGCCTGGGTGGCTCAGTCCGGTAAGCGTCTGACGCTTGGTTTTAGCTCAGGTCATGATCTGCCGGTTCGTGGGTTCAAACCCCGCATGGGGCTCTGTGCTGGTGGTGCGGAACCTGCTTGGGATTCTCTCTCTTTCCCTCTCTCTCTGCCCCTCCGCTGCTCATGCTCTCTCTCTCTCAAAATAAAAAAACTTAAAAAAAAAATCAATAAAACTAAGCTTCTTCCTAGGACTCAACTACTGAGTTGAGGAAAAACTTTTGAGAGCAAAATCCACCTTGAGCGAGGTCAAAGAAAAGTGAGGGGACAGATGAAAGGATACAAGTGGAGGGAAGCCAAGGAGACCGCTAAGAATGTACGAACCTTATTTTGTCATTTCATGGGAACAACAGAAGAGGGAGCTCTAGAGCTGAGTAGCTAGAAAAGCTTTTCTGGCCCATCCCTTGCCCCTAAATTCAGGCACATTCATTTCACTTAAGAATGAGCGCCAAATAGCATCGTGGTCAAATCCAATGCACAGTTATTATGAGAAAAAGAAAAGGAATAAAAATCAGAGTAACCTGCTTCCCACAGAGACATGCCCCCAAACAGATGAAATCTTCAAATTAATACTTCAAAAGAACTAAAAGAAACTTGAGAAAACAAAACAAGTTAACAAGGGAACACAAATCTAATCAAAAACTCAGAAATGGAGTGATTGGGGAAAAGTAGTATTTGGATACAAGGGCGATAGAACCAAGGAAGTATTTAAGTAAAAGAAAAAAAATAATTTAGAAATAAAGACTAAACAAGAAGAAACATAAGAAGGAACACACACAACAGAGAATGCCCAAGAAGTATTAGAACACGGAAAGAGGGGCTCCTGGGTGGCTCAGTCAGTTAAATATCTGACTCTTGATTTCGGCTCAGGTCATGATCTCAGGGTTCGTGAGTTTGAGCCCCACATCAAGCTCTGTGCTGACAGCATGAAGCCTGCTTGGGATCCTCTCTCTCTCTCTCTCTCTCTCTCTCTCTCTCTCTCTCTCTCCCTCTCTCTCCCTCTCTCTCTCTCTGCCTCTCCCCCATGCATGCTGTCTCTCTCTCAAAAAAATAAATAAACTTTGAAAAAAATTAAAAAGAAGCACCTGGAAAGAAAAAAGAGTTTGGGACATCAAAAAGAAACAAAGAAAAAGATAGAAAGGATTCAAGACAAAGCCTCTGAAATAGAAGACGGGCAAAGAAAATCAAACCTAACATTCCAGTAAGAGTCTTCAAAAGCAAAGCCAAGTGATAAAACAGACAAATACTTAAAACTGTAACTCATGAGGACTTTCCAGAAGTAGAAAAAGATTTGAAACTATATATTTAGAGGACACACCATGGAAAAACTGACCTAGAAAAAAGATCCAAAAAAAAAAAAAAATCCTTTGGATAATCGATAATTGAGGCAAAATGACCAAGTCATTCACTTGTCACAGACAGAAAATTAGAGTCAACCGACTTTTCAAGAGTCAGGCTTTATGGTAGAAATCCAGAGAGTGACACTCCGGAAAGGCAACCTAGCCAAGGATTTTACACCCAGCCAAAATGACCTTCAAATCAACAGCAATCTGTTATGAATCTGTAAAGGCCTAGGGAGGAGTTATTATTCCCAAAGTCCTTCCTTAATTATCCATGAGGGAGAAGGTGCAGACAATCAGAGTGGCTGGGAAGGCATGGATGTAAGGATGGGTGAGCATTAAACACATGATCAGCTATGGGTCTATTTCTCAAAGATGACCAAGGAGGACAGTACTGTTATATATATATAACAATATACAATATAGAGTATGGTTATCTACTCTGACCATGTAGGCAGTATAATGATTTAAAAAAAAAAAAAACATGGGGGACCGTGTGAAAGAGAATGAGCTCACGGACACAGATCTAAGTGGGAGTAGAGCACAGTACTTCAAATCAAACCACAGAAAGAGGAGGGAAGAGGAAAGAAAGGGCTACTAGAAATTTCAATATCACTCATAGCAGGGAACCAAAAGGTAATACCTAAAAAAAAGAGTGTAGTTCATTAAGGGTATTATATTAAGGAATTTATAAATATGTTCATTGAGGCAAAAAATATAAAAACCTACCTGAATAATATAATTGCTTATACTGAAAAAATGAAGGATATATAAAAAATGGTGATGCATAGAGAAAAGAGAAAATAGAGTGAAAGGGACAGGAATGTGTAACAGACTTCAGTGACCTCACCTGCTTTTGTGGCTTTGATTTTTAGGAAAATTTAAATATTTTCTCACACTTATTGAACAAAAATAATTTTCTCAATGTCTCCTTTAAAAGTCTCAGATAGGGGTGCCTGGGTGGCTCAGTCCATCGAACACCCAACTTCGGCTTGGGTCACGGTCTTGTGATTCGTGGGTTTGAACCCCGCATCGGGGTCTCTGCTGAACCCACTTTGAATCCTCTGTCCCAACCCCCCCTCTGCCCCTTCCCTGCTCATGCTCTCTCTCTCTCAAAATAAATTAATTAAAAAAAATTTTTTTAAAGTCTCAGATAAAATTAAGTCAGTGGATGTAAATGTATATCCAGTTACAAACACACGAAGAGGAACTAATCCAAGTGACGTGAACACATTATCATGTAACTGCTTATCCCCCACTCGCTGGACTAAAAGCTAAATCAAAACCAAACAAAAAAAAAAAAAGTTACAAGTTAAAAGCGACCATATTGGTGGGCGGGAGGGTCGCGGGTATTTTTATTTGGAAATAGTAGTGAGTGTTGTGGGAGACAAAGTAGGTGAGTGAATTATGTCCGGGTGATTGAGAATCGCTATTTGTAGCTTAAGAAAGGAAACTGATGTAAGATGAATGAGGTTAAGAAAAGCCTCATGGTACATCAGCGGAAACTCATGATGTATTTTATTTTAGAAAATACATACAGACCCCATAATACATATACACAAACACATACACATACACATGAAAGAAGTTTCCTACCTCTCTGTGCCCACTGACAAAACCCAGATGCAATGACTAGCCCTGTAGCCCAGACCGTGGTCTCCAAATACCATTTCTCACCGAAAGGAACCAGGTTTTCCTTGGAAAAGAAGCTGATCTCAGGCTTGGGGCAGGAATGTACAGGATGAGCCTGGAGCATCCTGTCATATCAGAAAAGCAAGGAAAACCATATCAAACACAGCTAGGACTATATTACCAGGACTCAGCAGTGAAACTGAGTAGGTTTTCAATCAATGGTCAAATATTAGGGAATTTGAGTAACAATAACAGTAATAATAACTATGATGACTGAAACACACCAGGTATGTTTAAAGCCCTATGTTCACAGCAGTAATACTTTTAGGAAATGGTGACTTGGGAGGACATCACGAAGAAAAATTATTTTGCAAACTGGTAAAGAAAGGGAAAGAATCAAGTATTCGTCTGGCCTTTTATATAGAACCTGGAGCACTGAGAAAACACATAGTAGACAGATGAGGGGAAGTTTCTCTTCGTGAACAAGGATTCCTTCTAAGACATGAACAGAGAATAACAGAGTTAGACTATGACCTCTTGCCATCTCTAATAAACTTACGAATGTGGACAAAGATCTCCATCTCCTGATGGAAATATACCACACAATGCCAGCTATGAAGTTGTCAGGCAAAGCAAAGCAAACAATGCCTCTAGAACTTCCTAGCAATTCCTAGGAAATGCCGGAGACAGAGGAACATGTTTAACAACACCACAGGGATGCACTCATCAAAATCCAGATGGTGGGAAACTCTACTGAACAAATGGTCTGCTTTCCTCAACAGAAAACATGGCAACATGAAAAAAGATGGGAGCTGAAACCAATAGTTTAAAAGAGCCTTAAGAGACAGAAATATTATTTATATCTGGATTCAAGTAAACTGTAAAAGAAAAAAACCCCATAAAACACAGAAACCCTGCACCAACATAACAGAAACCTATATTTATAAGACAACTAAAGAAATATAAACACTGACTGGATATTAGATGATGTTAAGGAATCGCTGTGATGATGCTATTGTGGTTTTGTATAAAAGAAAGAACCCCAATTGTTTATATAGATACTAAAATATTGGGGCACCCAGGTGGCTCACTCGTTTAAGTGTCCGACTTTGGCGCAGGTCATGATCTCGCTGTTCGTGGGTTCGAGCCGCGCGTCAGGCTCTGTGCGGACAGCTCAGAGCCTGGACCCTGCTTCGGATTCTGTGTCTCCCTCTCTCTCTGCACCTCCCCCACTCACACCCTGTCTCTGTCTCTCAAAAATAAACATTAAAAAATACTAAAATATTTATGATGTTTGGAATTTGCCTCAAAATAATCTAGATGCAGGGATGGTGTAGATGAAACTATGTTCGTAGCTGCTGAAGGTAAGTGATGAGGGCATGGGAATTCATTTGACCATTTCTCTACTTTTGGACACGTTTGATATTTTCTATAATACAGCGTTAACGTGCCTTCAGGAAGTCGGCAGCGTTTCTCAAACGTGGTTTTCCGCAGCTGTCCCTTGGAATATTTACTAAAGTCACATTTCCTACATCCGTCTACTTGGGGGTACTTAATAAAATTAAAAGTATGCCCAACCCTAGATTTCTGAATCAGAACACCTGGGAGTAAAGCCCAGAAAACCGTATTTTAAATACACTATGTGGTCATCTGTGCATCGCATTTTGCCTTTAAGTATTTGCATAAAATAAATTACTACAGTTTTCAAAGGGTGTTAAATAATAGTTATTATTACCCTTAGATTGGACAACAGTACAATCTAAAAATGATTTTTCCTACTAAAAGAACCTTAGAGTAACCGAAAATATCCTTCACACACTATTGTTTAATTTCAGTAAAATGTTTTCTCTCCGTGTCATATGTCAACAGACAAGTGACTTGAAAAATGTTATTATGAGAGTAGGGCAATAGATCATGCTTTCTAATGTCTGCTCAGCACTTGGGGTTAATAAACTAGAGGAAAGAGCTCAATGTAACTTGGACAAAGTCACAAAAATATGCCTCTTTTATGGAAACCAAGCCAAGGACAAAAGATAAGCAAAATCTTTATTAAAAAAAAAAACAACCAGTAAGGGATCCTGAACCCAGTTACCACGTCATTCAAGAACTATCCCTAGAATCACAAGACCTATTTTCCAAAAAGAGGGTTCTCTATCCTTGACACAAAGTACACGCTTCTTTCCGATAATGGCACTTCTCACTAGAAGCTGGCGGTTTGTTGAATGACTGTGTCTCTTCGGTAAGCAAACAGCTTGCCAGGATGATGAACAATGAAAACTAGACCTCAGTGGCAAAGGTACTGCTAAAGAACACAGGAGCAGAAAGGGACAGAGTCAGCACTCAGTAAGCACTCAGTAACTAGCACTGAGGTGCTAGTTAGAGTCTTAGAAGCTCTGTATAGGATTTCTATTTTAAGTCTTACTGAAGCATCTAGCTTTTACACTTGTTTCAAAACCCCAAGCATTCTACCAAGCGGCTTCGGAGCACATGCATTTTATTTATAAATTGTATTTCTCACTATTTAGTAACTATAATTAAGAAAAAAAAGCACTCCACACCTTGTACAGTAGGATATTACTTCATGCAGGAGTTAGCTTCTAACATTCTTACCCAGCGCAAAGTGTGTGGGGTTTAAATTATCTCTGAGGTATATACATACATATATATATATATATATATATATATATATATATATGTATGTATACACACACACACACACACACACACACACACACACACATATATGAGAGGGAGAGACAGAGAGACTCCCAAGCAGGATCCACGCTCAGTACAGAGCCCAATGCAGAGCTCGATCCCACAACCCTAGGATCATGACATGAGCTGAAACCAGGAGTCGGATGCTCAATTGACTGAGCCACCCAGGCACCCCTATCCGTGAGGTTTTAAGGTGTAAATCAGATCCTAGTGGTCTTCTACTCAAACCTTCCAGAGGCTTCCAACCACATTCATGGTGAAATCTACAGTCCTGGTCCTCGTCAAGGCTTAGAACGCCTTATAGGATCTGATCCCAACTACGTGATACCCCTCACTCACTCACCCATGCCTCCCCCAACACACACAAATTTATTTCCTGCCTATCTCCTTCCTTTGTTCTGCTCTGACATACCAGCTTCCCTGTTCTTTTTTTATGGGTCAGACACAACCCTGTTCCTACCTAGAGCGCTTCTCCTCTGGCAAACCACAAAATGCATCCCCTTCATTCAGGTCTCCGCTCATACGTCTCTCTCTGATCACCCTAAGAGAGCAGCCTCCCTCTGTCTCTTCTTATCTAACTATACATTTTCTCCAGAGCCTTCTTCACAGCAGACACTATATCGTGCATTTCTTATTTGCTTAATGTTTGTCTTTACCCTAGAGTGATAATTCTGGAAGGCAGGAGTTGTGCTCACTGCTCCAACCCAGCATCCATACAGTCCTTGCACAGAGAAGCCACTCAATAAGGATTAACGTGTGAATAGATGTCCCCTGTATTGCCCACCACGAACAGTAGAAAAGGTTCTTTTTTATACCGCCCTGTCCCCTAATTGTCATGAACAGTCAAGTTTGAAAACCACTGGGCTAGACTAAGGCACAAGAGGAAATCTACAACAGATGTGTGTGTAGGCATCCAAACCATCCAAACCACTTTGACAACCCAACTGGAGAGGAATCTAAAGTGTTCTTGCTGGTGTGCAGTGTTCCCTTAATTCCATCTTGATAGTAAGTCTATCTTCAATATTTACTAGATTTTGTTGTGCAGATTAAAGGAGACAATAGTAGAGTTCTCCAGAATGAGACTCTCAGTCACCCTGGTAGTTAACACGAAACTTCCATTATGACATGGTGGAGATGACTAACTGGCTGACGGGTGCAGCCGGGTTTGTTGAGATCCCAAAGCAAAGCTTCTCCTGTCACCTCAACGCATATATTTGCCACCCTTTAAGTAGAAACACTGCAACCCACCCTCCTTTTTTCCCTTTTTATTTTTAGCACATAAACTTAAGGGCTTCCTATGTCCACTCACATGGAATTTCACCAGTAAGCACCCTAATATAGCATGAGTGCCTCCTACTCAATTACTGGCTCAGGCCAGACAACACAGCCCGGGTTCTTGTCCTTGGTGGATTTTGGCATGCAACAATACGTCAGTACGCATATCGTGTAAAACGGTGCAGTGAAGTGATTTATGGGCAATGAGGTGTCAAAGGTAACATGCATATATGGTGGGCCAATTGTCAGTGATGAAATCCCAAGTCAGAGGGCACTCGCCATGAAAAACAAGGTAAATCTGTGGCTTCTGAAACTGAATAGACATTGAAGAGCATCTCATTAATGTTATAATTTGAAAAGTGTTTTCCGTCTCTAATGGAAAATTTCAGAGTGGCCAAGGAAGCTATCATTGGTTCCCCACATTGCAAGCTTACCAATTACAGAATGCAAATTGTTTCATAGTGTTAATGGCTTCAACTTTAAAAGGAGCCATTTCTACTCTTCCTTTTGTGTTAAGTGAATATGTCTTAAATAAGTTTAAGTGAAAAAAATATCCCGAGATTGCAAGGTATCTGTTTGAGAAAAACACCCTAAAATACACTGTTCTTATTTGCAACTCCTTAGTTTAGGGAACCAGGATTTCTCAGTAGCGTGCAACAATATTAAAAAAGAAAAAAACAAACTACTCCCAACAAAAGGGGATAAATTGGAAACTGAGCTTAGAGAAGCCTGCAGCTGTCATCTGTAACACTGATTTCAAATTTCTGTGTTCATCACAAAGCCTCATTGTTCTTTCTTCTTGGTTTTAGAAGTCAGCATTATACATTGAGATCTAACAAACATCATACTACCAACATTTTGCCTTAGCAGTTTTATATATTGAGGTTTCATGCAACATTGTGTTTGAAAAAGAAGCCGATACTAAAAATATTTGTAAACCATCAAGTAAAGGGAAAGAATGATATCTGAACCTGGGGGTGATTGTTGCGACGGCTATGTCATGCCTCAATGCAGGAAAGAAGAACAAAAGAAGAAAAATGAGTTCTTATGGAACTTTTCCTCCACATGATAGCAAACACTTGGATATAAGTCGTGTATCGAACCATGCCGTCTTTGGGTGTGGAGTTGAGTAGGCAAAGCGCTGGGGCAATCGGTGATGTGACATGCGTTTACCCACGTGGATAGGTTCCCAGGGAGTAGAAGAGTGGGGGCAGAAATCATTTCATCTGCCAGTGATTAAGCGGTTCCTGCCATCTCCCTTCCCCATCGAGTGCTCTCTGATTCAAGGGAGGGAATGTGCTGTGGTGAAGGGGACATGGGTTATTACTCTGAGAGACTCAGGGTCAAAGCCAGTACGTTTATTATTAGCAGGGTAGCTCTGAGCTGAGTCACTTCCGTTTTGTTGAGCCCCTTTTATGTGCAACAGAGAGATGGCAATACTCACCCAAGAGTTTGTCGAGATGCCTTTGTATTTCATAAAAAAATCATACACACAAGTCATCTAGCCCCTTGCTAAGTATTCAGTGAACAGCTTCTGACCTCTTCTTGGGACCTGGTAGAAATCCTCACTAGGCTGCTCCAGCCACAGGGATCAAATTTCTATCTTGGGAACGAACTTCTCAGGTGAGGGATACAGCGAACACCATTCCTAAGCATCATGAGAGGCCCTTCCAGGAATCCAGCCATGGGTCCCACTGCAGTGGTCATCTGCGACGGCGACTGTGACTGTGACCTCAGTCACCTGATCCAAGAGACAAAGAGATCCGGGAGGTGAGGGAGCAGGGGCTCCAGAATGGCGCATTCCCGCAAGGCCAAGGAACAAGGCCATGCAGAACAAGATGGCGGCTCCGCAATGATTACAAGTCATGCATCAAAGGGCCACGGAGAATTTTGCTTTTGCTTAAATCAGGGTCAGTCTTCTCTAAGCATTAACTGAGAGCACCTTCTCTTCACATGTACAAGCAAGCGTCTGCCACTTCAGCTGTACAAATTATATAGGATTGAAAATAGTATAGTTGAGAGAAACGAGGAGTTTGTAATTAGGGTTCTTTATTTTCCCCCTTCTCAGGGCAAACGGGAACAAAGTGAACTGAAACATGGTTGTTTAAAAGGTTAAAAGGTTGTCATCCCCCCCCCCCCCATGTCCTATCTTTAGACTTGCTTTCTCTGCCTTTCTAAGATACCAAAGGTATGTGTCCTCTACCACTACAAGATGCTGTGAGCACAACACAGGCACACAGGTGGCTGTGTCCCTCAGCATCATGGGCACAGTCCTCCACGCAGGGGACCAAACATCAAGCCACTCACAGATTCTCTTTCCTTCTCTGTACAAGTCATGAGCTTGTAATATGGCTAATGTGTAAGACGGACGCTCACTAGAGCGAGGAGAATCCGCAAACAGCATTCAATTAGATCCATAGAAAGAAGGCTTGGACTTTGGTGGAAGAGAAGCATGATGTTAAGACTGGGAGCTTCCTGAGGCCAAGAATTATATTACCTTCTCCTGGCATAGGGCCTGCTGCTGGCATTCAGTAAATATTTAGGGAATCAATAAACTCAGGGTATGACCATGTGATGCCCAGATACAGTTGAGAATCCATAACTGCTCATGAATGGTATCTTATCAGAAAATAAACCTCTCCAGTCGTAGAGAGTATAAAATGAAATTCCAGGGGGACACCTGAGTGGTTCAGTTGGTTGGGTTTCCGACTTTGGCTCAGGTCACCATCTTGTAGTTCATGGGTTCGAGCCCCGTGTCGGGCTCTATACTGACAGCTTGGAGCCTGGAGCCTGCTTCAGATTCTGTCTCCTTCTCTCTCTGCCCCTCCTCTGCTCATGCTCACTCTCTTTCTGTCTCTCAAAAAGAAACACATTACAAAAAGATGAAATCCCAGCTGACAAAATGGGAAAGATTTAGAGGTATCTATCTCGTGTCCCAATGACCGTGGATCAGTCTTCAGAGGAAAAATGGATCTCTCGTGAAAAAAAAAAAAAAAAAAAGCAGTAGGAGGGTAGTTTCTGAAAACTCATTTGTGAATCAAAACGAGAATAGACCAAGTGACTTAACATTCAGATAAAAGAGTAAAAAAGAAGAGATATTGCTGACTTCTTTCCCTCTCACTGGTGTGAAATTTTAAAGGCATACTTTGCTGTCAAATGGATGACATCAAATGAATTTAAAGTATCTATATAAACCTGCCTGTTCATCCCTCTTGTTCTCATAGTACATCATCCGTTCTCATCTCATTTCACCTCACCAAGTTTTTTGTTTTTTGTTTTTTGTTTTTTTTAAATTTTTTTTTTTCAACGTTTTTTATTTATTTTTTGGGACAGAGAGAGACAGAGCATGAACGGGGGAGGGGCAGAGAGAGAGGGAGACACAGAGTCGGAAACAAGCTCCAGGCTCCGAGCCGTCGGCCCGGAGCCCGACGCGGGGCTCGAACTCACGGACCGCGAGATCGTGACCTGGCTGAAGTCGGACGCTTAACCGACGGCGCCACCCAGGCGCCCCTTTTTTTTTTTTTTTTTTTTTTAATTTTTTTTCAACGTTTTTTATTTATTTATTTTGGGGACAGAGAGAGACAGAGCATGAACGGGGGAGGGGCAGAGAGAGAGGGAGACACAGAATCGGAAACGGGCTCCAGGCTCCGAGCCGTCGGCCCGGAGCCCGACGCGGGGCTCGAACTCACGGACCGCGAGATCGTGACCTGGCTGAAGTCGGCCGCTTAACCGACGGCGCCACCCAGGCGCCCCTTTTTTTTTTTTTTTTTTTTTTAATTTTTTTTCAACGTTTTTTTAAATTTATTTTGGGGACAGAGAGAGACAGAGCACGAACGGGGGAGGGGCAGAGAGAGAGGGAGACACAGAGTCGGAAGCGGGCTCCAGGCTCCGAGCCGTCGGCCCAGAGCCCGACGCGGGGCTCGAACTCACGGACCGCGAGATCGTGACCTGGCTGAAGTCGGACGCTTAACCGACGGCGCCACCCAGGCGCCCCCTTTTTTTTTTTTTTTTTTTTTTAATTTTTTTTCAACGTTTTTTATTTATTTATTTTGGGGACAGAGAGAGACAGAGCATGAACGGGGGAGGGGCAGAGAGAGAGGGAGACACAGAGTCGGAAACGGGCTCCAGGCTCCGAGCCATCGGCCCGGAGCCCGACGCGGGGCTCGAACTCACGGACCGCGAGATCGTGACCTGGCTGAAGCCGGCCGCTTAACCGACGGCGCCACCCAGGCGCCCCGACACCTCACCAAGTTTTACAACAGCATGTACGTTTATGCTTTTACCACTGTATCTTTCGAAAATGTTACACACAATTAATTCACATTAAAACTCCACTACTAATTCGGCACCTCAAGATACGGAGTTTAAAGATTCTCGCTAGAGTTTAGCGCAAGCCTACTTTTCGCTGGCTGCCTTTTTTTTTTTTTTTTCTTTTTTTTCTTTTTAAGGTTTAGGAATGTTTACCTCATTTAGGCGCCTTTAAATTTACTTTATCGCCATCATTTGCATCAAATAACATACTGATTGGGAGTAATCTAGTCTTTAAGGTGAATCTAGATGAAACTTTATCACGTTTGGTGCAGAAGAAAGTCTTTGAGATTTGAAGTCAGAACATTAAAGCGTCTGGGTTCAAGGCCCGTCTCTGCCACGTGCCGTTTGTGCAATCTTACACGACTGTGTCGCTTCTCTGAGCGTCACTTGGATTGTTTATTCAAATGGGGCTGAGAGGAAGGACTGGTCTAAGCAGCGCTCTGGGGGTTACATCACCGCAAGGCAGTAAGTAAGCTTTATGAACTGTATACGAATTACATCACTTTTGTCATCACCATCGTCCTCATCATAGTCGTCATCTTCATTATCACCATCAGCTGGACTTAAAAATAACTCAAAGGGGAGAGGGTAAGAAGGAACCAAAAGGAGCCCCTACTCTGTACCCTGCATCATGGGATAGCCAGTACGCACGTCACGTCACTGCGGGTCACAGCAGGGGCCCTATTACCTACACACAAATTTATTTCTGTTGTATAGAAGCAAATCATATTTCCAACTCTAGAAACTGAGGCCCAGAGAAGATTAAGTAACATGCTCAATGAATTTAGAATTCTGGTATGTTTCATGAATTAAACGGATAACTATTTATCGAACACTGTTTCAGGTGTATAGATAGAACAGTGAGCTAAGTAGACAGTGGACAACGAACTGGGTTCTTTTGCATTCCAGATCACTATTTTCCCCACTCCATGTTATATCAATACATCCTGGCTCCCTCTCTTCTCTCCTCCCTCTGCCCAGGGCTCTGGAGTGTCAGGGTTCAAGGCAGCCCAAGGGCTAAGGTGATCAACACTCTGACATACAGGTAGCCTATGTGTGACACGCTGGCTTGAGAAGCTCTGCATTATCTGTTCTGTAGTCTAGAAATGTCTAGAAATGTCACTCATGTGTATTGATTTCCTCCCATGTTTAATTATTATTGCATTTATGTTATATGCAATTCCCACTATTATATGCAAATCAGCTTATACTCTTTTATTGCCATAGATTTAATGTTTTTATCAGGTCAGCAAGATGAAGTTAAAATGACTTTTGTAGTCGGTAGGTAAAACCAAACAGGCATCAAAACAACATTTTAAAAATATGCTTTTAAATCACAGCAGAGAGTGAAACTTACGAATTAAAGCAAAGAAACCAAGGAATTTATTTTTTTAACTTTCTTTTAATGTTTGGGTTTGTTTGTTTGGTTTTTTTTTTTGAGAGCGAGAGACAGAGTGCCAGCAGGGGAGGGGCAGAGAGAGAGGGGAACACTGGATGCCAAGCAGGCTCCAGGCTCTGAGCTGTCAGCACAGAGCCCGATGTGGGGCTGGAATTCACAGAACCGCGAGATCATGACCTGAGCCAAAGTCAGATGTTTAACCGACTGAGCCACCCAGGTGCCCCCAAACCAAGGAATTTCTTAAACTTACCCCCAGTTCAGATTCAGAACTGGACCTAAATGCTGTGATCTATGTTATGCAAACTACCATCTTGTACATTGTTGACTCTTGCCCTTGTCTTGGCTATTACAAGAAATAAGCAGCCTGGATACATAAAAAAGTAGATTTCAGGAGGACTCAGAAGTGAACATCACTGCTGTGTATGGCAAAAATACGTATGACAGTCAGCGGGGGAAGAGAGGACGTGTGAGATGGGTCCTAAGTTGGTGAAAAACAGATCTGAAGCCAAGAAAACATGTGGCGGGTACTGAGCTGGGAAGACTGCATTAACTGGGCATGTACTGTGTGGAGAAGGCCCTGGGAGGCAGATGGGCTTACCAAGGAAGAAGAACCTGCCTTCAAGTAGCACAAAGACCAACTTGTCATAGATATATAGATACAGATATAGATATAGATGATATGATATATGTCTATCCTATCTATCTATCTATCTATCTATCTATCTATCTATCTATCTGATAACAGCAACAATAGAGCTATTAAAAAACTTCACTATTAGAAAACAAACAATCCAATTAAAAAATAAGCAAATGATCTGAACAGATACCTCACTAAAGAAGACCCATGGATGGGAAATAAACATATGAAAAGATGCTCCCCACATCACAGGGCATCAGAAAGTCTAAAATTAACACAACAACAAAACACCACTACACGCCTATCAGAAGGGCCAAAATCCAGACTGACAATGTCAAATGCTGGCGAACATGTGGAGTAACAGGAACTCTCACGCGTTGCTGGTGGGAATGCAAAGTGGTACAATTTGGCAGATTCGCACAAAATGAAACATAATTTTACTATACGGTTCAGCAATCACACTACTTGGTCTTTACTCAAAGGAGGTGAAACGTATGTCCGCACAAAAATCTGCTCTTGAATGTTTGTAGAAGCTTCATCCATAACTGCCAAAGCTTGGAAGCAACCAAGATGTCCTTCGGTAGATGAATGGATAAATAAATCATGGTACTTCCATGTAATGGAATATTATTCAGTAATAAAATGAAACAAGCTACTAAGCTATGAAAAGACACGGGGGAATCTTAAATGCATATTACTAAGTGAAAGAAGCCAATCTGAAAAGGCCACATACCGTAGAAGTCCAACTACATGACATTCTGGAAAAGGCAAAACTAAGGTAACAGTACAAAGATCTGGGCTTCGGGGGTTGGGAGGCAGGGATGAAGAGATGGAACACAGGGGATCTTCAGGGCTGGGAAACTATTCTGCATGATATCTTAGTGCTGGATACGCATCATCACACCTCTGTCAAAACCCATGGAACATACCCCAGAAAAGAGTGAACCATACTGTAAACTAGGGACTTCAGTTAAAAATAATATATCGATATTGGTTCATACAAATGCATCATTCTATTGCAAGGCGTTAATAACAAGGGACACTTTGTGTGGGAAGGAGGCAGGGAATGTGGGAAATCTCTGTGCTTTCCAATCAATTTTTCTACAAACCCCAAACGGCTCTGAAGAAATAGAGTCTGTAAATTAAAACACTTAAAAAACAAAACAAGATAAACAAAACAAACAAAAAACAATATCCTTCCAGATATTGCCTAGAGCCAAGTGAAATTAACCAGAGAAGACGCCATCAAGACGCCATCTAGACGACTCTGAGCCATGGTTTGAAGGACCAGAAGTGACTGGTCTAGGTGTCAAGAACTAGGAAGACATGGAGTCAGGTGGGGGTGTCTGCATGGGTGGGGAGATGTCCTCAGAAGAGTAGTTGAGTAGCACAGGCTCTGTGCTGGACTGAGAGAGAAAGGTCACACAGTAAATAAATAAGGTCACAAGGAAAATTATTGGAGGTAAAGGCTGGAGGTGTTCAACTGCAATTCGGAGTTTAAAATGGAATCTGAAAGGCAAACAGGGTGACTCCAGACAACTGGGAAGGGCCATAATGGAATCAGTACAGTATCCAAGGAAGGGTCTCTGCTAGGTCCAGGCTACCTGGAAACACGAGAGACAGGGAGCCCCCGCCACACGTGAGGCCACCATCACCAGTCCAGTGGAAGGGAAACAGAAGATACTGAGGATCTAAGGGAAAGTGTAATTTCCAGGAAAAGACATGGTGAGCTGCGATAAAAAAAATCAAGATGGAAAAGTAGTAATTTCTCAAAAGTCCCGACTGTGAGGAAGGAAGTCAAGAGTGTAACACTCTAGGGGCGCCTGGGTGGCGCAGTCGGTTAAGCGTCCGACTTCAGCCAGGTCACGATCTCGCGGTCCGTGAGTTCGAGCCCCGCGTCAGGCTCTGGGCTGATGGCTCGGAGCCTGGAGCCTGTTTCCGATTCTGTGTCTCCCTCTCTCTCTGCCCCTCCCCCGTTCATGCTCTGTCTCTCTCTGTCCAAAAATAAATAAAAAACGTTGAAAAAAAAATTAAAAAAAAAAAAAAAAAAAGAGTGTAACACTCTATCAAGTAAGGTTCCTACATCTCTTCTCACCGAGATTTCCCATCCGACTGCCAGAGGAGCAGAGCAAGATGTCTGTGATAAAGACAAGCATGAAAAAGAGAAAAACAGGGAGGAGAGAGGGGACGTACAGTTGGCTAAGTCGGAGGACGTGTCCTTTTCTATCCATGTCATAAAAATATTTTCCCATGCCATAAAAATGTTTTCAAGATCTGTATTTAGGGGTGTCTGGTGACTCATTTGGCTAAGCTTCTGACTCTTGATTTTGGCTCAGGTTATGACCTCATGGTTCGTGAGTTCGAGCCCCACATCGGACTCTGCTCTGTCAGCACAGAGGCTGCTTGAGATTCTCTCTCTCCCTCTCTCTCTCTGTCCTTCCCCTGCTTGAGCTCTCTTTCTCAAAATAAATAATTTTTTTAAAAAAGATCTGTACTCATTAATAAGGGAAGATTTTCATGACATATTATGAAGTCAAAAAAAGTTGCCAAAAATATATCAATGATCCTGTGAAGTATAATTCCAGTTTCTAAAGTTACATGTAGAGTAAAACCGTGGATCGCGAGTAACTTGTTCTGCGAGTGTTTTGCAAGACGAGCAACCACGTCTAATAAATGTTAACTTGATAAACGAGCAATGTCTTGTAATAGGAGTCGTACGTGATGCCGAACATTCCATGATCACAACTGAGCCAATGGTTCTTGAAATTCGCTTTGATATATGAGTGCTTTGGATTACAAGTGGGTTTTCAGAATGACTTATGCTCACAAACCAAGGTTTTACCGTATTTATTTGTGTGTATACAGAAAACAGTCTGTCAGAAAACAACCCCAAATGCTAACGGTGGTGAACGTCTACGGGTGACAACACCACGGCGGACTTTTTATGCTCCTGCTCTGTATTTTCCTAACTCCTCTTTGAGTGATTGCAAAGATTACTTGGGAAAGACTAATGTTTTCACTGAAAAGAGTTAAGACTCTTTCCATCCCATCATTCAAGTTCCCAATAATGTTCTCCTTGTTAAGAGTCGAGTAGTCACCGCCTTACATGAAAGCTAACGCTTGCTTTAGATCGGCGGTACTGCCTCTCATGACATAAATTACATCAACAGCCATATCCTGATGCATAAGGGAAAAAAAGGAATAGAAATTCCAAGGACGTAAAGTCACAAAAAAGTAATGGCATGAGCAGCGAGCCCAGCAGCAAAGGAAAATGCCTTGGGGAGAGTTGAGACAGAGCCCCCCACACTCCTCGCATTTGTTTCCCTGACTCTGGAGGAGGTGTCTTGATTAGTCTATTTAAAAAGTTGTTATTGTAAAAAAAAAAATCCTAGCTAAAATTAACAGTAAAGTGCACAAGATACGCAGAAACACCCCATGATGCAAATTATTTATGAAGAGACTGTAGCAGCATGACCAGGAATTGGCATGACTCACAGTTACTCTACAACAGAGACGTGCTCCCCATCAACAAACCAGAGGGATGTGCGTTCCAGTCGCCAATGTCGGATTTTCGGGTTTGTTCTGAGATATCCATCAAACTGTTGCTTTAAATCCTGAGCGGGGAGTGGTGGTCCTCGGGGTGGGGAGGGGGTGTACAGAAGAGGTGTCCCAGCGGCACTGTTTTTAAAGATAGATTAGGTCTACCATTTTCCCTAAGCAGTTTCATCTCGAAATCTGTTACAGGAAGTACCTTTAATCAAAAGCCATCTGTTTCGAATACTCCCTTTCTATGGGCATAGATTCACAATAGCTATTTAACTGTAGTTCATTTTTTAGGCATATTGCTAGTATCTTTCCTGCAGCTTTCATTTCTGTTGTGATCAAACAGGAGTATGAGAAAGCCAGAAGACTTAGAACAGTTGGCTTTAACCTTTCTCACCTGCGCTAACAGCCCTGTCCCAAAGTTTAATAGGAGAAGAAGGTGAACTATCGCCCTAAAAGAAGACTAAAGATTGTCTGAAGATCCCATGTATTCGTGTCTTTCCTGTTCCCTCTGAGACACGGATATGCTCTTGGTAAGATACTCGATTTCCGGTTCAACCTAGTGACCACCAAATAGTTTCACTCTGTTTACCTACCAAACGGGGAGTTGTAGCAATGGCAATCGTCACAGAATAACGGTGGCAATGACAATATAAATGAGGACAATCATTTGTCTTAATAGCCTTGATAGTAACATCCTTGAGAACTAATAAACTCTGAGGCTAGAACTTAAAGTAATAATTTAGGTTAGGACTAACAAATTAGTTTATAAGGCAATAACCGTTACCTTATAAGGGGGGAAGTACCATCTAATGGTTATCAGAATAACTTCTGTTTGCAAGGGAGTCGCCGAGGGATTAATGAACTGTCACTGAAACCAGGAAGCCAGTGGATGTTACCCCTGGGCCATGAGTTGCTAACATACATGGACGTACACAGTTACAAATCAACCCAGAGGAGCATATTAACCGAAGCAGTCAAACCTTCGTGCCCTTTCTGAGGGAACTGAGGTTAGCAACATGCTAAGTGGATGCATGCGTTTATAAGATGTATGTGACTGATGTCGGAAATACTGCAATTCAGAGCACCCAGAAGCTCCGTGCTACTTACGAATGCATACCAAACGGTCCTTCAGCGGCAAGGGGGAAGCATAGTCCATTAGAAGTCACTTCTAGAAGGTAGAGGGGACATAGATGGCCATCTTGTTGTCTTACTTTTGAACAGAAGAACAGAAACTTACTTAGACTGATGCTTCTTCTGAGCAGAAGCACAAAAAACTAGGTAGGTTGGTGATAGAAAACTACATGAGAGGTGGATCCTCGCTTCTAGACGAAGGCTTTGCACCTACAAGTGCAGGAAGGTTGATCTGAAGGTTTCTAAAATCTGCCAAACCTGTGCAGTGGATAAAGTTGCTCTTTGGCTACCCAAAACTTCTAGAAAGGCAGCATTTTTAAGGTTCAATCACAGACACGGAGTGAGCAGTCAAAAAAAGATCTGATGAATGAATGAATGAATGAATGAATGAATGGTTTATTTAGAGCTGTCTGTGTGTGACATTTTACCGAAGCCTGAAAAACCAACATCAAACAACGGACAAGGGTCCTGTCCTTAAGAAACTTCTATTCTACAGAAGAGACAAACTGTAAATAAGCAATTTTAATATGGCTGTGACACTTGCAGAAATAAGGCAAGGCTATAAATAAGGAGCAAACCGCGGGGGCGGGGTGGGCAGAGGAAATTCCTAAGAGAGGATCCGACTAAACTAATTCACACCAAGGTGAGACTATCTTACCAGTGGCCTCTGCCACTGGATCATTAGGATTTTGATAGAAAACAACAGGGAGTTTTGGTCAATACTTGAAGACCAGGACCGGTGGCATTTCAGGTATTCGGTAAGAGACTGGCCAAGAAGATACTTCACGTGAGGTCAGCAGGCGGAAGGTCTACCTTGTTCTATCATAAGAAAGGGTTCAAAGAGAGTAGGTATGTGTCTCTTTCGAGCAGTTGCATTCAGCAAGCACATAAAAGGAAGCCGGTGGAGGTCTTGAGCAGATATTTGCACACACATGTTCACAGCAGCAAAGAGAGGAAGCAGCCCAAGTGTCCACTGATGGACCAAATGTGGTCTGTCTATCCATACAGTGGAATACTACTCAACCTTAAAAAGGAAGGACATTCTGGGGAGCCTGGGTGGCTCAGTCGGTTAAGCATCTGACTCTTGATTTTGGCTCAGGTCATGATCTCACGATTCACGAGATCAAGCACAGAGCCTGCTTGGGATTCTCTCTTTCCCTCTTTCTGCCCCTCCCCGCTCGCTTGCTCTCTCTCTCTCTCTCGCTCTCAAAAATAAATAAATAAATGAAATTATTATTAAGTTATTAGTTATTTTATCTGAAGAGTGATAGTATAGAAGTCAGAATGGGTAGTATACGTATTGATCAGGTGGGTAGCTGCCTGCTTCATAATAGGTTGGAAACAAATGATACCCAGAAGATTTCCTCCAGGACTGGCTGAAATTCCTGCATTAAACAAATTGAACCTTTAGGTCCCCAAGCCCTTGCAGAATGCAAATATCCTGGCCAAAGTCCCTATCGGCTTCATGTGTGATTTCTCCACAGGTCAACCCAGGTACATGAACTGATTTCAGGCACTTGAGGGGAGGGGCCAGGTTAGGTCTGAAAAGGAGAAGAGGAAGATATAACACTGACTGCAGACTCTAGAACCGCTGAGATCAGATTGTGCCTACTTGGAAATTTTCCCCACACCATACATGACCTTTTGCCATGGGTTTTCATACAATTTGTGGCTCCTCATTCGGACACTCACCCTTCCATCTGAAAGATCCCCAGCAATAAAAACAAACAAACGAACGAACGAACAAACAAAAGGTATGACTTAACACCTAGAGTTTTATCAGAAGATCAACACAACTTCCGCCCAATATTTTCGACCATGGTGACCTATTTTATCACAGAAACTGATCTGAGTTTTCAGTTTCATCAACTGAAATATGGTAGTCAAATTTAAGATCAAGTTGGGATAAGTAAATACACAGGTCTCCAGAGCTTTGCATTTCTGAGTTCGCTGCAGCAAGTAGGCGAAGCTGGAAGACTCCAGGTCTGTGAATGAGGCACCGATGAGACAGACAGACCGGATCGGAGGGCCTTTTATGTCAAATGAAAACTGCAGCTCACGGCGATCCTTGTGGCCGGATTACAGAGTGAGACTAGACAGCTAGTTGAGCACAAGGCTGCCATGTTCTCTGGAGTCATCCCAAGCCTCCCGGCTGCCGGGCTTGAGATTACAATGACTGCCTCTGTGCATTAACCCAAGAAGCAGTCCAGGGTATCTTTGAAAAAAGTCCCACTCAGCCCGACTTCACTGTATTATTAACATTTCTAAATAATACATAACAGGACGTGGTTTTGATCAAAGTGCTGACCTTCCTTGTGCACTACTCTGGTCTCCCGTGGATCGGCGTGGCCGCATCACTTAAAGTACCATAGAAAGCGCAGGTGGGTAAGGAAAGAAGCTGACAGAATGTAGTGGAATGATACACAGGTGGCAGAATGTACACACACCTGCATCATCACCCCATTTTCAAAAATAAGATTCTATTTGCTTCCTCTATACTCTATATACTCCAGGACGGACTGAATACATATTTATAAAGGGAAACACGTTATTTGGATTAACAGTCCATGCGAAACCTCATATACGGTCACGGCTCTGTACAGAAGAAGCATGGGAGTTGGATGTTCCTTCGGTCACCCATACTGTTCTGCTCTCTCTTTCACGGGTACTCTTCTAGTCTCTGTGCTGGAAGCCGGACCAGATGGAGCACAATGCACCAAATCTTTCTTTTAGTGTCAAACGCAATGAGTCAGTGTTTATGCGATGATCTGCTATTAAAGCAAATAGGCAGGATTAGGGATTCCACAACATGCCATGTTTTCATTTCTATGTCACGTGAGTATGCCACTCGCCAAATCTGGGCCCTTTAAATTACAAGGTCTCCCGCTGCACGTTTCTTTATCAGTCCTCCATGTAATTGTTTGACTAAGACTCTGATACAAACACCTAACATGCTTGCTGTTTCTCAGCAGGAAAAAAAAAAAAATGCCTTCGGCCTTTGACCCAACACTGGGGTTCCTCAAACCCTTTCCTGTCCTTGAAAATACATCCCATTGAGGTATCAGTGCCTGCCAGTCACAGCTGGCACGTACAGGCGCTAAACCGTGCGGCCGTGCAGAGCAGTGCCCCCCGACTGAAGTCGATGCTGACATAACGCTCCCCTATCAGTGAGCACGAAATGAAGAGCTCATATGGCCAAGGGTCCTCACCGGAAGGTGATTTATAAAAGGCTGTTGGAACCCTTTAAATGGGGAAGACATGGGACTCAGCTCACCAAGTGCTCCACCTGCCCTCACCGGATCACATTCTGGGTTTTTAGTTTGCCTTCCTGTCTTCCTCTAGCCCCTCATTTTCCAAGTATTCTCAGCTATATGGTTAAGGATGCTGTCCATCACGCAAGGACAGAAGAACCTGTCCAGGCAGCCTGAACCGCCCTGCCTACACTCTTCTGTATTATTATTTTTTTCTTCTTTTACTGAAAAGTTTGAAAGAAAACATGGCAAGTTATTATCTCCTTCATGCACATTTCGGCGCCCCTCTCCCCACTTTTTACCTATAAAAGATAATTACTTTCAGCCTTTGAGTTACCGTCGGAGGCCTGAAACATCCCGTCGTCCCCACCCCACCCTGATATCGGGCACCTTCAGTGACAACAAACTGGCCCCCGAACGTATCGGTGAAAAACCACAAGTTCTCACTCTCGGTGACTCGAATTAGTGAAATGAAACAGTCGTTTCTATTTTAGTAGTTATAAAGAGTTACACTTCATAGTACAGTTAAAAGGTCAGTTCTAGAAATTAATGGGTGAGACCTGGTCCCGTCAGAGGGCAGAGAAGGATTTTTTTACAGTGCCCGAGGGCCCTTGGAACACACTGTCTGTGTTGGGGTCGCTGGGAGACCTATTGGAAAGAAGAGTCTTCAACGGGGGTGACGTCGTAAAATCGCCCGCCAGGAGACGGCGCTTTCAGAGACGGTCTTTCAATAAACCCACTGGCAGATACTTGGGAATCCCCGTCCACAGGGGTCTGGCGGGAGCGCGCCAGTGAGTGGCTGATGTGATAAATGCTGCCAGCAAGATCTAACTCCCTCAAGGTGTTCTGAGTTCTGCAGACTTCATACGTCTAGGGCTCATGACCTGCACCTCTGTCTTCCTGGACCTACCTCGGAGGACCACCGCCCTTTGTCTGGGCACACTGTTTAGAAAGCATACGTCAACTTGGAACCAGCTCTCAGCTGTTAGCACTTCTGCCTTCCCCGAGCTACCCCTGGGACATCTTTTTGGAAACGCCCCTCAATTGTCCGGGCTAAGAAATGCTTTCAGGCTTTTGCCATCCAACCACGTTTTTGTCGATCTTATTGACTGGGTCAACATCCTGATTAAAATCCTTCGACGAATCTTCTCCGGTCTTCCAGACAGACTCCCAGCATCTCGGCAGAGCTTCCTGAGAAGGCACTTCACGGTCTGGCCTCCTAGCCCGACGCTTCTGGCCGGCTCTGCTTTAGCCACTCTGGATTAGTTGTGCCTCCAATGCACCAGCTTCTCTCCTTACCCCTGAGCTCATCGCACATTGTCCACCATGCAACAAAGCTGCTGTCTCCCTCCTCCCTTGAATCTGGGCTCATTAGGCGGCTGGCTTTGGCCAAAGGGAGATGAGCAAGGCTCTTGCCAGCGGAGGTTGAAAGGCACTTGTGTGCTGGGGTCTGTCCTCTCTTGCTGTCCTTGGGACCCCTGAGATTGCGATATGAAGAAGCTCAGACCGGCGCGCTGGCGAATGAGAGGTCACGTGGAGCAGGCACAAGCCATCCCAGATGAAGCTTGCCTCTCCTTCAGCAGCTAGACGTCGGGATGAGGTCATCACGGTTCAACCAGTCCGAGCCAAGTGGGCTGGACTAGAAGCGCCCAGTTGACATGCAGCATCACAAGAAATATGTTTGTTGTAGGAAGCCACTAAATGTTGGGGTTGTTTGTTACACAGTACGTACATACCAATACACTCTCTTTGTTTCCTGCCTAACACCCGCCCATTCTTCAGGTCTGAGGATGAAGGCCTCTCTGACTCCGGAAGTTGCCAGACTGGTCTGTATCCATAGCATCCCGTGGGTACCACTGATGGAGCTTTATACTTGCAACAGTATAAAGTGGTTGCCTATTTTCTCATCCCTCCTAGTAACTGAAAGCTCCTTCAGCCATTGCGGATGTCCTCCTTAGAACACACACTCAGCAAACATTTGCTGAAAGAAGAGGCAGGGACGTGTATATCTATCTTCTGGATTTTTCTATCTTGCACTCAAAAGAATTGCACTAGGTCATTTTTACCTACCAGCACCTAGACATGGTAACTACACAAAAATATATAATAATGTTTTTCTTTTTTAGAGTTTCACTCATCTCAACAGCCTTTGGGAATCTCCCTACTCTTTTTATAGACGAGACTATCATATCTTCCAAACCTACTGGGCCTTTCAGTTTGACTAATATGAAAAAAATCACCTAAAATTCCAAGGGCCCTCAGCAGATATGCACATGGATAAATCTGACCAGTGTTATCACCTACACCATCGTAACTAATCTACCATAGATGTCAAAGTAGCAGAAGGTTTTAACAATACATAACTGATTTCACTATCAATGCAACGACGTTGACGGTTAATGACAATTGGTATTGCAGAAGGACCATTTCTACGACAAAGAGACCAGCAAATAGTAGTTCTTTACCTGTTCATTTCAGCAACACATCATGATAAATTCTCTTCTGTGAAGTTTATCATCCTACAGCTGCCACAGCTACTAGGGAGCAACCACTGGGCCAAAACAACATGTTATCTCATTTAATTCTCTCAGCAATCTTGCAAGGTGGGTCTGACCAACCCTATTTTAAAGGAAAGGGGAACAGGACTTGGGGAAGTTGGGCAGTTTCCCAAGGACACATAGCTAATGAGTGGCACGTCTGGGATTTGAACCCAAATAGGATTCCAAATGTCTCTGATTTGGAATAATACCTTTAAGTCTAATACCATTGAGTGGGAGTGATAACTATCTTCCTTTGGAAGACAAGGAAATACAGGCACAGAGAGCTCTTGCTCATGGTCGCAGAGGGGCAGGAATGGGAGGAGACCCCAGATGTCCATTCTTAGCCTGATGCTCCCGCCCCTGGACTGAACCCAAGGCATCTCTAGCCTTTCCTTAGTTATTACCATTTACAGTCATGCCTACCTCTGTGACTGACAACAACAAACTCAAGAGAGCCTACTGTGAATCTAGGTAGGCTGTGAAAACAAACATATGAAGCAGGAGGTCCACGAGGCCTAATTGGGTATCATCTGCCATACCCAGTTTCTTAAAAAATAAGCAATCGTCAAACCTTGGGGTGCCTGGGTGGCTCAGTCGGCTGAGCATCTGACTTTGGCTCAGGTCACAATCTCACGGTTTGTGAATGTGAGCCCCAGGTCGGGCTCTGTGCTGACAGCGCAAAGCCTGCTTGGGATTCTCTGTCTCCCTCTCTTTCTGCTGCTCCTCTGCTCACTCTCTTTCTCTCTCTCTCAAAAATAAATGAACATTAAAAAAAAACAGCAATCATCAAACCGAGAGAAAGGTTTTACTCTTCCAACTTTATCATAATTCACATTAGTTGCATTCATTATTCATATCAATGTGAGAGAACGGTCTTCTCTGCCTGCATACCAAGAGGAAGAATGACTATTTACCATTAAATATTGGATTAAGAGTTACATAACGATCTTTCTTTTTTAAAGAAAAAACCTCTACTTCACTACAATATCAAAAAGCATATAATAGGTATTTATTGTTCTAGGAATACAGGGTCTTCTATAATTTAAACCATTTTGGGGCATTTGGGTGGCTCAGTCAATTGAGTCCCAGGGTCATGGGATCAAGCCCCAAGTCGGGCTCTGTGCTAAGCCTGGAGCCTGCTTAAGATTCATTCTCTCTTTCTCTCTCTCTCTCTTTCTCTCTCTCCCCACCCTCCCAGGGTCCCTGGGTGGCTCAGTCAGTTGAGTGTCTGACTCCTGATTTCAGCTCAGGTCATGATCCTAGAGGTATGGGATCGAGCCCTATGTCAGGTTCCATGCTCAGCATGGAGCTTAAAGATTCTCTCTCTCTCTCTTCTTCTGCCCCTCTCCCCTGCTCTCTCTCTCTCTAAAATAAACAGAATTAAAAAAAAGATTCTCTCTCTTCCTCTGTCCCCCTTCCCCACTCACGTTCTCTCTCAAATAAAGAAAAAAACAAAAATAAAAATAAATTAAAAAAAAACCCACTTCAACAACTTAAATGATGACCTTTTGGGCACACCACCCACTATCAAATAGAACTGAACTATTTTATTTGTTAAGAAACATGTTGGGGACATAGGATGCTCTGAGAGTATAAACAGCTACCTACATGCTTCTTTTTTGTCCCCACATCATTTCTCTTAATTCCAGTCCTGGATCTTCAACATCTATCCTTATTCCAGGTAGGGAAGAGGGAATCAGCATCTGCCGAGTGTATAAAAGCTACGCTGAAAATGTTCAGTGACCCCGTAACTGGCTTCCCCGGCATGGAGACACAGTACCATACGGTTACATCTTAGACAAGTATGGTCATTCAGTGGAGGAAATGATCAGAGGTTTCTGACAGCGCGGAAATTCTCTCGGTAATGAAAGGAAAAGTACTAATGATACTTCATATCATTTGTAAGTTTCAAATGTCCCGGGGACATCCCGTTTATCAGATTCCCTCGCTTTCCATCTCTCAGTAAGGTTTCCAAGTAGACCTGCCCTTAGCTCTTTCTTCGTGAAAAATGTCCTAACATCTCCGTGCTAACACAGACAGAAGCAACCCTAGGAGAAAATGTCATCCAGAGTCATTGGCTGGGAGCCTCCACAATGAAGTGCCTATAGAATAAAGTCCCCAAGGCATCCAAAGTCGATTGGTGGCCTAACTTTAGACTTCATCTAGACAAGGCCAACTAGGTGAGAGACTTTAAGATATAATACTCAGGATTTCTACGTTCTTCTGGATCCAAATCAGAAAAGGGGAAAAAAATTATTGGGTGCCAATTCATTTTGACATAAAGGGAGGAAGAGAGTAATTAAGAAGAAGAGGACAAGGTTAGTAGTGTTCCTTTTCAATGCTGGGTACGTGGATCAATTACAGGAGCACAGCAAGGAAGCTCTGGTGACACCCGGCTGCTTTCAGGCCAGAAGGGTCAACAGGAAAAGGAACCAAGATCAAACGCCGTGGTGTTTCCCTCTATGCTCCCTCTCCTGACCCGATTCCTCGCAAACAGCTCCCCGTGTCCCCAACTCTGAACGCCAGTGCTGATGAATGACCAGAACATTAACCCAACTCACAAGCAAAACTGATACCATCCAATGTTCTGAGATGGATTAGTATCCTGGCCTGGCAGTCCCCACGTTCGCCTGGACTACCCACTCATCGGTCGGTTATTCGTCATGCATGCTATCTGTATCAGAACGACCACGTGGTCCACTATCCTCAGTAAGGGACAGTCCCAGGATACTGACATCCCTTCCTGGAGGCCTTCCCAGATGAAGGAAATGGAAACTCCTCCACGAGCAACGTGACTGCCAACTCCCTTCTGACCCCCCGGAGGCCACCGTCTTCCACTGCCACTCCCTCGCCTGCCTTTAGAGAAGTGCCAGCCCGCAGGTTGCTAGGATAAGGTGTCGTCATTGCTGGGGCACAGAAATAGATCGCCAGAGTGCTGGGAACCTGGATTTCCAACTCCAATGACAGCAACAAAACACCGCTTGGCAGCTAATCTCCTCTACTAAAGGGAGCGACAGGCTGACAGGACCCATCGCCCTCACCTTGACATGCTATCTTTTCATCTGCACTTGTGCCCCGTGTGCTGGTGACAGAGTAGGGGCAAGAAACTCACTTCACAGAAAGGCCGAATGACTCTACTATGAATTATGGGAGCCGGTAGATACGCAGTCAGTCACCAACGGACATTTGTATGGTGAATTTCTCAGTGTCCTGAAAACGGGGGAAGGGAGCTTGTTCACAAGCAGAAGCGTGAGACCCAGAAAACAGGTAGAGCGACTGAGGTTGCCAAAAGGAAGGGAAAAGAAATCTGTTTGTACAGGCCACAGCTGTCCCCTTTCTGAACAATAACATCCTAATCTCGTGCCCCCTTTTCTTGGCAAACAAAGAAGAAAAGGCAAAGAAGACTGGAAAACTAGGGCTTGCCATGGTAGAAGAAGGGAGCAGTCTTTGTGCCCAGCTCTCTTTGTTCCGCAGAGTCAGTTTTACAATGCTTATAACGGGTAGCAACTCGTAGAAGCCCAGGGCATTAAGACTGCCTATTAAAGTCTTGGATTTTAGCCCTGGAGAAATTACAATTTTTCAGTTCTATGCAAACTACAAAGGCTGGCGAAGAAAAAAAGGAAAATGAAATGAAGAGCAAACTAACGGAAATTTTAGAAAACTATTCTAGCAAAACTGTTTTCATTTCTAGATGCACAGAGTGCAGCGTCTCAAAGTCCACGAGGATGGCCGTGTGCAGGCTGAAAGGTCCAGGTACTCGTGCAAGGGTCCTTTGCAGGGAATTCGGCCGGCATGGTGGACAAGCCTCATCCTGGCCCGACACTTGAGGCCAGAAGGGAGATGGTGAGCAATATGTGTGTTGTAAAGACACAGGGAAAGACGTGGAATTTCTACATGGAAGAAGATGGCTTAGAGTCCAAAGGGTGACAAGAACTTGCCTGAGTTTTGGAAATGGAAGATTCTAAAAAGATTGCCACTTGTATCCCATTAAAATTTCCATGGGGGGAGGGGTTCTACTTAAGTCATTTTAGAACATAAGCACAAATAGAAAAAAAAAAAAAGACTGAAAAACCAACTTCCTCCAACATAGGCTTCAAACAATGAATTTTACTACGCCACCTAAAAAGCATTTAAAATTTTTTTAATGTTTATTTATTTTCCAAAGAGAGAGTGAGAGAGACAGAGAGCAAGTGGGGGAGGGGCAGAGAGAGAGGGAGACACAGAATCCGAAGCAGGCTCCAGGCTCCAAGCCATCAGCACAGAGCCTGCCGCAGGGCTCGAACCCATGAACCGTGAGATCATGACCTGAGCCGAAGTCGGACGCTTAACTGACCAAGCCACCCAGACACCCCTAAAAAGCATTTTACACTTGTTGAAAATTACTTTTTCTGAATCAGGCAAACATATGTATTTAGGTGCCTGCAAAAAGTTAGCTTAATGTTCAAGAGGTACAGGTGATGAGTTAATTCTTCCCATAAGATTCCACTTAGCACGATTTACTGTATAGCTACCACTTGAAATTTAACATGAATATTCATCAGGGGAGCGGTTACATGATTTTCTGGTACTTGACAAATGATTGTTTTACCAAAGTGAAAAACTGGGGAGAATTAAAAGAACAAAGTTATCTTTCTCTTGGTCTTTTTCGACATCGGTCCCAAGGAACAATTTCTTTGCTGGTGAGAAAGAACCAATAGGTTTTGTTCAGGCTTTCTGACAAAACAATGTTATTTTGTTCCTGTTTGCACCTCACTTTTCTGTAGGGAAGCAAAAGAAAACAACACTCTTTTAGGGGTTCAAAGTCTAAGGTATGATATAGTGTGTAAGAAATAAGTAACATCAGTCATATTTTAACAAAGATGATGGATCCGATCAACCTCGGAGATGTCCAGGAACATGGGACTTGCTTGATCTCTATCTGAAAGAATTTTCAGAGGCTATTTCCCTCCTGGGACAGCCCCACTAGCTAGTCACTGCTTTGGTGCACAAGGATTCCTCACCAGCGGGTGCTTCAAAAAACACCCCTTGAGAAGTATTTTTACTTCTGGGTGTGGTTTCTGTCTTCAAGTTCAAGTTCAAAACACTATACTTACTTGGGTTGAAGGGCATCATTTCTTTAAGTGACCCGAGGGCTTGCTTCAGCTTTTGCAAATAAACATCTAAGACTGATCCTAAAGGAGAATGGTTCTCTGATGCTAGAAATCCCCACTCTATGTCTTTGTTGGCTGTCTTACAACATCGTTTCTGATGGAGAGAACTTTCTGACCATGAAGTCTCGTTTGCCCAGACGCAGGAGCAGGTAAGTAAGAGACTAGTTGTATCTGCTCTCCCTCCCTTGCCTTCTCAAAGCACACACAGACATCGGGCTAAAGTCCTGCCTTTGCTTCAAGGTCTAATTCTGATGTGCATCAGTGCTTGAAGCCTTCCCTGAAAACCCAGCTCTGAACACCCTTACCCACCATCCCTTCTGGGGCACCTGACTCCCATGCCAAGTCCATAGCCCCCCACCCAGGGCTCCGTCAGCAAAGTCTCCGAGAGCAGCAAATATCGATGACACATCACTGTTTCCCTAACGGACTTCCCAAGCAGCACACCTTGGCACGCAGCAGTCTTATTAATAAGTATCCTTTATTTAGTGAATTCCAATCTTAAAGAGAACACAAAGCCTTTTAACCTCAGCACTACTCGGCTGGAAAGCAGCCTCACCAGGTCGTGGACGTGTCCTTTCCCCAACAGAGCACGAATATTGTAGAAGATGCACGAGCGTTTATTTTTACTTCCACAACGTCTGGGTGTCCTGTGTATCTCCCTCTCCTTCCCAAGATGCAGAGATGCCAGGAGGGGGGAGGCTGAGGGCTGGGGGAAAATGAAGCCAAGGGGAAGGGGAGTGTCTGGAACGTGCTGGACTTTGCCAAGGCCTCAGGAAGCACCTCTGACATCAACTCTCAGAAGCAGTCGCTCCAAGGGCCTGCCGAAGGGGCAATGGCCAGGGACTAGTGACACCACCACTAAGACGTGGTTAAAGGAAGTCTGAGAAGTGCAAAGAAAAGGGTAAGGCTGAAAACGCCAGGAGACCCGAGGCCACACAAGATGGCCCCGAGTACTTGCACAGAATGGCTCAGTCAGAGCCTTCACAGCATGCACTCCCATCCCCAGGACCGTCCAGAGCAAGGACTAAAAGCATCGAGAGGGGCTTCTCATTATTCTCACAGCAAAATCTCCCCTTCTCCCCTGATCCCCCTATCTACTTCAGGGTTTGGGGTTTTTTTTCTTTTTTATGATAGTGCTAGAGAATTTGGTGTCACAGATGGCAAATCTAAAAGGTACAAATTGACAGACACGTGGGAAATTCCCAAATCACTCTTATCAGAGCGTGTGTATGTAATTCTCTCACTCTGGGGATTAAAAATTCAGCTGCCGTTTTTCAAAGCTTAGGAAGACAGCATAATGCTGTCTAAATAGGCACACAGGTGTTTGTTTTGGCCCTCCTGTTTCTTCCGAGGAAAAACGTAACTCTTGCACTCAGAAGTTCTTTGGCAAAAGGGGTCAAGAAACACACAAAAATCCAAGAAGCCTTTGTTGTTGTCACCCTCAAAAGCCATGTAGGATGATGCCACCCTAAGAAAGCCTTTGTGAATTCCCCTTCTCACACCGTGGAGCCGTTGGATGGACCTAACTGGTATGGGCATACTATTTCCTTGACCCAATTTGTGCATCATCCAGAAGTGAAGGAAATGTAAATGATGCTATTCAGTAAAGGGTGAGTTTCTTTTTAGGTAGATCCTGTCCTTCAAGCCTGGCTCCCGCTTTGGGAACAAGTGTAAGCATCGAAGGTAATGAAATGGTGTGACGGTAAGAGACAAAACCGCCACCATTCACAGAAAGCCAGGTCAGGCGGCTCAAACACAACTGATGAAGCGAACCACTCAAATGGAAAATGACAGGAAATACACAAGGTGCAGCACCATGCAGGACTTTTTTTTTTTTAAGTATCAGAAAATCCCCAAACTCTATTGATAGTTCTATAAAACATTTTTTAAAACAAATTGTTTCCTTTACCACATTTACTTATACCCATCACAGACATTTAGTGTCTATTTCTAAGGAAAAGAAAATAATAGATGATCTCTCCAGGCCACCCCCCTAACATGATGAAACGACTATCAGATGCAAGCAAGTCTCATGAGAACCGTGTTTATATTCCCTTTTCTAAGGGGTAACTAACACTTTCCTTAGACATTCAGTCAACTATTTACTGAGTACCCGCTCAGTACTCAGCCACAGGTGTTGTGGATCCATCTGATAATAATGATGATAATAATAATAATAATAATAATAATAATATCCCTGCTTTCATGGGGCTTACAGTCTGGTTGAGGAAATGGACAATTAACAAGTAAATATGTAATACATAGGTGATTCAAAGGAAAATGAAGTAGGCTAGCGAGCACAGAGGGACGAGGTGGGTGTTACACAGGTCAGGAGAGGCTGCTCTGAAAGGTAACTCGAGAAGCAGAAAAGCTTAAGAAAGAAATAGAGATCAGCACTGCCTCCTTGCATGTACGCAAAGCAATATTTGAGTGGAGGGGGACAGTTTTTAAAAACTTAGTTTCAAAAGTGGCTCGTATTTAATTTTCAAAAAAACCAATGACTTGTGGTTTAAATGACGAAATTTAAATTTAAATGACTAAATTTAATTTAAACGACTGATTTAAATGACTAAAACTGTACTCTTAGAAGGCACTCAAATGAACACCTTTGAGTTGTCCTATGGTATCTGGGAGGGTCCTGTGGAAAGGATGTCATGATGATGACAAACTCACACTCTATCTGTCTATCTATCTATCTATCTATCTATCTATCTATCTATCGTGGGTTTTTTGCCATAAGATTATGCTCAACATTTTATAAAGCAGTTATACGCACCTGGGTGGTGTAGTTGGTTAGGCACCTGACTCTTGATCTCCGCTCAGGTCATGATCTCACAGTTCGTGAGTTTGAGCACTGATGGAGCAGAGCCCGCTTGGGATTCTGTGTCTCCCTCTCTCTCTGCCACTCCCAGTTGTGCTCTCTCTCTCTCTCTCTCTCTCAAAATGAAGAAATAAACTTAAAAAAAAAAAAGCGGTTGTAAATTGAAGTCGTGCCAAATCATTGACTTTTAGAAGCCAAACGGGGTAAAAGCAAGGTCCAGCCTGCCTCCTCCAAGCTGATACATTATGCAACGTGACATGTAGGGCAGGAAGAACCACCAGAGGCCACTTAACTCAACTTTCTCATGTTACTCCTCCTAAATCAGGCCTCTGGGGCTCCAGAGGTTCCAAAGTTCCAAGGTTAACTGCAACATCATGCAGAAAACCCGGATCTCCTGACCCGTAGGTAAGTTTTCCTTACCATCCCCTTCTTGTACAAAGATACCACAGTCTGAGACACCTCCAGGAGCGACGTTCATCTGCCAGAAAGACGGTGGCAGATTTGAGAGGCGGTTAGTGGCAACAGGCCGAGGGGTCCTGCAGAGGCAATATGTTTGTGGTGCAATCTGCAAGGAATTCTGAGGACAGAAGCCACCCATTCCAATAGCTGCTATGACAGTTCCTCCAATGTTTCTCTACATTCCGACACCATCTATGCGCGAGCACATGTTCTTTGAAAATCTCCTGCCTTCCCTACGGCATAGGCTTTCGGACCCCAAGGACCCCAAAGTATGAACTCAATGTAAAAAAGCCCTAGGATCCTAAAAGATTACTAATGGCCAAGATGACTCATTTCACAACTTGCTGAGAAAACTGGGACCCTGCCCCCCTGCCACTCCCTACAAAGCAAATGCAGTCTGGAAGAGGAAGTCCTAAGCTCAGAAGGAGTTCACTAGAATTTAGTACTTTCTTCCTTTCTCACAACACACTCCCTTCACAGAAGGATTTTAAAATTACTTTAGTTGGCCATGTGGCATCTTCAAGTTTACACTTCAGAACTTCTTTGAAAACCTCATTTAATGTTTGGGGTTTGACAGGGTATCACATGAGCATTTCAAAGCAACGGTTTAAAAAAAAAAAACCCACCAGATTTGAAACAAAAGCTATTTTGATTTTAGTATCTGCATTTATTCATTTAAATGCAACCTGAAACCTAGAGTGTTTTTTCCATAAGACACTTGTTTCCTGAGATGAAAATGCTTTCTAAAATGTCACCAGAGATAAAGAAGTCACCAAAAGTGTATTCTCAAGGCCACCTGATTGGGAAGATCATTTCTAGTAAAATGCACTACTACTCTAGGATCCAAATGATTCCTTAATAGTGACAGAAAGTTAAAAAAAATTTTTTTTAATGTTTATTTATTTTTGAGACAGAGAGAGACAGAGCATGAACGGGGGAGGGTCAGAGAGAGAGGGAGACACAGAATCTGAAACAGGCTCCAGGCTCTGAGCCGTCAGCACAGAGCCCGACACGGGGCTCGAACTCACGGACCGCGAGATCGTGACCTGAGCCGAAGTCGGACGCTCAACCGACTGAGCCACCCAGGTACCCCAACAGTGACAGAAATTTTTACAATAAGAGAGATTTTTTAGTAAGTATTCAAGTGCCTTACACAACACTGTGCCCCTTACAGGGACCCCAAACGAAGATGTCAACCTATCCATTAACAGGTTATTTGTTGTTGCATATAGATGTACAAAATAAAAGAGTAACATATAGACTTAACAAAATAACACTTCATGGGGGGTAGTGACTTGCCAAAGGTTTCAGACTTTCTTGACATGAACCATAGGACCAGGAATCGAGTTCGGGTCTGTTGATTCTGGGAGCTATATACTTCCACCAGAACCATAATGATCACATGCACAAAATGCTAACACACTAAAACTCCAGTGTTTTCCACCAGTGACATGTGGCACTGGGAGATTTTAAATTTAATAAGCTTATTTTAACAGGACTATTTAACTCTGAGGAAATACGGGTAAAGCAGCCTATTTTAATACAAATTTTCAGAAAACCATGAAATTAAAAAAATGCAGTGGAAATTTTATTTTTCAGTGTCAATGCTTTCCCTCCCTGATATACGCACTCCTCCCGCTGCAGTATCTTACTCTTTCAAAATCATTTGTGCAACTGGAAAAATAGAGGTGAAAAAAATGCCTGGAAAAGCTTCCTGACTGAATTATTAAGAAGCTAAAAAGAGGGGCACCTGGGTGGCTCAGTCAGTTAAGCATCCAGCTTTGGCTTGGGTCATGATCTCACGGTTTGTGAGTTCGAGCCCCACATTGGGCTCTGGGCTGACAGCTCGGAGCCTGGAGCCTGCTTCGGATTCTGGGTCTCCTTCTCTCTGCCCCTCCCTCACTCATGCTCTGTCTCCCTCTCTCTCTTTCTCAAAAACTAACATTAAAAAAATGTTTTGAATAAGCTAAAAACATATAAAATTATAGATGTATACATACACACAAATATACGTATTTATGTATATTTAATATATACACAAATACGTGATATATATTAAATATGTATGCATATAAATATGCATGTATGTATTTTACACACACACACACACACACACACACACACACACAGAGTCCTGGTCAAAGCTGGTTCTTAGTTTTCTAAAACTTGAAGACAATACATTGACAGCCAATCCTGGGTTTCCTGCAGCTGTATTCTTTCCCCCATTAAAACTTTGTCAACTTCTTTCTTTTCTTTTTTGGACACAATTTAGCAATGAGGTAAAATCTCCAGAAAGCAACACAGCTGGTCCAGTTTCTGAGTTTTGTGGCAGATAAGCTCCTTGATATCCATAGTGTGCTATCTCTTCAACTCCTCGATACTAAAGTTCTCGTGAAAAGCAACCGGCAGCTGATGCTTTACTAACCCCCAAATCCTGCCCCTGCACCCTAATACCAACCAGTAAATCAGCCCGTTTTGAATAAGAGAGGCACCCAAAAACCACCGACTGTATTTGCATACCTCAGATTTTTGAAAGCCAGAAAAAAAAAAATTCATTCCAGAAAAAAACTTCACATAAATAAACATAATTGCTGGGTGGAAATCCCGGTTGCTGATCCTTAGCCCAGAGGATTTGACTCCCTACCCACCAACTTAAAAGAATCGTAATAGCCCAGTTGAAAGAGTTTGCTCTGAACCTGACACTGCATAAGTGTACCAGGAGAAAGGGCGTTCCAACAGCGAAAGGAATCACTATATTCGTCTCTTGGACACCAGACGTAGATAATGAGCAGTGCCCCACAGAAGCCGAGAGAAAGACAGGCTCACGGCAAAGAAAGACAGAACCACTCCTCTAAAAAAAGAAATTAATTGGATGATCACTTAGAACTCAGGCTAATACCCCTTCATCGCCCTGGCTCAGTGACATCCAATGATTCACGAAACCTTCCAAGGCAAGCCACCGCAGCGCTCTGGTTAACTTACAACATTCACTGTGCGCTGTTCACAGGTAGCCCTGGCTTATCCTTCACCATGGAGACTTCCCACAAGACGCTGGAGTGCTCCCGGCTCAGGCGTGTTCTTTCTTCCTTCCAGAGGGGTGAGAAATACCTAGCACGGGGGTAGCAGAAAAGAAGAAAAAGAAAAAGGTAAATGCATCATCCAATCACTCCTTATCTCAACAAAAGAAGTCTCGCGATCAGATCAATTAGACTGACAGCTCACCAGAGGCCATTTTCCAGTACCCTTGCCTTCAAAGAGAAATGTAGTATCTTTGCTCCTGACCCAGGAGACACAGCGTGGTCTGGCCAGCCTTCTCCCCCCAGGTCGCTCGCGACCCTCCCTGCCCTGTCCCTATCCGCAACCCCCGCCCCCTCCCCCACCACTGCCACCCATAAAGTTGAAGACAATTCTGGGAGACTTCTGATGCAATCCCAGCTGAGATGCAAATTTGCAACACAGCCTCAAAACATGCCAGTTGATTTCACTCTCTGCAAAAGGGAGGGAGCTAGGACCATCACCTTCTGCCGTTTTCATACCTCACTGGGTTGTTGCAAAGATCAGTAGGATCACTCTTGCAAAGTACTCACAGTTCCCGGGAAGAAAGGCACTATGTAAACGCCAAGTATTATTAGTGGTCATAAGCCTGTTACTGAGCTCGGAGCCAGGATTTAAAAGCCAGTTTTGGCCAGGCACCAACAGTCAACTATCCCTGGGGCACCGAAACGTGCAAAAGTCTGCACGGGCCGCTGTGCTACAACTCCCCTTCCATCGAGGGGTCCAGGGAGGCCCAAGGACCGGAAGCAGAGCTGTCGGGAGGCTCAGAGAGAGAGAGAAAGTGCAGGCTGGATCAGAGCCGGAAGCAAAGGGAAGGGGGGAGTGGAAGGTGGGTGACTGAGGCATGTGCAGGCGCATCGTTATTTGGTCCCTGCCACACGGCTCCCTCCGATTGCTGGTTTACAGGGTTTAGTGAGCTGGAGGTTTGCAGGGCTGTGAAATTTTCCACTTGGCTGTCTGCCATTCCCGCCCACCGAGGATAACACTTCCACACATACACAGAAGAGGCACGCTGAGGCCCTGCCGGAGAAGGACTGGAGAATTTTTGTTTGTTTGTTGCTTTTAAAGAAAAGACCTATTCATATCCTGATCCTTAATGTTTTCCACACCTGGACTTCTTGATTTTTTCCCCTCCTTTAGGACAGAGCCAGGAACAGCTTTCGCCGGGCCAATAGTATCACATTATTTTGACTTGCGTATTCTCGAGGAGCGTGCTTGAGGTACAGGGACTTACATGAGTGGTCTCGGGGACGACGAGACACGTTGGACTGAAGCGCTACGCCAGACCCCTGTCTGCTTCCCAATCATCCACAGGCGGCTGCCACGTTTCCCCTCTTAGAGCCAGAAGGGCGCCCCGAGCGAGGGCGGGACCCAGTCCTGGCACTGTGGGGGTAACGCTATTTTTGAGGGCAAAGTGTGGTCCTCGTCTCAGAAAGAGGCCAAAAGGAATGACAGCGAATCAGATTGAGAATCCGGAAAGCACTGACAAGTATACCTCAGATGAACTAAAAAAAAAAAAACTGTCCCCCAAAAAGTTAGGACAGAAGGGAGAAAGGAGGTGACTGCTATGATAATTAACCTGGGCTTTCATAGTGACTGCAGTTTACCAAGCTCTTTCTTCTTCTTCTTCCTCCTCTTCTTCTTCTTCTTCTTCTTCTTCTTCTTCTTCTTCTTCTTCTTCTTCTTCTCCTTCTCCTCCTCCTCCTCCTCCCCCTCCTCCCCCTCCTCCCCCTCCTCCTTCTCCTTCTTCTTCTTTTTAATTGAGTTATAAGTGATGCACCATATTATATTAGTTTCAGGTATACAGCGTGCTTTCTTATTCATTCATTCACCGGACAAGTTTTTACTTGGTGCTTACTCTACTCACCGGCTTCTACGTTCATAATGGTGAACAAGACAGACCGGGACCGTGCCTTTAAGGAGCTCACTGCCTCAAGAGGGACAGACGTGACAGAATGAGTGCACTCCACTTTTAGTTTCTGTGTCACATCTGAGGATCGGATAGGCATGGAAAAGAAGGCATCAAGGAAAAAGAAACACTGTGACTTGCCATCACAATGGGAGTTCCTCACTTAGGAGGGGCTTAGGAAGGCTTCTCTTACAACACTAACAGAGGCGAGCGGAAGTTTGCCAGGTATAGAAAACAGCCTCTGGGTTGTGTGATCCGACTGGAGCTGCACGACTAATTTCTGGTATTTTATCTTTTTTTGTTTTTTCCTGGCATTTCAACTGGGTCTCCTTTATCAACAAATGAGCAAGAGAACTGCTCTCGATACCTTGAAATAAGAGCCGTGCCTTCTTTCCGACTGCCAGGCCGTCAGAACAACAAACACTAGGAATTTCTGCTGGAGGAGCACAGTTCAGTGCAGGTAGGATACTTGATGTGACAGGAAAGGAACGGCTGGTTTCCTAATGCATCGCACGTCACCCCGTCATCACGGCGAAATAAAAGGAAGCTCTCTGTTAACACCTGCGTGCCACAGCTGGAGTTAAGAAAGCCCTCCCCCCGAAACAGCTAAAAACGGATCACGTTCCGTGCAAACTTCTGGAAAGATTCTCCTAGTGACTTGGATGAGGTTCCAAACTTGCTGGCTTCTGCTTCCCTATCAAGTGGTTTCTACTGGCTCTCTCTTGGACTCAAACAGCATTTATGCCCACCTTCAAGAGTGTCCTGTGAGGCTTTTCATTTGGTTCTCGGTTTAGTTATCGGTTTATTTACCCAGGTAAGCTCCATGATGCAAAGCAGTAAAAAGCAGCGGAAATGTTGTGTTCATCTGAAGTGTTTTCTTGTTCCCTATCAACTCCAGTCTGGTACAACTCACTCCTTCCACTAAGGAAAATCAGTTAATTCGCTTTCTTCATCCTGCAAAACTAAGGTATCCTCAGACAGGTTCATTCATGTTCTCCCCATGAATGAAGTAAGGTTGAAAGTGGTTGAAACAAATAGGCCAAACTTCTACTCAAGTCTCGTCCCATTTAAGGCATCCAGGACAAAATGCAATGCCTCCTACAAGTTTCTCATATAACCAACAACTTTAATAATCCTTCAAGTTCAAAGTCTCGAAATAGAAATCCTCACTTTGACTTAGCAGTTTTGACAAACTTTAGCAAACTGGGAAAGAAAAGAGAGACAGCAGGAAAGAGGTCTTCCTGAAACTGAGTGTCCAATACTCCGCCATCAGACTTGGGAAATTATGCGAGGCTGAGAGTTTCATCCTCTGTCCAGAGAAGAAAATGACTCATTGCCAATTTCTCCTTCCCCTGACTGCCCACACCACTTACAGTCTCCTCCACATTATTTTGACTCAAGGTCCTTTTCAATTCGGCACTCCATTAGACTGTCTTTCTATACTCCGCTGGCTTGACTTAAGTCTTGAAGGCTTAAAAAGTTTATAAACTCCTAGATGAAAGAAACCTTGACTTTCTTTTGCAGCCTCCTAACAGTGTCTGGTAGGAGAGCCTGAATTTAAAAGAAATGATCCGTATCCAAAACCTGTTCTACGACTTAACCCTAACTCCAAAGGAATCACCACTCCATAGCTATAATTTAAGCCTTTCTCACCGGTCTCCGTCCTCCACGGAGTCTCCTCCACCGGTCTCCACGTCCTCCACAAGTGCCTACGCGATCATCCTACCATCCACATGAAAGCCCTCCATGAACTACAGAACAATTAAGCTGGAACTTCACCTTCTCTCTGTTGTTCTTCCACTCCATTACATTTTGACTCATTAGTGGCTTTTGAACAGTTGCCATATATAGCCTTGCTTCTCACAGCTTCCCAAAGCCACCGTCAAGGAAACCCCAGTAGATTATGGAGGCGGGGGGTGGAGGCATGGGTGGTCTGAAACAGTGGCTCTCGAACTTCAACCACCATCAGAAACACCAGGAGATCGCAGATGCCTGCGCCCGCCCCCCACCCCCTCCCCCAATTTCTGATTCATTTAGACCCAGAGTGGGGCCAGAGAATGTGCATTTCCCACAAGTTCCCAAGTGGTGGTGGTGCTGCTGGGCCACGGACCACACTTTGAGAACCACTGCTCTAAAGGTAAGCCTTGTGGTCAAGGACATGGGCAGACAGAGGCGAAGAACCTTTTGGGTGCATTTAATCACTGTAAGATGGCCATATTGGAAAGAATCATACCTGTCTTATTCTAGAGAGGCGGCAATCGGCCCCAAAACCAAAAAGGCTCGCGTACCTCATAATCTGGGGAACATTTTTGTTGCTTCAGTCTCGGACTGTTAGCCCGCTGTCTTCCCGCCGGCTTCAGGTTCCGTTAGGGCCAATTCTGTCACTCATGTCTCCACCGGTCTCTTCCCTCTCTACCAGAAACTTCTTGGCCTAGACATACCCAGCCACTGCTATCCCTAGGAGACCTTCCAACAGTCTCCGCTACGTTCCCAAATAGCTGCTGTCTCTCTCCTGTTCACTGATGAACACGTTCAAGTGTGGTATAAATTCATGTCAGTATTTCACCAGGTACAGCTTAACCTGTCTCCTAAAAGCAGGGGCCTTTTCCTAACAGACTTTCTTCTAGTATTTGGTACAGCTCATCCATAGTTCTTGGAGTTTTCTTTTCCTTTTACTGAGCAGACTGGCGGTTTTGCCTGAACAGCATCTTTCTGGAACAATTCCCCCATTCTTTTGTCATCCGAACCGGGGTGACCTCGTGCCTTGGGTGCCGGAGGGGCACGTGACCCATTTCTGGAAGATCAGAACACGTATCCCTCTCACCACGATGGCTGATTTTAGGAATAGGCAATCAGAGCCAACCAGAGGCCCCTCCTCAGACTGGCTGGAATGTGAAAGTATGTACTCCCAAAAGCTTGTGAGGAAAGCCCTTTTGAGAATGAGGCTCTGTGATAGAGAACAAGGCTGAACGACACAAAGTGTGAGTCCTGACAACACTGAGGTCCCTTCACTACAGCCATGCCAAAAGTTCGATTTACCCCCAGACATTTTAGTTTTGTTGTGGCCCCCTAGATGGCCCTCTGCCCTAGTGGACACACACCTTCTCCCAGTTATTCGATCAAGCACTAACCCAGGTGCTGCCATTTTGCAGCTAACATTAAGGTCTCAGATCAGTCGACCTTGAAAGACAAAGACTATCCTTGGTGGGCCTGACCTAATCAGGTGAGCCCTTCCAGGGGACAGGCTCTTCCAAGAGTGAGATTCGAAATGAGAGGACATACGGGGAGAGGGGGCAGCACCCCATGGCAAGTTTCTGGAGATGGACACCAGGTGCTGAGAGCGGCACCCAGCCTAGAGCCAGCACTAGAAAGGGGGCCTCAGTCCTACGACCACAAGGAAATGAGCTCTGCCAATAATCACGCGAGCTTGAAGAAGGATGGTGAGCCCCACATGAGAATGCAGTCCAACCAACACCTTGAATTCAGCTTTATGAAACCCTGTGTGGAGCATCCAGCTAAGCGATGGTATCTGCCGAAGCCACAATAACATGGGTGTGGTTTTAAGCTACTAAGTTATGTTAATATTTTAGGCAGCAATAGAAAATGAATACATATGATACAATAATTTTTTTTTTTTTTTTTTTTTTTTGCTTAAATCACTTCGAGTTTTATTTTATCTATTGGTCTCTTGCCACCAAAATATCCCAGGACTCTTTTTTAAGTTTTTATGTTTTATTAATTATTTTCGAAAGAGAGAGAAACAGAGTGCAAGTGGGGGAGGGGCGGAGAGAGCGGGAGACACAGAATCCGAAGCAGGCTCCGGGCTCTGAGCCGTCAGCACAGAGCCGGACGCGGGGCTCGAACTCACAGACCTGGAGATCATGACCTGAGCCGAAGTCGGATGCTTAACCCGCTGAGCCACCCAGGCGCCCCGAAAATATCCTAGGACTCTTGATTCCTCTAAGATGGAACTAATCTGGTGTTCCTCACGTTCTCCTGCTCCTCCTTCTTGGCTTTTGTCCCTTCTTGTTATTCCTTCTAACCCTAAGGTATGCATTTCCCGAGGTTACGTGCTCAGCCCTCTTTTCTTTCTGTGATAATTTCCATTTATTGCATATAGTTCTTAAGTCCATATCCTTGGCCCTGGCAGCCCCCCACCCCCACCCCCACCCCACAGGTGCTGGATACACGCAGTAGAAATAAATGATGTCTGTTTCAAAACTTCCCATTTCCCCACCTCAAACCAACCCTCCTCTTTTATTTCTGATTCTTGGTAAAGGGCATCATTGTCTTCCTTTCCTTCCTCTGTCTATAGGTTGTCACGTCTTACCAAGACTGCACCCCATCCCCACACTGCCATGCCGACTCAGACTCGACTCTTTTTGCCTTCAGTCTTCTCCCTCTGAGTCATCGCCGTTGGGTCACACTTCTGAAATCGTCCACAATCTGGCGGTAAGACCCTCACAGTTTGGTCCCAGCACGTCTTCTGGCTTCATTTCCTGTCTTCCCCCTGGTGCACACTGTCCCGGCCAGACTGTGCTGTTCCTTCATCTCCGAGAGCCCACATTTCTACTCCACAGGTCATAATTCAAGCCACGCCTACACAGACCTACTCCAGTCCTACCCCTCCTCGCTCCTGCCATTTTGCAACTTTCTCAATCGGAAGTACAGCAGCACCACCCTTAGGTGCAATTTTGCTTTCTGCACAGTTCGAGTTCCCCACAGTCCATCTGGGAGCAGATGATCTTTCTTCCGATGTCAAGTCAGAAGGTCAACAGTAGCCTAAAGGCCGCGTCATGGCACCTACGTCACTTGCCTCACTGCATCTCATCACAGAGACATTTTGTCATCTCATGTCATCACAGGAAGGGTGAGTACAGGACACGGAGATATTTTGAGAGACAGAGACCGCATGCACATAACTTTTATTACAGCATATTGGAATTACTCTACTTTGCTATTAGCTACTGTTATTAATTTCTTACTGTGCCTGATTTATAAATGAGACTTTATCATAATTATGTACATATAGGAAAAACCAGTATATACAGGGTTCAGTACTATCCATGGATTTGGGCATTCACTGGGGGTGTTGGAGTGGTGGTGTTACCCTGTGGGTAACAGGCCACTACTGTGCTTTTTTGAAAATGTGAACTCCAGCAGTTTTTTATCCTTTTTCTTTAGCATACTAATAATTTTATTCCTTATGCTAAGACAGGTACCACTTCCTTAGGCAAACTGCACCAAACTCTACGTAGGCAGGGTTTATAACCTGCCTCTCTGTAAGCCTCATGGTGCTCTTACAAATGCTAAACACTTGATAAATGCTTGTTGGCTAACTGGCTGAGAATGTGGTATTTTACTTTCCCTCTGACATGTCCTCAAGTCTCTTTACTCCGCGGTTCCCAAATAGGAGAGCTCCCTTTCTGGTGACTTGGGAGAAACATCATTACGTAAGCCTCTATGGAAACTGCTCCATCAATGAAATGTTCTGTAAGAGCCTCTTTTTCCAACTCAGGACTAAAGCTGGCTCTTTGTATTTTCTTTCTGAGGAAGAAAGAGAAGCCACTGGGGCTGCTGGAAGTCGCTTCCTTGGGATGAGCGTGCACAGCCCAGCAGGTCCGGAGTCTCTGTCTCCACTCTCAAAGGAGCATAAGCGTCAGTCATGAAGGGCTGACAGCTTCTCTTTCCCTGAAAGGCAATGTCAGTGCAGAACTTTCCAGAGAGTAGAAGTACCCAGCCAGATTTCAGGAAAAGCTGCAGGGAGGTGTAGGGTGGGATGTGGCCCAAACCAAAGGTATTCTGTTGAATCTGATTGATTCCTCGTATCATGGGATCCCTATTCAATCAATGTTTGATGATTTGACGAGTTATCCATTATAAATTCTTTTTCCATACTGGTAATCCTTGGATATCTAGCATGCCTTTGGGACATTCTCTACCGATATTAACTGGTTTGTGTTTAGGCAATAAAAACTAAGATTAGTATGTGCCTAAAGAGCACAAAATCAGAGAGATAAATACGCTGAGAAAAATCCTACGATCAAACTTAAAAAATCATAATTCGTGTTGGTCATGCCACTGTTTCCTACTGCAGCAGAGCTTATCACACAAAGTAAGGCTTTACCCGCACACATTCAGACTCGGCAGGTGTCTGTATTTGTATGCAGGTTACATCTCCTAACGGGTACGGAGCAAAGTTTGCTAGGAAATATAATTAATGCATCCAGAGAAAAGTATGTCTGCGTAGAAAAAAAAATAAAATGAAAATACATATGAGAAATACCTAATCTGCATTGAAGAGCTGTCAATAAACGACATCTCTAGGAAATTGTAATTTTCAAGACCAAGATGGCTCTTGCTCCTAATCGACAATTTCTTCCCAGCCCTGTTTGTTTAAAACCTTGCTCATGAGAGGTGGCTGGAGCCCAGCAGAAGGCACTTGGCCCAGGACACAAAGGAATCTTGCTCAAGAAGCCCGGACACCACACTGAGGCTACACATTCTCTGGGTTACAAGTCTGTTTCACACCACCATGAGTCATCACACGGCTTCTCCCTGAAGGAGTTTTATTCATGCCTACTTGAGAAGGGCAGTGTTTAGTTTGGGTGTTGCAGAAGGGCTTGGTAAAAATGGGGAAGGTGGGGACAAAGCCGGTGCTTCATGTGTCGATCATTTACAAAGCCGCTACAGATTATGAGCAGTTATGGGCCATCTGCAGCCTTTGTGAGGAGTGCTCTGACTTTCAATGTCTGCCCTTCTCGCTCTAGGATAAAATTTAGTAAATGAGAACAAGATTTAGAACAAAATGAGTGATAATTCTAAGAAAGAGATTTAAATATTTCCCTCTTGTTCTCTTTTTGACATAATATGAAGAGGTATATAACATCTACAAGCATTTTATTTGGTCTGACTTCACAAGATACCAAATGATGGGTCAAAGTAAAAAGACGAGACAGAATCCACATATCCCTCCACCTCCATACTTTTGAACAGACACACATAGTAATAGAGCTCACCAAAGGTATTAAAACCCGGAACTCTGGAAGCATCCTATCAAAGCCACAACTTCCTTTTGATTTAAGGAAATACTACTACGTAAATGCACGGCTAACAACCAGGACTTCAAATCACGCTTTAGAGGTTCTAGTATGGTGGGGTGCCTGGGTGGCTCAGTCAGTTAAGCATCTGACTCCTGATTTCAGCTCAGGTCGTGATCTCACAGTCACAGGATCAAGCCCCCCATTGGGCTCTGTGCTGCTTAAGATTCTCTCTCCTTCTCTCTCTGCCACTCTTCCCCGCGCTCTCTCTCTCTCTCTCTCTTAAAATAAATAACTAAACATTAAAAAAGAGAAGTTCTAGTATGGTTACATGATTAAAAGCTATTCAAAGACTTTTTAAAAACAGAATTATTTTTCCCAAACTCCACATCAGCCACAGTTTTAACTACCCAACTTTTGCATCGTGTTTGGATGAGAGAACTTTGCAACTTTTGCATCGTGTTTGGACGAGAGAACTTTCTGTAATTATATTAAGTGAACCTCATTTGTCTCCTTTTTGGTCTGTCTCACTGAATTAATAAAGCCAACAAATATAATGACCCTATATTTTAGTCTCTTTTCTCCTACTATTCCAGGTAGCTCTCTCCTTGTTTAAGTATTACAACCTTCTGATGCGATCAGAACAAAAGTACTGCAAGACAAAAGTGTTGAGAACTTCTCTCCTTCTGGAGGAGGCTTACTAAAACTACTCTAGCTTAAAACTGAGATTTCAACGGTCTCAGCTGTAAACAGCAAGGAACAGAAATGCCACTTGGCATTAAATCTAGGGATTACCTGTTGAAACACCAAAGGCAGGTATACTTTGATGTGGGTTATTTGGTGCCGGGGAAGTACCAAGAAATACAATTATTCTTTTGCTGTGAATCTGGAAGTGAAGGCTCGATGCCGTATTTGAGGCACAGATCCATTGTGTGTTGGTGGTGGGGAACACGGAGTGGGGGGCAGGGGTGGCTTAAGCGCAAGTTCAAGGACACATGCCTGCCAGAGCCCGATCGCAAGTAATGCTGTATAAAGAAATCCCTCCTAGTCCACTTGCTACATTGTGTTAAGCCCAAAGAAAGGGAAATACCAGCTACTATTTTCTGAGCAAAGGACCCCAGCAAGACAGGGCCACGAATTGCCTGCAGGGTTTGCCTGCAGGGTCCTGAAAGTCAGTCAAAACACCTGATGATCAGGTTTCATCAGAAATCCCAAGGAGTTTCTTGACATACTGAACACCCTAAAAGTTTTCTGCATCTCTTTAAAAATAAATATTAAAAACTCCAGAGACTTATACCAACATGTTTGTCACACGGCCGGAGAACACACATTCTCAGGGAACAGCACCCCGCCCCCCCCCCCCCCACACTCATTTCTATCAGAAAAAAGAACAAGAGGTTTTCTCCCCTCCTCCTTCATTCTCCGGGTTTAGGGGTTTATCCTCAGATCATGGCTCAGGGGATTCTCATACTTAACAACTCCCAATATATCAAAAGACAAGAAAAATCTCTCGCTCCTTAATTGTTTTGTCGAATAAGCTCTCAAAAGTTCATTTTTGTTACCTTTTTTCAGGCAAAATAAGAGGTCTTTTACCAAAATTCTATTGCTAAAACAATGGAATTCTCCTGGGAATGACTTCGTTATGGAAATGAAGTGACAGCTTCTTTTATCTAGCCAGGCAGAAAGTCTGCATTTATAAAAGGCATTCAGAGCTCTCAAGTGCTGTGTGTGGGCGGGCATAACATGCTATTTTTAATTCAGATGGCAGCATCCCTCCTATACAGGTCTTTCAAATAATCATAATCATAATAATACTGATCTACGAAGAAAAAAAAAAAAAAGATTCCCATTTCTGCTGACCCCGGCAGAAAAAGAGAGGAAAGAAAAAAGAAAAGAGAAAGAAAAAGAAACAAATTAGGAGAATGATGAATATAGCTTCCTTCCACCGTGGACCCCTCAGTAGGCTCAGAGATCAATCTCTAAAGCTATCAGACCTGACTATCTATTATCCAGAATTAAAAGCACTTAAGCTCTGTGAGTAACAGCATTACATCTCACACAAATTTACATTTTTGTACGTGTGACTTTCACTGTGAGTTTACAGGAATCACCTGTGCCTGCCGGGAAATGCCACGTGACTTCTTCCATCTGTTCTCAAGAGTGAACAGTCCTTGGTGAGGCGGTGACGGATGAGTCCAGCTACGTGGCAGGGCCACAGTGGAAACCTGACTTCTAATTCCAAACACTGGAAGGTCCATTGGAGGGAAAAACGTATAGGATCAGAGTGGAATCACAAGGATGATGCATGGAACAAGGCCTCCGGTAATGGCTAAGTGACTGGCTTAAGACCCACACCAGCAGGATTAGAGATTACTGAACAGAGGCGGTTAGAGAGATATTTTGCAATTGAAGTGAAATTCACATACCATGATTCATTTTTAAAGTGTACAAGAAAGTGGTTTTTGCCGTTATCTCATTCCAGAAGATTTTCATCATCTCAAAAAGAAACTTCATTGCCACCTCCTCTCCGCTCATGACAACCGCTAATCTACTTTCTGTTCTCTGGATCTGCCTACCCTGGATGTTGCATATAAATGGTATCATAAAATATACGACTTCTTGTTGACTGGCTTCTTTCACTTAGCATAATGTTTTCAGGATCCATCGTGTTGAAGCACCTATCAGTACTGCAGTCCCTTCCTGACTACAGACTGGCTACACTCCAGTGTATATACAGACCATATCTTGTGTATCCATTAATCAGCTAATGGAAATCCGGGTTATTTCTACACTGGGGCTATTATAAAGAATGCTACGATGAACAATCGTATACCTATTTTTGTTTGAATTCTTGTTTTCAATTCTCTTGGGTGTCCACCTCGCAGGTCGTATGGTATTCTATGTTTAACATTTTGAGGGGCTGCCATACTTTTTTTCCACGGTGGCTGCCCCATTTTACAGAAATGTATGAAGTTTCCAATCTCTTCTCTTTGCCAACACTTGTTATTCTCCTGATATTTTTCATTATGGCTAACCTAATGGGTATGGAGTGGGATCTCACTGTGGTTTGGACTGCACTTTCATAACCACTAATGACGTGGAACGTCTTACCAATGTGTTTGTTGGCCATTTGCAGATCTTCTTTGGAGAAGGGTCTTTCCGTGGCCTTTGTCCATTTAAAAATTGGGTTGTTTGTCTTTTTGTTGTTCAGTTCTAAGAGTTCTTTATATATTCTGGACACCAGACTCTTATCAGATACATGATTTGCAAATACTTTTCTCCCATTCTGTGGGCTGTCTTTTGACTTTCTTGATAATGTCTTTTGAGTCACAAAAGCTTTTGATTTTGATGGAGTCCCATTTATCTGTTTTGTTGTTGTTGTTGCTTTAGACTTCAGTGGAATATCTAAGAATCCATTGCCAAACCCACGGTCATGAAGATCCACTCCTTTGTTTTCTTCTAAGAGTTTTATAGCTTAGTTCTTACACTTAGGCTGTTGGTCCATCGTAATTAATCTTTTGTTTATGGTATGAAGGTGCCAACTTCACTTAAAAAAAAATTTTTTTTAATGTTTATTTTTGAGAGAGCGAGAGAGAGACAGAGTGTGAGCAGGGGAAGGGCAGAGAAAGAGGGAGACTCAGAATCCGAAGCAGGCTCCAGGCTCTGAGCTGTCAGCACAGAGCACAATGTGGGGCTTGAACTCACGAACCATGAGTTCATGACTTGAGCCCAAGTCGGACGCTTAACTGACTGAACCACCCAGTGCCCCAACTTCATTTTTTTATATGTGTCTCATATGTCCCTTCCCGTTGTCCCAGCACCATTTGTTGAAAAGAGGTCAAAGAGGTATTGAGTATGGAATTATTTTAGTCTGTTCTCTTTAAAAAAGGCTTGTTTGTTGTTGAAAAACAATTCTGCAAATTAACTTAACTGACTTTTTGGTGACAGTGAATACATCCCAATACATTTTGAAGATGTAACAAATTTTCAAGAGTCCTGACCCACCAGGACCACAATCCTGAACTTTCAGGGAAGTCAACCGGCTCTTGGGTGGTACTTTTGCAGGGACTAATTTCCAAAAGCAGCAAGTAGTTTGAAATCACTTGGTTTTCTATTATTTTGGTTCATTTGTCTCTGTGTCTATTCCCCTCTAGTGAGCTGCTTCTGTCCTTAGATTATCTAGACACCTCTGTTCTCTTTCCCACCCCAATACCAATTAAATTGGTTCTTTGGAGAGAATGTAATAACTCTAATTTATAGTAAGTCACTTCTAGTATGATGTACAAGTCCCTGTTTTAAGCAAAAAGAGCTAAAGTTTAGGATTCCAGGTATCATCCATTCAACCACTGGAAGAACGAGAGACTCAAATCCCCTTAAAGCATCGTTTCTCAAACTTGGCTGCACCGTGTGATCGCCTGGGGAGCTTTATAAATCCTGATGCCTGGGATCCACCTGCAGACACTCTCACTTAATTGGTCTGGGGTGCAGCCCAGGCAATGGGATTCTTTTTTTTTTTTTAATATAATTTATTGTGAAATTTGTTTCCATACAACACCCAGTGCTCATCCCAACAAGTGCCCTCCTTCCTGCCCATCACCCACTTTCCCCTCTTCCCCACCCCCCATCTACCCTTAGTTTGTTCTTAGTCCTTAAGAGTCTCTTATGGTTTGCCTCCGTCCCTCTCTGTAACTTTTTCCCCCCTTCCCCTCCCCCATGGTCTTCTGTTAAGTTTCTCAAGATCCACATATGAGTGAAAACATATGGTATCTGTCTTTCTCTGCCTGGCTTATTTCACTTAGCATAATACCCTCCAGTTCCATCCACGTTGCTGCAAATGGCCAGATTTCATTCTTTCTCATTTACAAGTAGTATTCCATTGTATATATAAACCACATCTTCTTTATCCGTTCATCAGTTGATGGACATTTAGGCTCTTTTCATAATTTGGCTATTGTTGAAAAAAACTGATCCCATTCACGACTACACCCAGAACCATAAAATACCTAGGAATAAATTTAACCAAAGATGTAAAAGATCTGTATGCTGAACACTATAGAAAGCTTATGAAGGAAATTGAAGAAGATACAAAGAAACGGAAAAACATTCCATGCTCATGGACTGGAAGAATATTGTTAAAATGTCAACACGACCCAAAGCAATCTACACATTCAATGCAATCCCAATCAAAATTGCACCGGCATTCTTCTCGAAACTAGAACAAACAATCCTAAAATTTGTAGGAAAGCACAAAAGACGCTGAACAGCCAGGCAATGGGATTCTAATGTGCAGCCAAAGCAGAGAGCCAGTGCCCTAAAGTCAGTCACCAAAAATGGCTACTTACTCCCTCCTCCCCCCCCTCCCCCCCACCGCCGACTTCGAAGCCAGCCCCTCGTGCCACCTTGCACCACCTACAATGCGTTAGGGACGTACATTCTTCCTTTTTTCTTTCTTTTAAGTTTTATAATCTCAGATCAGAAATAACAAAACTGAATTTCCTCCATTAGTTCTCATTTAATCTTCCCCCAAACCCTGTTTGTTACGATTCCCCATGACCAAAGACAAAGCAAACTCTGAGAGATTAAGCAACAGCCCGGCCATGAAACTTGCAAGTGACAGATGGATTTCAATGCAATCTTGTCAACCCCAAAGTCTGTGTCATTTGAGCCCTCCCAGTAATTTGAAAAGGGCCAAGTGTTATGGGTATGGTCGTATAAATTGGTACCAAGATCCACAAAGGGAGCGGCAATTTCGTATCTTCCATCCAGCACTCATCTTCCGGGATGGGGCTGGGGGCTGTATCCTCACTCAAGAGTATGGTGGGCACTGCCCCTGATATTTACTGCTTTCTATGTGCCACGGGTGTGTGTGTATGTGTGTGTGTGTGTGTGTGTGTGTGTGTGTGTCCATACAAGGGAAGTAGGCCTCAGGGGTATATCTGAATTCAGGAAGCTACAACGTGATTCCAAAAATGCACCTGGGGCGGGTTTTCAGAGACAGTCGGGAAGCAATAATTCTTTCCAGTATCTGGTAAGATTGGCAACGGGCAATGAAATGCCTTTATTATGGCACCAAAATAACAAACACCGAGGGGACTAACATGTCATTCATTTGCGCGTTTAATCTGGTGCCTACATATGATTACAAAACTCCCATCGGCTGAAAACAGCAAGGCCGAAGGACATGAGGCACAAAGCTTCAATCCTCAAATATTCAGGTTCTTGAAGTGGCGAGGGTACAACTTCAAGCTGATACCTGATACCCGGATGCTGAAGTCCGGGACACAATAACGAACCTCTGCACGATAGCAGAACCAAGTTAGAATTGTCAAAATACATCGGGGATGGTGGTAAAGGCTTGAAGCAGAGTTTCAAGTCACTTTTCCTTTCTCTACCATGCCCACTCAAACGTGTGGATCTGGAGATGAATGCTTGTGTGCACATACGTAAGAGGGCACGTGTGTGCACACAGGCACACACACACGCACACACACACACAACAGGCATGAAGGAAAAACACATTTCAGTCCTGTCATTTTTCATAGGCCTAATGTACTTATCCTGAAGAAAAGAGGTGGTGGATGACAAGGCTATTATTCTCTGCCTGCGCACGACAGAGGAAGCTGGGAGAATTTCCGCACGATAGATGCAGATGCTAGAAGGCAATAAGGATTTGCTGGAGGTTTTCTGGTTTTCTGATTTTTATTATTATTTTTTTAATGTTGATTTATTTTTGAGAGTGAGAGACAGAATGTGAGCAGGGGAGGGGCAGAGAGAGAGGGAGACACGGACTCCCAAGCGGGCTCCAGGCTCCGAGCTGTCAGCACGGAGCCCAACATGGGGCTCGAACCCATGAGCCGCGAGATCATGACCTGAGCCGAAGTCGGACGCCTAACCGCCTGAGCCACCCGGGCGCCCCTGCTGAAGGTTTCCTTAGACCAGTCTCAGAAGTTCCTTAGATGAGAAAAGTTTTCACAAGTGGGAGCTGTACCTGCTCATCTCCTAATTGTGGTGAATCTGTCAACGTTCTTTCCAGTATATCAAGACTTGACTCTTCAAAATCATTCTCTGTGTGCTCTGAATTGCTGTACTTATAAGCTAACTACTTCTCAAAGTGCTGTTTAAAAACTGACATCTTCCACCACATTTCAGGCTAAGAATGTATCTAAATTTGCCAAGTCTCATTGGTTCTTCTGAGAGAGCTACTTTAAAAAATATACTTGACAGCCAATCTCTTAAAAATGATTTGTGCAGAAATCGTGTTCAAATTACTTTATGCCAAGACATTTAAGAGAGAATGTGGTTTTCTTTGTAATAGGCTAAAAATAATGATATCCTTTATCTCCAACTGAACATGTACATATGTTGTATAAGCTGTTGCATTTAAACAAATTGAAAACAGTAGGATTCTGGCTATAGTCCATAAAGAAACAAAACTTGCCCAGAATATCATTTCAAGCATTAAAAAAAAATACAATTAAGTGTTATTTTCTACAAAGTTCAATCCTACATACAGAATCAGAGTTGTCAACCAGGTCTGAGGCAGCAAGTGATAAAAGTTATTATCTCAACAACACACTGGAAATTGAGAAAAAAGTAACCAGGGCAGTCCAATTTTTACATAAGGAAAAAGAGAATAAGAGGAATGTTCGTTTATATTTCTACAAATTCCTTTTGAGTTAGTGGGCAACATACTATTGAAATTGACCCCATGGCAACAGTACCTAAATCATATCCCTAAAATAATTCGCCCTGAACATTTCACTGCACGTGCATCATGTGCAAAGGGCCGCTAGGTGAGGTGCGTGGTTCAGAAATGGATAAAACATACCCATCGCTTTGAATACAGGATATTGACTTTTAAAACAAGAAAACTACTTGCAACCAATTCTAAGAAGTTCTGGTAAATTTTCATCACCAATGGCAATTTTTTCCAAATGTATGATTTGCTTTGTGTTTTTAGCCAGAATCCTGTCTTCAAACGAAATCCTGCATAGAAATCCACCATGCAGTTGAAAATCCACATATAATTTTAATTCCCTGCAAACTTAAGTACTAACAGCCTAGTGCTGACTGGAAACCTTACCAAAAGAGTCAATTGACACATGTTTTGTGTGCTGTATTTACTATATACTGTATTCTCTTATTTGTTTTAATGTTTATTTATTTTTGAGAGACAGAGCGTAAACAGGAGACGGGCAAAGAGAGGGAGACACAGAATCCAAAGCAGGCTCCAGTCTCAGAGCTGTCAGCACAGAGCCCAATGCGGGGCTTGAACCCACAAACAGTGAGATCATAACCTGAGCCGGAGTCGGACACTTAAACGACTGAACCACCCAGGTGCCCCTATATACTGTATTCTTACAATAAAATAAGATAGAGGAAAGAAAATGTTACTAAGAAAATCACAAAGAAAAGAAAATACATTTACAGTGATGTGTTGTAAAAAAAATCCATGAGTAAGTGGACCCACAGTTTCAACCTGTGTTTTTCAAAGATCAACTGTACATAAAACAAATAAAATTGAAGCTATTCACGTTGACCTACTGGTTCCTCCACCTCTCCACCCGTCACAACCAAGGACTTCGGAAGGCAGACCCCTGGGGGTTTGGGGGCTTTGAGGAATCCTTAGACCACTCCAGAATGCGATCTGACCTCCAACGGTCTGAGGAGTCCATACTCCTTAAACATGGTGTACGGAACCTTCTATGCTTTGCTCCTTTATTTCGCAGCCTTACGAGCTCATCACCCCACCAGTCACATGATGCATCATGAGTGATGGAGTACCAACTGTTCACTGCACACACTGTGTCCCGTGTTGTTTGTTTCCCATGTTTTGTCCATGTTATTCCTCAGCAAGTGATCCTGTTAGGTCTCTCATCTACGTGGGAAGTACCAAGACACCCCACTGCTCCGCACAGTTAGACACCATCTTAACTCCAGATATGCATTCAGTTTTGCCCATGAAGATATATGTAAATATAAATATAAAGAGTATATTGTATTTATAGTTGTACTCCAGCTTTTAGCTCAGGTCTTGGTGTATAATAGGGGCATAATAAATGTTGAGTGAATGAATAAAGATGGATAGATGGGTGGATGAATGGATGGATGGATGGATGGATGGATGGATGGATGGATAGATGGATAGATGGATGGATAGATGGATGGATGGATGGATGGATGGATGGATGGATGGATGAATAGATGGATAGATGGATGGATAGATGGATGGATGGATGGATAGATGGAGGGATGGATGGATGGATGGATGGATGGACAGATGGATGGATAGATGAATAGATGGATGGATAGATGACATGGCTTGCTGCATTTTAATCAAACTGGTGGAAAACATTTATAGAAATACACATACCCATATATATGTAAAAACATGTTTTTAAAAAAATTATCAAATACACATAAAATTTACCATCTTAAACTTGTAGATGTTTAAACTTGTAGATGTAGGTGTGTAGTTCAGTGGCATTAAGTACATTCATGCTGTATACAACCATCACCACCATCCGTCTCCAAGATTCTTCATTTTGCAAAACTGAAATTCTTATACGTACATACATTTAAGAAATTCTCAGTAATGTAGTTTAATGATCTAGAGTGTGGAACACCCAGCTTCTTCACTTCCCTTTTGCCCCCACCTGCTATATATCTCAGGCCTTTTCATCCACACTTAGGATGTTCCTAAGTGAGAAATGTGGTCAATGTGGTTGAGGCATGTGGTCAATGAAACTCCTAGCCAGTAGTTCAGCTACTGGCTAGGAGTTTAGGTTGTTCAAAGTGAATTTTCTAAATTGCTTTCCTAGGCCCTCCCTGATTCTTATTAACATGAATTGTTAAGAGTCAGCTTTCACCCCTGGGACTGTCCTGGGCTTCACAGAAAGCATGCCTTTAAGGATCACGTGTGTAAAAGAGCCTATATATAACACAAATAGCTTAAATGTGATATCCACGTGATTTTACTTTTCATATTTTGACATTTCTGAACTTAGAAATTGTTTCGCATAAGAAGAGTACATAAAAAAGTGGTAACAGTTTCCTATTTCTCCTGCTCCCCGCCCCCCGGAAACGAATCATTACATCCGTGGTGCATCTTATATAATCAGGGCATCAGGGAAATTAGGGCAAGCTGGGAAGCACTTCGTATTTGCACAGAAAGTCTTCTGGTTTAGAATGCTGACATACCGTGATTGCACTTTCAATCCTACACTTAGAGGAATATAAAGACAGAAAAGGGCTGGAAAGGGTGAAAAGTCACTCTGGTGAATGGAGGAAGGCCGGCAATGGGCAGCAGGTGACCGGGACACCGGGCTGGGATCCAGTGCCAACTCCCAGCCCGTGAAAATCTCTCCACGGCTTTGGCTCCAGGTCCCCCATGTATAAATTACATGGGGCAAATTAAAATTAAAACAGGGTGAAGCTCTTCCTGACCTCCTTCCCACGCCAATGTTTAACAGCGCTCTGACCCTGTGCGAGAATCCCCACCGGGAAAAGAGCTAAGGGGCCAACTGGTCTCCTTTGCACGGTTGGTTCTGGCTCTAGATAATGGGGAGAGCCCACCTCCTCCTGCGTTCAGCTCTCCTACTCCCACTTTTGAAGCACTGTGATTCTTGTCCTGCTTCCCAACTTGGATCATTATTACTGCTCTCTACTTCATGGCAGCCAATTACGTACTCCCTCCAGGGAACCGAGGTCACTGTGTGAGGGGCCAAAACCCCACCAGACACAATCTAAAGTGCTCCCTGCCAGCTGTGGTCAGCCTGGATACCTAGATACACCTGAGGAAGCCCCTGAGTCCTTGCCCGAAAAAAGGCATCATATCGGTGGCCCGGAAGTCAACCTTCTTAACGGTCGAGTATGCCTATCCTGTGCCAAGCTTAACCCACCAGCACTGTACCAGCCGGGCTCTCCTTCACCAAGAAGCAAGCAAATGGTGTGAAAAAGGTCCCCATCGGTTGTGCCCAGGGGTCCTGGTATCAGCACCAGTGTTGAGTATTCTATCATTAGGTCAGGCTGGACATCCTAAAACTTAAAAAGTTAGTAAGAGAGAGAACACATGTAGGCTTCACCTGAGAAGAAAAGTGCACTGGCAGCATGTAAAATAGAAAATTAAATACAGCGAGGAGATCTGGAAATTTCCCCCTTACAAAAAAAAAGGGGGGGGGGATTTAACATGAACACAAGCCAGATTTGCTGAAAAAGCAGTCCCTGTTTCTCAACAAACGGAAGCTCTTTACAGAGCACTTGAATTTCCTGAAACACCGTCCTATAACTGACCCCTATGCATTGCTACAAGGCCCCTATTCTCGCTGGTTTGCTCAGTGAGAACCAACAATATAAAGAAAGCAAATTAGGGTCTCAGGGATGATTTAAGAAGGTTGAGACATAAACTACGACACTTTTATCTTTTAAACATTAAAAAAAATTTTTTTTCACATTTATTTATTTTTGAGAGACAGAAACAGAGTGTGAGCAGGGGAGGGCCAGAGAGAGAGGGAGACACAGAATCCGAAGCAGGCTCCAGGCTCCGAGCTGTCAGCACAGAGCCCGACGCGGGGCTCGAACCCACGAACCACAAGATCACGACCTGAGACGAAGTCAGATGCTTAACCGACTGAGCAACCCAGGCGCCCCTAAACATTTAAGTTATTTCAGTCTTGCTTCACACAAATGAGTTCCCAAAAACCTCTGCTTTCTGTGGGCGGGGGGATGGGTGAAGTAGGGGGAGGCGATTAAGAGTATACTTCTCAAGATGAGCACAGGGTCATGTATGGAAGTGTTGAATCACTATACTGTTCACCCGGAACTAATATAACACTGTATGGTTAACTGTACTGGAATTAAAATTTTTAAAAACTTCAAAAAAAATTCTCTTTCTCTTAAAAGCCTCCACATGCCCAGAGACAGTGGATGATGTTACCATGAAAAGCACACCGTCCCTCTGACTCCCCTGAGAAATGCTCCTCGGTTTATGACTCTCCTTTTCACTTCCTCTGCGGGACAGTGCCTCGTCCCAGGCTGAGAGAGAGCATCATGGTTTTGGCAGGGAACTGACTGAAAATCTTGGCATCGGGGTTTACTATAAGCTGAGTTTACACGGGAATGGAAGAACATTGGAAGCCCTGGAAAAATGAGAAATATTTCCAGGGTAACACAGAAGTTGTCCTTTTAGCTGGGGATTTGTTTTCATTTGTTCACATGCTGTGACTCATCATTGGAGTACCACAGAGCGGGCAGTATCCTTTCAGGTCCACCCTTTCATTGAGCACAGAATCGGATGAAGGCAGAGTTTTAAGGAACACTGTCCTGTGGGGGGGGGGGGGTTCTAAAATGTCCTTCTCTAGTACGGTTTTATTCAATATTCTTATATAAGCAAAGTTGATGCTCTCCCCATATCCGTTCCCCATTTTTTATTTATTTACTTTTAAGTAGGCTCCATGACCAGAGCAGAGCCCAACACAGGGCTTGAACTCACGACCCTAAGATCTAAACCTGAGTTGAGATCAAGAGTCAGAAGCTTAACCGACTGACACACCAGGCACCCCAACTCCTGAGCATATTAGTATTTTTTTAAGTTTTACTTATTTAAATAATCTCTACACCCAACATGGGGCTCGACTCATGACCCCGAGATCAACAGTGGCACGTTCTTCCAACTAAGCCAGCCAGGCGCCCTTGCCCCTTCCCCGTGTTTTCTTTTTTTTTTTTAATTTCCAGAAAATATGCCATTCTTGTGTAGGTCAGACCACCAGCAGTCGTTCAGAAAAGGATGACTTTAGTGTTAATTCTTCCCCTCACTCACTGAATGGGAGCTAAGGCATCCAAATTCTCTGGAAAGCAGAAGCCATTTCTATGCTGAGTTAAAAAATATTAATGTCTTATTCAGAGGTGTTAAGAGGATTGATGAGTTACTGTTAGTAAATCACTTTGCAATTCCCAGGTCAAAGATGTGAAATGAACATTATCATTAGTTGTTTCAGTGGAATTTCAATGACGAACTATGGTCTAGTGGGGCTCATGAGGGTAAAAAAAAAGCCCATAACTTTGAGATAAGAGGGAGAACTTTGTTTGCAGTACTCATTTTCACCTAAGTGAGGAAAGCTCATGTTCATGATTATTAAAAATATCATCCTATACCATGTAATAAGTTGATACAGGTAAAAGTTAACCAAAGGATGTATGGATGGATGAATGGATGGCTAGATGGGTAGACGGATGGCGAGACAAATGGCCAGCTGGCAACTGAACACATATACTCCTCCATGTTATTATGGCTACCTCTTTAGAACGCTGCCTTCCCAATCCAAATTATCACTGTCGAAGATCGTCGTGCTTTAAGTCTTAGAATATGATGGATTTCAATCATGGAATCAAATCGATGAGTTTGGTGTTGGAAACTGACCATACAGATTTGTCCGGTTTCTGAAATAGCACAAACCCTTTTGGTTTACTATCTGTTGCTTTTCTTCCCTTTGTTGCCAAACTGATAAAACAAAGATTTTCTATTATATTATACTTAGAAATTCTGATCTCTAGGAGATGCTTGAAATTAATGAATAAATAAATGGATGAACAGATAGGTATGAGGCATCCCTCAGTCACAGTTTTAAAGATCAGAAAGAACCTTGAAAGATTTCTCATACCTCTAGGAAAGACTAAACTTCAAACATACCAGATGAGTATTTTTTTTTTAATGTTTATTTTTGACAGAGAGAGAGACAGAGCATGAGCGGGGGAGGGGCAGAGAGAGAGGGAGACACAGAATCTGAAGCAGGCTCCAGGCTCCGAGCGGTCAGCACAGACCCTATGCGGGGCTCGAACTCAGAGTGCGAGATCATGACCTGAGCCAAAGTCGGACGCTCAACCGACTGAGCCACCCAGGCTCCCCAAGTTTATCTTTTATCATGTATGCCTGATATACGGTAAGGTTTTTCCCAAAAGCACCGCTCAGAAAAGAATGACTTCCCTTAATTTTTGAGTCTTTCTAAAGCTTATCATATTATTTGCTGCTCCATAAATATTTTATTTGAAACCACAAAGTTCTCTTTATGTAAAACACACTCCCTTGAAACCTGTGGGACCGACTGCTGGTTTCGCACACCTATAAAAGTCACCTAACAGAATTTTTTTTTTTTTAAGAAGAGAAAATACATTTAACTAGGAACTATTCTTGGGAGTATGGCTTTACAGTCACAAATACTGGATGCCATTATGAATTTAAAAAGCATTTTAAAGATTGCTTTCAAAAGTAACATGGTAAGTGGTAGTTGTATAATTCGTGAATACATACTCATTGGAAGAATGGAGAAAAAAGTCTCTCAATAATATCAGTTGGGACCCATGTTACAGTAATAATCCCCAGAACACCATACCTCCCCTATGTCCGTGGTCACATTAATTGTGTGAGCTTGGCTATGCGATTTGGTTTTGGCCAGGAAACTATAAAAATATAATCCATACATATAGAAAGAGGTACTTGAGGCTGGGAATAAAATTTCTGGTGATAGCATCACACACAGATTCAAAACACAGCACATCTTAAATGGCAGAGATAGAAGTCAAGACGATGTGATTTAGAAAGCTAACTATATGAGATGACTCGCAAAGTGGTTCGTAAGATGATGAAGATACAGCATTGTAGATGAAGGTTCTAAATGAATTACTTCACACAACAGAAAAGTAGAAAAAAGGACTATTTCTACATTCATCTACATATGACCTCAAACATGTTTGTGAGACTGAATAGTTTAAGTACAAATCTGATTGTTTCATCAAGATCTCTAAGTTCTTAAATGTTTCCAGTCAGGTTGACATAAAAACCCATTGAAAAAAATGGAAGATGGCTTAAATTTGAACTTTATGGTGTATCTCAGGCCAGATCTCTTCTTGATGTGGAGACCCGAAGACTCAGCCGCCTACCTGAAATACCCACTCAAAATAATTCTCGCCACCTCACGTCCACTGGAATGGCCACCATCAAAAAGAGAAAATGGGGCGCCTGGGTGGCTTGGTCGGTTAAGCGTCCGACTTCGGCTCAGGTCATGATCTCACAGTCCGTGAGTTCGAGCCCCGAGTCAGGCTCTGTGCTGACAGCTCAGAGCCTGGAGTCTGTTTCGGATTCTGTGTCTCCCTCTCTCTCTGCCCCTCCCCTGTTCATGCTCTGTCTCTCTCTGTCTCAAAAATAAATAAACGTTAAAAATAAATAAATAAAAAACAGAAAATAACTGTTTGTGAGCATGTGGAGCGACTGGAACCCAGTGCACCTGCTGGTGAGAATATAAAATGGTGCAGCCACTTTGGGAAACAGTATGGAGGTTCCTCAAAGAATTAAAAATAGAGTTACCATATGACCCAGCAATTCTACTTCCGGGTATATGCCCCAAAGAATTGAAAGCAGGATCTCAAGGAGGTATTTGACCGCCCACGTTCACAGCATTATTCACAATAGCCAAACAGGGGAAGCAACCCAGGTGTCCATCAATGGACAAATAAAAGGAAACTCTGACATATGCTACAATAGGGATGAACCTTGAGGCTGCCTCGCTAACTGAAATAAGCCAGACCCAAAAGCACAAATAATGCATGATTCCACTTACGTGAGGGATTAAGAGCAGTCAAACTGATAGAGACAGAAAGTAGAGTAGTGGCTGACCAGGGGCTGGGGGAGGGAGGAAGGGCAGTTATTGTTTGATGAATATGGGCGTTAAGTTTTGGAAGATGAACAGAGTTCTGGAGACGGAATGCACAAGATCAATGTACTCAGCGCTACTGAACTTACATCCAGGAATGATGTAAGATGGCTAATTTTACACTGGGAGTACCGTACTGCAGCTTTTTGTTTTTGTTTTTGTTTTTTCTAAGTCTCATGTAGAGGCACCTAGATGGCTCAGTCGTTTAAGCGTCTGACTTTGGCTCAGATCACGATCGCACGGTTTGTGGGTTCACGCCCCGCGTCGGGCTCTGCGCTGACCCCTCGGAGCCTGGAGCCTGCTTCTGATTCTGTGCCTCCCTCTTTTTCTCGGCTCCTCCCCCACTCGCGCTCTGTCTCTCAAAAATAAATAAAATGTTGAAATTGGAAACAAATTTTTTTGTCTCATGTAAACTCAACATTTTCAAAAATCTGCCACGTGCCTGTGCCCCCGCCCCCCGCCCCCCCCCTCCCCGCCGTATCCCGCCGTATCTGTGAATGGCACATTCATTTCGTCAGCTCCTCAAGCCAGAAACCTGGGAATTCTCCTGGTGAGCATGTCCTTACCTTCATTTCAGATCTCCTTTCCAGATCGAAAGCTCTGCACTATCCATGGCTTGTCACTCTAACGTCATCGTCTCCTACTCTTCTCCTAACTCGCTCTAGCCTCCAGCCATACAGGTTCAAGTTCACGATCTCTGGATGCACCCGGGACTTCTCACCTCAGGACCTTTGCATATTCTCTCCTCTCTGCCTGCACTCTAACTCCCATACTATGCCCCTTCTCATACTCAGTTTAATGTCCTCTCCTACGAGAGCTTTTCTTTAACCGCCTAATCTAAATTGGAGCCATCCCTCCCACCCTGTTCTTCTTTCTCATGTGTGACTGTTCTCTCTCCTTCATTTCTAATTATACTTATTTGTGTACATGTTTATCCCGTTTCTTCCAGTAGAGTAGAAGCTCCCGGGAGCAACATGGCACAAACAAATTTAGAGAGAATAATGTCCGTGGAAAGGGTCATGAAAAGAGTAAAGCAGGCTAAGAGGACTAGGTGCTATTTGAGACAGGACAGACAAGGAAAGCCTCTTGGAAGTGACATTTGTGTGTTCACCCAGGTCATTTTTCTGCTCAGACGTGCACAACAGCTCATCTGACTCTCCCATTTATGGTCACTGTGCAACCATATTTCTGACCATCCAGGACCCTCCTGGGAGCCTTCTGATCCTTCTCTCTCCACACCCTCTCTACCCTCCATTCTTCCAGAAGCTAATATTCATCATGCTGTCTGTCCTATCCCTTCCTGTCTGGAAAATGACATCACTGCCCACTCCAGTCTATCCTCCCAGTTTCAATCAATTTGCCTTCTTGGTTCAAAATCCCTTGTTGCTGGTTCCTCTTTGCTTCCTGAATTAAGTCCAGACTTTTCATCCTAGACTACCTGACAGTCCACACTGGCACCTCAACTTGCCTTTCCGACTGTATCTCACGCTTCCCCCATCACAGGCAAATGGGCTGCTTCTTAGCCCCGCACATACTCTTCATTTTCCAGAATCTGTGCTTTTTGACTCATTTGCCCTTGCCACACCCACCTCCCTATCCCTGTTGCGAATTAACCCATATCTCAAGTCCAATTTGAGAATCACTTCGCCACGAAGATGTTCCCGCTCTTCCCGATCAGAAGTGATCATAGAACGCATGTTTTCGATTTTATCATACATATTGTCACATTCTGTCTTAAGGCCATAATTACTTGTAAACGTTTTCCAGTCCCTTTACCGGCACAGACTGTCTCCATCACTGATCACCTTGCTATTCACCTATCACTTCGCTGTGCTGTGGTCCCGGGACCAGCAGCACTGATGTCATCTGGGACTGTCTTAGACATGCAGGATCTTAGACTCCACTTTAGACCCGTAAGAGTCAGTGGCTGCATTTCGTAAGATTCCTAGGTGCTTCCTATGTACATGACCAAGCTCACAGGATCCACTCAGTAGCCACTTCTCCGGTTGAATTGACTGGAAAAACAAAGTATCAAAACCAAAACATGATTTACATAATTCATTCAAAGATAATTGCGAGTGACTAATGCTTTCCCTATATAAAACCATATCAAAGCTATATAGACAGCAGACGGTTAACGATATCAACCTTCTGAGGAAGGAAAACAAATTGTGCGTTGGCCAACTAAATGGCTGAGAACGTTTTGCGGTTTCATGAAGCGTGTCTATTTGTGGGTGGGAAGCCAGCACAGGGCTGGCCCGCTACTGCCAGTGACATAATTTTCCTCCTGTAATGCATCAGTTGGCTGTGAAAATATTCACATTGAAGTTTTAGACTCCTGTGTCACATCCAGTAGGTTTACAATTCAGATGTGCCGTGGTAAGACGTACCCCGATTTGACGGGACGATAGCATTCCTTTCTCTGCTCTGTTAACAAAGCTTGTGATTTCTTTTTCCTACACGATAGACAAATCACAGTCAGGAGACAGACTTGAGCGGACACATACTCAACCACTGTGAAGGGGGCGTTTTCATGTGGGGAGCATCCGGGAGTTGTGGAAGCCGGGAAAGGCCTTCGAAAAGGGCACCGTGCTGGCTGCTAGAGGGCACGACAACGCGAACACAATCCTGAACCCATCCCTCCCACGGAAGGCTATTTTGCTTGTGAATTAACTCCCGCCTCCTAAATGGGCAGGGAGCTCACAGCTTCGGGGGACGCGGACACAACACCCAACCTCGTTTGTCTTTGAACACAATGGCCGCTGAAAGTGAGTAAGCCTGAAGTGGAGCATCCAGCAGGACTGGGGGCTGACAGGCAACACTGCCTTCAGGTGGCTGTTTCCACCCTTCAGACGTCCACAACCTTCCGGGATTCCTTTTCTCCCTCGGAATCACCTCAGCAGCAACAACCGAAAAGCACACGACTTCCGTCTCCTCTCAGGACTGTGGACGCGTGTTCTCAGACGTTCGGGCTGATCTTACGTCTACTGCGAAAGTGCTTCCCGGGGAGCAGGGGTCAGGGCAGTGAGGGCAGGAGGCCTGCAGGCGACGGCGCTCGCTCTGAGGGGGACCAGGGGGAAGTGAGCGTGTCCGTCTGAGGCCTCAGTGGCTGCCCTATACCCAGAGGGGCCTCCCAGGCAGCCTGGCTTCCTCCTGCTCCGAGCCCCTAAGGGCGAGGCTCTGACTTCTCCTCCATCTTGCTCTTCACCAGGCCCCTCGAATCTCTGTGCAGACGCTGGGGTTTCATCACCGGGCGGGGTGCCCTTGAGGCAGCCAGAGGGTAGCTGGCAGCACAAGGCAGGAGGGCCGCCCTCCACTGGGCCTCAGGGTGGTGGGGATGCCCTTCCCCTCAAAGCCAGCTCCTCAGAAGTTCTGCCCCGACGCCGCACGACAAAGGGCTCTGCCACAGAGTTTTCATACATACTTCTCCTTCCCCAGAAAGCACCATTTGTTTGAGAACCCGTAAATAGCTCCCGCAGAAGACACAATTTGCTCGAAATGCTTTGGAGCCGCGCAATGCATTATGCTGACAGCACCAGGAAATAGCAGAACGCGAAAACAGGCATATCTCCCGTCACCTCTCAACTCCACGGAAAGGAGTGCACCTTAAATGGAAACCAAAGCCAGCGTTGTGCTTACTGGGCGCTCCGCTAGGAACCTGCACCCCGTACTCCGAGGATGAAGTCAGCGCACCCGTTTTCCTCCTACTAAATGAAAAAAAAAAAAAAACCAAACCCCCAAAAAACAACACAGCACTTCCAAGCTCTAAGCACTTGAGAGGCACTCCCTTTTAAGATAGAAACAAGTTTAGAAGGCAAGCTTTTTAATTTTTTTTCTTCCCAATATGTCCAAAAAACAGCCAAGAGGACCAGAAGGGGCTGAGGAATGTGTGCAGCGGGCCCTGCGATCCGCTTTCTCAGGGTCCCGTCCACGGGTCTCCAGACACCACGAGCGACGGCAGGTCAGGGCGGGCACCAAAGCCGGAAGCCTCGGCGGAAGGCACCACAGCGACGGGGACGGCGGCCCCGACCCTGTGCCCACCGCCATCGGCACCCAACCGGAAGTGAGTAGCAAGCGTCGCTTTCTAGGAATGTGGTGGCTGGCATCACGTGCCCTCCTTCCGCGTGGGTTTGTTCCGGCCAAACAGGACACAGCAGAGGCGCGGGTCCGAGGGCCCCGTCGGGCTCAAGCTGTGCGTGTCTTCGGCATCAGTCCTTTCGGCGCGAGCATACTGCAGAGGTGCGGCCAACGGTGGGGGGTGGGGAGGGGGGGGCGTCCAGAGTCCCCTCTGTGCCGATCTAATCTCAGGTCTCAAGGTTTCAGCTCCTGACTTGAGGAAGACATATTAAATACCCAGCAACGTGTTGATCTTCGTTAAACCACGAACGGCCTCTCAGACACACCCTGACGGGACACAGGTTACCGTTCGTCCTGATGGAAAGTGATCAAAAGCCCCCAGACGCTTTGGTGAGCTTGCTCGCCAGCCCGACCCTGCTTTACTTTCCACATGGACTACATCAAAAGAATACAGATATCACTGGAGACTCGGGATGTTTCAAGTCTCCAGGGCTAGTGCGAAACTGCCCCTCGAAGCTGCGGAAGATGGGGGACAAAAATTAAAGCCGGCTTCTACCTTCTCCTGCAACACACAATACGGAAGTCTAGTCGACTAATAGGTTAGCCATGCGTCTAAAGATACACCTCCCCCTGAGATGATAGAAGGTCCCGATCACCTAGCTCCTCCAAAGGAACTTACTTACAGATCAGTCGAACGACTCATGGCGAATTAATGGGCACATAAGAGGCACTGGAAAGACCTGGAAGGCCATGTGTCTGCCACGCCCAGGGGGCCCTATGCCTTGCCCAGCTGTAGGAAGGGGGAGGGGCTGTGTAGAAGACAGCAGCAAGGAAAGCAGGAGGGTCTACCCAACACCGACGGCATCAGGAGGGCCAAGGGCATCTGCGGGAGAGGACAGAGACTTCAAAGCCCTCCTGCTCTGTTACGCTTCCTGCACCTCTGGCCAAGGTGCCTGCTTCACAGAGCAGGGGGAAAGGACGAGGTGTTAGGAGTTCTCTTCTCCCCTGGTAGCATGTGGCTGGCATCAGCCGACGTGCAGGGAAAAGGGATGTGGGGGTAATGGAGCCCGGGCACTCTTGTCCGGCTCCTCTGAGCTAAGAGCTGCTGCCTGCGGCCTGCACACCGCCTCACCTTGTCTCATTAGACTGTCCTCTGTCCCTAGACACCTGCACCCATGCGAGGGGACGTGACGAACCCTGGCAAGGATAACGGCATTCGGTGCCTTCCTCCTCTCTGCCGTCCGTCACACAGCATTTCTCTCTCCTGTCTCTCAAATCAAGCCTGGCTCTCCCGTCGGACCAGAAGGACTGAGGAAGCAGGGCGCGGTGGCCTTGCGAGGCGCAGAAAAACCATGCAAAAGCTGGACTAACCAGCAAAACACCCCCACTCGTTTCCCAGAGCCGTGGGGAGGCTGTGTCTAACAGCAAGGCAAGCCAGCGGGAGCCAGAGAGGTTTCACGGCATGGGCCGGGAGCCCCCCTCTTCTTGGGGGTGAGACGCAGAACCACACATCGAATTTTACTTTGCTGGCCCTCATTTCAACCACTTTATCTCCACTAGAGGGCCAGGACGGCAATGAAATTTCAGCCTAACACTGTGTTTGCTGCCGATTTAAGATTTAATCCTAGACCTCCTGGAGGGAGGGGCAGGGGAAGGAAGAGATCGTGGAAAGGCGGGGGTGACCACGATAATGCAGTCACTCCAAGAGGCTCGCGTCGGTCCACGGTTATGCTGCAGTTCTACCTGGGAAGCCCCAACTCACGGAATGACACTGAGATAAGCCCAAAACCTACAGAAGGGAGGACACCTTGCACAGCCTGTTTCTTCTGTCCAAATGATCACGCTGTTGTCGCTCGGCTCTTTTTTCCAGCGTCTCCCAAATCTGTCCCTTCATTACGCCCCCACCTGAGCTCTTAAAATCTCAGCTCCTTATGTTTGTTAATAACCTCCTCACCGGGGCCTCCGTGTCTGGTTTTCTCCCCACCACCTCATGGGCCGTGAACACCGCGGTAAAGCTCGTCTCGCTGCAACACGGTTGGTCACATGACCGGCTTGCTGAAAAACCTCCGGGGACCACCAACCCCCGATTCAGGACCCTCTCCACAGCACTGTCCCGTTCATGTGTACACACTGACAGGCAGAGGGCTCAGCCCCCTCCCTGTCCACCACCCCCACCCCACACCGGGAATAAACAAGCACCGTTTTCTAGGATTGGTTAGCGGTCATGATCACGGGTGCCTCCTTGGGCGCTGGTTTCTCTTGGCCAACTGCTACGTAGCGAGATGTGGTCGAGAGACCCATTCTTTGGTCTGACACGTGCGCTGTGACCGCCACACTACCTTCCCAAGGCAGTTTTCTGCTTTCTTTCCATACACTCTCCGTCCTGTATTGGTTCATACATACAGCTTCCAGTTTCTTTTTCACATGCAGCTGCTGTGTGCTTCGCTCAGTATATGTTTTGCTCCTGTCTGAACCCCGGTCCAGTCCCCGCTCCGGTTGGGAGCTGGGCTGCTGCGTACCCGCCAGGACCCTAGGAGGCGAGGCAGCGGGTGAAGGTGCGAGCCTGATACAGGAGAGAGACGGTGCGGCGTGGTCAAAGACACCCAGGTTAGAATCATGGAAGCACTCTGGACAGATTAACTTCTCTCTCCCTCATTAAGTTTCTTAATTTTTAAATAAAGGCAGTGATCCCTACTTCATTCAACAAGAACAAAGCGAGGGGCGCCTGGGTGGCTCGGTCGGACTTCGGCTCAGGTCACGATCTCGCGGTCTGTGGGTTCGGGCCCCGCGTCGGGCTCGGTGCTGACAGCTCGGAGCCTGGAGCCTGCTTCGGGTTCTGTGTGTGTGTCTCTCTCTCTCTCTCTGCCCCTCCCCCACTCATACTCTGTCTCTGTCCCTCTCTCAAAAAGAAATAAAGATTAAAAAAATTGAAGAAAAAAAAAGAACAAGGCAAGAAAAGGCAGGCTGACACCAGACGACACGTGAACTGTGAAGTCACGCTGTGGACAGTTAGACAGCGGTGTGGTTAAGAGGCGGGGCTGAAGGTGGGGCGTGAGCCCAACCACCGGCCCTACTGGATGTAATCTGCCCGTGTCTTGATGATGTTCCGTTCACCATGGCTCATTAACGCTAGCTATGTGGTGGCTTGTTCGCATGTCCTTTTAAGTTTAGTAAAACCCACTGACCAAGTCTGGGCTTCCGGGTGCCATATGCATTTACTGCTATAAATACCATCAGGCGTGAGTGACAGTTCGTTCCTATGCTCGCTCATTCTTTCAGCCTGCAAATATTCATGAAGCGCCTACTGTGTGCCGGGCGGGAGAGAGACAAAAATGAACGAGAGGGCTAGAATGATACGAGCTGTATAAAAAGCTGGAAGCAGTGTCTTGGGCACAGCAGATGGCGTGTGTCGCTTCCAGGGCAAAGCTCTGAAGCGTTTCATTGCTGGTGCAAATGTCCAGCTTCTCCCTCTTCCCTGCGATCACGAAGGAGACCGCTAGGCAGCCGCATAAAAAGAGCAGAGCAGGCCGCATCACAGAGCGATGCCTGGAGGACTGGAGACTCACCGGATCCACAGCGGACCCTGCAGGCGTGAAAGCTAAACTTGTGAAGACTATAGGGTTGACTGTTCACGCAGCACAGCCCTGCCCTACCCTGACTAATACAACAGCTTCCATTTTCTCTAATGTTACCATTTGGCAAACAAGCATGTGTACTAATGCCTCGTGATGGTTCTCCTATGGACCGCCCTTAATTTCTTTAAATTTCCTTGACTTTGCCTGTGGTCATGCCCTGTCCTTCCAACAAGGCTGGAGCCCTCCATACACAATGACCTTGGTTTACACTTCTGGGGTTCTCCTCTTTACCCTCCAGCTCACATCCCCACCATTCCCTCCAAATTTGGGCATGAGCCTTAAACACAGCAACTGTTTAATTCATGACTAATGCCTTCATATTTTAGGAAATAATCGGGAAATATTAGGAATAATTCCCTAATATTAGGAAATAATTCCCCAAATATAATGGCAGTTGTTTACTTTCATTAACCAATACCGCAATGTTGGCTGGCATGGATAATTATGAATTAAGCTTGATAGCTACAGTAAGACTTTAGGGATTCATGTGTGGATTTACTTCAGCCCTGGCCTCAGGATTCTATGTCAACCATGGCTAATCATAGGTTGTTTGCTAATCGTTTCTTCCTCACTGATTTTGTGGATCCCAGTGTCTGTGGCCCTATCACATGAGATCGGTCTGGGCTTCTAGGATTCTCATTCATTCGTTTAACCATACAATCATTCTCCGAGAGTCAGCAGAGGAGAACAGCTATGGAATCGACTAGCTGTGAGAACCTTACTAGTCACCTTATCTCTTTGCATGCTGTCCATTTGCCCCCCTGTAAGGCAGGAGTTAAAAATGCATCTCAGGGCGACTGGGTAGCTCAGTCAGTTAATCTTCCGACTCTTGATTTCAGCTCAGGTCGTGACCCCAAGGTTCATGGGATCAAGCCCCGCATCGGGCTTCGAGCAGACAGCACAGAGCTCGCTTGGGATTTTCTCTCCCTCTCCTCTCTCTCTGCCCCTCCCCGTTCATGCACATGCACTTTTTTTCTCCCTCTCTCTCTCTCTCTCTCTCAAAATAAATAAACTAAGAAAAAATGTATCTTGTAAAGTGGTTGTAAGAATCATACCAGCTAATAATAAGGTACTGGGAAAGTGCTTGTCAGTACCAGAATATAGTGGTTCCTGGCATGGTGTAAGTACTCTGAATGCTAATACGATTATTTACTGAGCACCTACTATGTGGCAGATATTAGAGGGACAAGGATGAATAAGAACAAGAGGCTGTCCCATCCCCAAGGAGTTTAAAATCTAGTAACAGTGATAAATACATAAGCAAATAAGTGAACCGAAGGGTCCAAGAGCCAGAGAGAGAGAGAGAGAGAGAGAGAGAGAGAGAATAAATACATGCACACACTCACACGGCAGATACCGTCACACGCGCACACATGGACACACACGCACGCACACGTGCCGTGTGCAACTGCCGGCAACTGGTGAGCTACACACAAGAAGGTTCTCCTTCCCCTCGGAAGAAGGGAAGCCAGGAAGGGCTCTGCAGAGAACACGATAGCTGGACCGAGCCTCCTGGAACGAGCGGGTATTTGCCAGGCAGGGGAGGGCACGGGGGCATCCAGGCAATCAAGGCACGTGAGAAGAGGCATAAGACCCCACTGACTCATCTAACAGATATTTATCAAACGCCACAGCTAGCTATGGCGTTCACAGCTATGAACTTGGCACAGCTTCAAGTACTTGGAGGCGGCAGTTGAGGATACTGATGGGGTTTTTGCTTTCAGGGAGCTAACATTCTAATCGAGGAGATGAACAGGAAACCCAGTAAACAAGTCTATAAATCAAAGAGCTATGGAGAAAACACAGTGGCTCCGATGTCTGGAGTGAGGCTGGGGATGGCTTGCCCAGAGTAGCGCGCACAGCATGAGAGGTATAAGCAGAGCCAGAGTGAACACCACCAGCCCCTCCGTCCTCCATGCCGGGTTTTTCCCCGAACCTCCTCTCACCCCACTGGCTGGGCTTCATCTACCACTGAGGAGACTCAAAATTTTGAGCACGCTTTCCCTCCTTCTTCACGCAGACCGTGGCCCACAGACTCCCAATCTTCCTGCAGGTGGACTGTTCTAGACCCAGACTGGGGACGAGGGAGCGGGAGGCCCATGTCTGGCTTACAACCTAAGACACAGCTTCTGACTCCGTTGCTGTTAGCTGTCACACAGGTGCATTTTGGCCTCCATGTGCCTTATTGTGCTTAGTCTCATTTCTCTGCTGCCGCAGGACTTGGGAAGGGAAGGGCACTCTTATTAAGATAAAAGTTTTCATCCGATAAAAACCTTCCCTCCCTCAACAGACCTCAAAACTAAATTAGGAACCACTATCCTCATCTATCAAACCTGTCACCTTAATGAAAAAATCTTTCAAATCTCTTACTTAATAGCTGCAAAGACATTGCCAGGGGTGTGTCTGAGAAGTCTGCCCCGAATGGTATAATAAGGCAAATTCAATAGCGGGAACAAGTACCGGGGGATGGGGGGAGAACAGGGACGATTTCAGCACCCGCATCAAACCCCACTTCATGGGTGGCAGCCACAAGGAGGAAGATGAGAGAATGTGAAATCTTTCCATATTACCTTCTGACTGCATGTGTACACGTTGTTTTACAACCATGCTAGAAAAAGGATTCCTTGAATTTATCTTTTCTCTGACGAATTCCAAAGCACTTCCCATGTGTTCGCACGCTTGATTCGCAACTTCCTTATGAGACAGGATGGGACTAGAATGTTATCAGGAAGAAATATTCATGGCCTGGTTACTATCTACAGGGCTCGGTTCTGAGCATTAGGGAACTGGAAGAAAGAAAGAAGGAAAGAGGGAAAGAGGGGAGGAAAGAAAGAAAGGAAGGAAGGAAGGAAGGAAGAAGGAAAGAAAGAGAGAAAGAGAGAAAAGGAAGGAAGGAAGGAAGGAAGGAAGGAAGGAAGGAAGGAAGGAAGGAAAGGAAGGAAGGAAGGAAGGAAGGAAGGAAGGAAGGAAGGAAGGAAGGAAGGAAAGGAAGGAAGGAAGGAAGGAAGGAAAGAAGGAAGGAAGGAAGAAAAGGAAGGAAGGAAGGAAGAAAGAAAGGAAGGAAGGAAAGAAAGAGAGAAAGAGAGAAAAGGAAGGAAGAAGGAAGGAAGGAAAGAAGGAAGGAAGGAAGGAAGGAAGGAAGGAAGGAAGGAAGGAAGGAAAGGAAGGAAGGAAGGAAGGAAGGAAGAAGGAAGGAAGGAAGGAAGGAAGGAAGGAAGAAAGACAAAGATTAAGATGATTGGTTCCTGACCTTGAATGCCCTACCCTCCATCTGAAAGACTGCTCAGATCCCCAAAGCATTATGCATGAAAAAAGGAAATACAAGACACCTGTCAAATAGATGGTAAAGATTTCTGAAAATGCTCCGGGAGTTCAGGGGAAAGGAGTATCTGTTGAAATCAAGAGTGATTACAACGGTTTCATGGAGGAGTTCTACATTATTATTATTTTTTTAATGTTTATTTTTGAGAGAGAGAGAGAGACAGAGACACACACAGAGCATGGGCAGGGGAGGGGCAGAGAGAGAGAGAGGGAGACACAGAATCCGAAGCAGGCTCCAGGCTCCGAGCCGTCAGCACAGAACCTGACGGGGGGCTCGAACGCACGAACTGTGAGATCATGACCCGGGCCGAAGTTGGACGCTTAACCGATGGAGCCCCCCAGGCGCCCCTCACGGGGAAGTTTATAGACAGGAAAACATCAGAGAGAGGTTAAAACCCCAACTACACGTGCTGAAGGAACCACACTCAGAGACTGCACCTCTGGTGGAAGCTGCTAGAAAATCAGCGATGCGCCCTGGACTTCTTCGTGCAGTCCTACTGCGCCTGGCCTCCTGGCATCCCACTCTACCCTGGAAAGCGTCTCCTGAATCTGAGGAGCACAGTAAAAGGGTTCTCTGTTTCCCTAGATTTCCCACTCGCTCCGGTCCACTGCCCACTTTCCAGCCAGAAGCAGTTGACCGCGACATACAGGAAACGCTCTCCCCGCCGCGCTGTGCGGACAGGGCTGCTTTGCCACGGCAGTGATGAAAAGCACAGACTCTCCACCTACTTTGGTTTGCGAGGTTCTGCCAGCTCGGCCGACACCCCAGGCCCGCAGGATTTCACCACAGACATGGTCTCGTCCCTCGTCAAGTGCTGAGCTTGACGGGGACCGTAGGCGAGCGTGAACAGCAGGGTCAGTTAGTAACAATCATGGAGTCCCGAAGCGCTGAAGGAGGGGGGAGGCCGGCCCGGGTGAGGAGCAGGGGATCCAAAGGGGCATCGGGGCTGTGCTCGTCCTGCCCTGGGATACGCTGGCTGCCACGGTCATTATATTTTTTCTGGCTGCACAGACATGTTGCTATGGAACTGATACATGCCATTGCGACTTGGCCTCTAGCAAAGAAAATCACATCACTGGCAAGCGCGTTTCCCTGGATTTCCCTTAAAGGGATACCATCGACGGCACTGCTCCAGCTCGGAAACAACCACAGTGTTGTTCCAGGGCCCAGCCCTCCGCATACCATGAAACGGAGCCCAGCCACTCATGTTCTACAAGGTGTCCACGCACGTGGCACGTGGGCCTACGTGATCCAAACCCCAAGTGTGGGGACCGGCCCCTACCCGCTTTTTAAGTAGGAAACGCATGGCTTCGGTTTCTGTTCAATTTCCCTGCAACTGGTAACAGTCAACAGGCTGCCGTATTTGGGGGGATGATTTGACGCCTCCTGATTGTCAGCTTCGCGCCATTCATGACCCCGGTGGGGACCGGGTAGCCCCAAGTGGTCCGCCCCCCCCCCCAGCTTTACCGTTCTTGCTTCAGGTCTCACTAGCAGCCGCTCACTTGCTTGCTTTCTCTCTCTCTCTCCCTCCCTCCCTCTTTCTTTTTCTTTCTCTCTCTCTCTCTCCCTCCCTCTTTCTTTTTCTTTCTTTCTCTCTCTCTCTCCCTCCCTCTTTCTTTTTCTTTCTCTCTCTCTCCCTCCCTCCCTCTTTCTTTTTCTTTCTTTCTCTCTCTCTCTCCCTCCCTCTTTCTTTTTCTTTCTTTCTCTCTCTCTCTCTCCCTCTTCTTTCTTTTTCTTTCTCTCTCTCCCTCCCTCCCTTTCTTTCTTTCCTTTTTCTTCCTCTTTCTTCCTCTTTCTTTCTTTCTTTCTTTTTCTTCCTATTTCCTTCTTCCTCTTTCTTTCTTTCCTTCTTTCTTTCTCTAAGTGAAAAGTACAAAGCAGGTGTGGGATCTGGCCCTTCCCCACGTTGCTGAGGCCCTTAACTGCCGTCTATTTTAGTCTTATCCATTTCTTGATCCCACAGAGACCCTTGGGTTCTCCAGGAAGCAGGGGACCTCACGTCCCCACATTATATACGGTGGTGTGTGCTCTGGGGATAAAGCTGTTGGGCTTTTCTTGGGTAAGATGAGAATATGGAAACCTTCAAGTTGCGCCCCCTAACAAATACACATTCCTGCGCTCCGTGCATCTGGGGACGGGACAGGAGGGTCAGGATTAGGGTAGGAAGCAGATGATCGCCAGTGAAGTAGCAAAGCCATGTTCCCGATTCCATTAGAAATCAAACCGTCTCCGTCCCCGATACGAAGCCATCGAGTTCCTTAATGATGACTCCCGTTAGGGTGGAAAGGAAGCTCCCACTCGTTACGATACGGTGATTAAGTTGCCAAGTGGGACGAAACAATAGACACAGCTTCTCAATACTACACTTGGACCATCCCGCGCTGAGACGGAATGCTTTGGAAATACGCGCATTTGGCTCTCCGACCCCAATGAACCCGGTCCAGAGCCAGCTCTGGCACAGGCACCCTTGCAAGGACCGCAGATCAGCCCGCCTTCTGGGGTTCCCGAGGACGATCACTGTCTCACTCCTCTCTCCATCGTACTCCACAACAGCACTCTCATGTGAGAACCAGTACAACCTTTTTTTTTTTTTTTTAATGATGAAATGTTTCTCCGGAAGTGTCTATGACTGCAGGTCAAATCTGTACTGCACCATCAGGAACTTGTGAGGCATTACTCTGCAGGTGCAGACAGTCCCGGGGGGTGGGGGTGGGAGGGGGTGCAGGTCCGCAGCTGGCCAGCAGGCACCTGAAGGTGCAACACGGTTTCTAGCTGCAGAACAGACGCACCGCTGAGCCTGGGCTCGTGTCGTGGCACTGGGGACGCGGCGGTTTGGGAGGCGCAAAGCAAAACATCGCCTCCCAGATGAGGTCCGTGACGGGAGTGTCCCGGGTACGCCCGCTCGGCCAACCCCTCTCGGTAGTAGCCAGGGAGGATTCCTAGAAAGTTAAATAGTTAAACAGCATCCCTCTTGATAGGTGCCTTAGAGGGATATTATCAGGTCAAACCACCTGCAGCCTTGTATCCTCAGAAAGGAGATTCCAAAGACGGTGCTGTGCCGGGTGGGGTTGGGTCGGGGGCAGCGGAGGGGGGCGGGGAACCAGGGGAAACCACCACACAGCTGGGAGTCAAGTGCATCTCATCACTCCAGCTCTACCGCTGTCTGAGAAGCCCCTGGACAGAGGATGCGAAGCCCTCTGGGCCTCAGTTGCCCCATCTGTACACAGGGCCTTTGCCAGATGGGCTCTAAGGTCCCATGTACTGTTCACATCCTATTATTCCCTGTCACGATACTCATGACACAGTGTGTCACATGAACAAAACGGACGGTTTGTCCTTGCCCACGGCTGTATTTCTGTGCAAGTCATGGGGGGAAAACCGAGAGCCTTCTCTCTTAATCCTCTCTGCTAGCTGCACAAGGTAACAGCGACGATGGTACTAATTCATAAGAGGCAAAACGCGTGTGGCAAAAAGAAACGGCAGAAAGATACGAGAGAGAAGCCTTCCCTTCTGAAGGCAAGAGATCTGAACCTTTCAGTTCCAAGTGGGGGAAACTTCTAGAGAACACCTGCTATGAAGCACTTTTTCTTGGAGCATCACAATAACCGGACAAAATCTTGATGTGAAAATATAATTAAAAATACATACACGTTACGAAAGATAAAGTAAAAATATAGAAAAGAGTCAAAGGGTCACTCACCCTAGGAAAACGGCAGACTGGTTTCTTTTCACCAAGAAAAAGGACTAATTTCTTTGGAAAACTGGAAGAGAAAAAGATTTTAAATGAACAACATGAAGTCTGTATTAGAGGTCAGTGCAGGTGTGCAGGCCTAGAGATTATAAAAAATCCCAGCTCCCAGCACTTGGGCACTTAGTAGGTGCATGGCAAGTGTCTGATGGATGGTGGGCATCTGACTGTTTGGGCAACCACATGGATTTTGAAAACAGGAGCTTTCAACATTTA